>NC_062290.1:27755687-28060525 GCF_902655055.1 Lutra lutra
GTATATCATCTTTGTATTCTATGTTCAAACTAAATATACTAGTAAGCTCTAGAGGTGGATTTGTAGTTTTCTAGGATTTTCTATGTAAACCATCACATTACCCGAAATAGAGAAACTTCTACTTCCTCCTTTCAGGTTTTTGATTTTTTTTTTTTTCAGGTTTTTTATTTTATTTTCTTTCCTTATTGTAATGACGAGAACTTCCTTTAAATATTTAGATAGAAATAGTGTGTGTGGGGGGTGGGATGGGGAAGGACACATCCTTTTTTGTTCACAGTGCTACAGGTAAAATATCCAGAATCCAATATTAGGTAGGATGTTACTGACAGGTGTTTTTCATAAATGCCCATTTTCAGGCTGAGAAAGTTCCCTTCTGTTCCCAGTTTGTAGAGAGGTTTTGTTTTTATTTTCTTTTAATCATAAATGAATGTTGAATTTTATTGTTTTTTTTTTTCCTGCATCTCTTGAGGATCACATGGCTTTTTCTCCTTTATTATTTTTGTATACTTCTCAGTTGATTTGTTAATATTTTGCTCAGGGTTTCAGTGTCCATGCTCATGAGGGATACTGGTATATAACAGCTTTCTTTTGTGTGTCTGGTTTTGATATCAGGGTAATGCTGGCCTCTTTCTCCTATCTTTTGAAAGAGCTTATGTAGTTGATACTATTTCTTCCTTAAACGTTTGGCAGAATTCACAAGTAAAGCCATTTGGGCCTGGAGTTTTCTTCATGGGAAGGTCTTTAATTACAAATTCATTTTCTTAGTGAATAAAGGGAGTAAATAAAAATAAAGTAAAGGGAGTAAATAAAAAAAAATAAAGTCAGAGACATGCTGAGTTTACACAGGCTATTTTTTTTTCTTGAACGCTCTTTTTGTGAGTCTTACAAGGACAGGTCTCCTTGATCTAAGTTTTCTAATTTTTTGGTATAAAATTGTTTATAGGGGCGCCTGGGTGGCTAAGTGAGTTGGGCCTCTGCCTTCCGCTCAGGTCATGGTTTCAGAGTCCTGGGATCTAGCCCCTCGTTGGGCTCTCCACTCAGAGGGGAGCCTGGTTCCCCTTTCCTCTCTCTGCCTGCTTCTCTGCCTACTTGTGATCTCTTGTCTGTCAAATAAATAAATAAAATCTTTAAAAGTTGTTTATAATATTCTTTTATCCATTTATGTCTGTAAGATCTGGAGAGATAACCCCCCTTCATTCCTGATACTGTGTTCTCTTCCTTTCTCATGAATCTATGGGGGGCTTATCAGTATTACTTATTGAACAGTTGGCCTTGTTTTCTCTATTGTTACTCTATTTTCTCCTTGTTGATTTTGTCCGTATCTTTATTTATTATTTCCTTTCTTCAAGAACTTATTATGGGTTGCAACACCTGGATGGCTCAGTCAGTTGAGCATCCCACTCTTGATTTCAGCTCAGGTCATACATATCTCAGGGTTGTGAGATGTGAGCCCTGCCTCAGGCTCCCCCTAGGTCCCATTTTCCTTGCTCTTTGTATATTGAGTAATTTTAGACTGCATTCTGGATACTATAATGCTATACTGTATTGTGAAAATTCTGGATTCTTTATGTTGCTCCAGAACATGTGGCTACTTTTATAGGTAATTAACTTGGCTATA
Source organism: Lutra lutra (assembly GCF_902655055.1). Classification (NCBI taxonomy): domain Eukaryota; kingdom Metazoa; phylum Chordata; class Mammalia; order Carnivora; family Mustelidae; genus Lutra; species Lutra lutra. Next base: position 27,757,306 of record NC_062290.1, read on the forward strand.
CCAACTATAGACTGGTGGACAGCAATTCTGATCTCAGTTCATTTTTTTAAGGAAATGAGGCAGAAAGGCCTTTAGTGTGAAGTTTAATTTTGCTACGAGTTAGGCTATGTTTACTGATTGCTGTAGCTGTAGATGTCAAGAGGTTCAAAGTTTCTCTGGACTTCTTGTTTTTGTCTTCCCTGTTGTTTTTGGGTTTCCCAAGAGATTTCTTCTGAATTGAGGTCTTGCCATTATAATCCCATTTTATGCAGGAGCCCTAACAATGTCGTAAGGTCTGGGGGAGGGGAAGCATTCTATAGTCCTATGATCAGGTGTCAGTCTTTTAGCAGAGCCTGTGGTCCTGGACTGTGACCTTGACAAAATGCTTTTCAATCCTCCCCACCTGAAGTAAGACAGGAAGGCTCAGGAAAGGGGCTACTGGAGTTGGGTATTTTTCTTTTCCCTAGGCCGGTTAGGCCCTGGTAAAAAAAAGTTTCACTTGAAGGCAGGCTTTTGTTTAGGAGAATAGTGTGCTCTGGGCATACTTCAAAATGGTGACTTCTTTTCTCATCCTGCCAAAAGCACAAGGGGATTTTTCTTGGATCTCCACCCTGAGAACCTGGTGGGGGTTCTTGGAGTAGAACCTGTGAAATCACTGGGAGGTTCCCAAAGACTGGGGCCCCTGCTATTTTTCACTCTCAGGCTTGTGCAGACTGAGCCTCCAGAACCACAGTCTAAGCCCTGTTACCCTGGTATTGGCTCTGCTCCTGGGCTTCTGCTCTAACAAGTTATAATTTGCTGTATTTGCCTATCTCTCCAGTTCTAGGGGCATTGGCGTTCCTTGACCTCAAATCTCTGATAGATCTAAGAGCTGTTGATTCTCAGTTTATTCAGTTTTCTTTTTTTTTTTTTCCTTTTTGTGAAGACAGAGTGATGACTTCCAAGCTCCTTACAGGACAGACTAGACTGGTTCAGGAGTTGGTCAAAGACATGCTGAATTTACACAGAGAGTTAAGGGTTCCATTTTCAGTATCTTTCCCTCCATATTTTTCCCTTCTATCTGGTGGCACTCGTTCCTCTGGCCAGAGAGAGGGCTGGTTTTGCTGTCAGAGTGTGTGCCTTCAGGATAAAGCCACAAAAGAAGAACAGAAACTCGCTATTTGTTGGCCACTTGCTCCAAAGTCTGACTCTGTCTGAAGTCTGCTTGTGCTTGTTCAGTCTCCAGAGCCTTCACGTTGTTGTTTTCTGTGTTTTGCTGAGAATTTATAGCTGTTATTTATATAAGGATCATTTGGTCAGGAGGTTGTGCCCCCCCCATCATAAGTAGAACTTGACTTTCTGTTGAGGGGGGAAAGAACTACATTTGTTCTCCTGCCTTGGTTTAGAAGCTTTACATTCATGATCTCATTTCAGAATTTCTCAGTGAGGACTCGGAGGCTCCAAGAAAATAAATAACTTGCTGAAGGTCCTAAGGACATGTGTGACAAGATCTGGAGGAATCGTAGGGCTAGCAAACTTTAGACTACTCTTTTTTCTATTATATTACCTGCCATCTTTCATGGGTAAATAACTGCTAAAAGCTAAATCTATACAGATTTAGGTGGATTCCAAAGAACTACTAGAAGACTAGTTGTTGGGGATAAAAGATGCTGAGAAGACAGGGTTAAACCTGCTCATCAGTCATAACTCACTATGATTAGTTTTAGTCAGATCAAAGTCTAATAACGATACATGGGAGTAATAGGTCTGCGAGGACAGCCTCCGACATGGAAGAGGTCGGCATAGGTTGGGAGGGAACGGTTCAACAATCTCTGAAGAGATAGATGAGGGCACAGAGGCAAGATACCTGAAGTTCTTGACCGGGAATTTCATCTTAGTTATCTGTATATTCCCTCTGGGGCCAAGTAAAATGACAAACGTACATAGAGCTTTAAAGATTTTAAGGAATTAACAGTTTAGAAACTTTTATAAACATAACTGAAATCTTCAAAGCATTTTGTCCAGGAATAACAATGTAAAATTTCTGGCACCAATAAGGAGCTGAATTTAATTTCTTTCCCGTACTTGCTTTATATTTCTAGGACCCTAGCAGAAGCTTCTAGTATTGGTTAAGACTTTACAATGATGCCTGATGAGTTTAAAATACTGGAAACTGTAGATCATTTCGGTTCAGGCAGTAGAGTGTACCTTATTTGATCACAGAATTCAATCCATTTTTGGCCACCACATACCTGTTTCTGTGATTAAATCTTAAATAAACAAATGGTATAATCAAAAGCAAATTCAATGTCACTTTAGAGGATGTCCAGTACCACTGCATTATACCACTGTATTCTATACACTAGCCATTGAGCAAGGTACTCATACTACTGTGTTCTTAAGCAAATCCTGAGGAGAATCACATCACCAGAACAGACACATCCCTTTTCCTGCATCCTCACATCAGTGACAGATGACTACTCAGAGGTGACCAGGACACCAGAAAAAGTAGATCTCACTAAGAACAACAGTAAGCATGGGAACACATATGATGTGTTCTAACGGCCCTCTCAGGCACAGGAATCTAACTGGTTTGGTTTCATTCTAAACTCCTGTCTCTATGGATTAAAGTGAAAGAAAAAACTTAAAGACCTTCACAGGCCCTTTTGGGTCTGATGGAAATAGTTACTTATCAGCTAAGGGTTGACTGTTCTCTCTTCTTTCCACCAGGACAGCTATCTGGCAGACACCCACTGGTCCCGTGCATTCTCTCGTTTCAGTACCACAAGCACAAAGAAAGAACCCTTCATGCCATGGTCCACAGACTCCATGGTCCACAGACCATGGAGTGGTCTGTGATCCCTCCTCCATGACAGAGTTTACGAGGGGCTCATTCTGCTTTGGTCTTTGGTCTTTGTTCTTAGGACCCAGCAGATAAAGGTCCTTGCTCAATACTCACTATATAAGTACAAAGAAAAAGCTTTTCCCTATAATCATATATTTTTCGTATGTATTCATAGTTAAGCTACTGCTGCAAAACAAATCCTCCTTAAGTGATGAGAATCCTGTGTACTTAAGAAGAAAGGTGGTTACGGTACCGTATGTGCCGAAATAAGCTTTTTACCAAGTTAGACTTTTTATATAGTAAGTATACATATAAGATTTTATCAAGATAAACACCTAGGATTTAAAAGAAAAGTTCCCAAAAGGATGAAAAGAGTATTATTTTGACTTTGAGATGGAGACTTCTTCGATCCTATTTGAATAAATCAACTTTAATTTATGTAGAAAAAGAGTGGTCACATTACTGAATTCTAACTCATCTTGAACAACAAAATACTATTCAAGAGGCGACGACAACATTCTGCCTCTTGCAGTCTCCGTACTTCTATTTTCATTCGTCTCCCAGAGAATTGGGAATGCAGAGAGCTATTTAGACGTTCTAGAACAGAAAGTAAGTTACAGCAATCGAATGCTTCGTACAGTTTGTCTGGAGGTGACTTGTAAATTTAAGTATCTAGTGATACCCAAAGGAAGTATATACCAAAGGATAAATTTAATTCAGGTTCACAATGTCTTGTTTAAAATCCTCAGGACCCTACGTGTTTCGCAAATTAAAACACCAGCATCTTATAGTCAAATACACTAAGATTTCAGCAGTGAGAGGCATGAATATTCGCACTAGCATGATAAATAAATTCATGTCCGTTCTGGTTAAGTTTAGATTTTGAAATTACGTGTAAGCAATTCTGGCCCTGTACTAAAATCAGTATCAGATATATAAGCAAAAAAAGTTTTATACCCATGATCCTAGATAAACAGGCAGAAGAGGTTCTTTCCTCTGTTGAAGAAAGAAAATGGCCATCAGGGCAAACACATAAGGTGGCAAGCCTCCTTCTTCAGGGCGGTCTATACTGCAAAGCTACAAATAAGAGAAAAAAGGATAAGCATTCTTTTGTACCAGTCTATGATTTATATAATTTGGTCTAAAACCCAAAACACCACAGTGAAAAAAAATAAAACTTCCTGAAACTTTTGGAGCAACCACATGTGATGTTGAGGGGCAACTTCCATTTCAAATTTTTAATCTAATTTTTTTTTTTTTTTGACACCGGCGGCAAATCCACTCGACTTGGTTAACACACTTGTTAGTGAAATCAAAATGATGGTTCAATCCTAAGTGCAAGCCGACTGGCTCTGCTCAGTTTAATGGTCCCCTCATCTGAACCTATTGCCTTGAAAATTCATGCTTTGCTCAGAAAGGTGAATGAGGAGAGAATGTAGGCAAACTCATTAGCACCAACAGGAATAACCATTTAAAAAGCACAGACTACTCAGTGAGGAAGTGGGAAGCAGCTTTCAAAGGACGGCATGTTGTAATTACCAATTCACCTGGTTAAGACTGATGCAATCCTTGGCTTATCCTGGACCACAGCAATAGGCACTATATATTGTTACTGCTATATCTTTTTTTTTTTTTTTAAGATTTTATTTATTTGTCAGAGAGAAAGAGAGAGAGAATGCATTAAAATGCTCAGGCAGGGGGAATGGCAGGCAGAGAGAGAAGCAGGTTCCCCACTGAGCAAGGATTCTGATACAGGCTTGATCCCAGAACCCTGGGATCATGACCTGAGCCAAAGGCAGACGCTTAACCCACTGAGCCACCTAGGTGTCCCTGTTACTGCCAAATCTTAATCAGTAAAGCTCTAGCTTTTCTCTATAAAGTACCTACACAGAATCTCAATTTTATAATCATCATGGGGCCTTCAATTTTAAGGAAATACTAAAAGCTCTAATAAATATCGAGATATCACACTTAAAACATTATAGAAATGTAAGCATGAGCAGAGAATGGCTTCAATTTTTTGGAGTTTCTGCGTACATGATTATAAATGGTATCACTCAAACCTTTCTGTGCCTAAGAATCGTGTTGGGAAACTAGTTAGAATGTAAATTCTTGGGTCATATTCTATATTTGACCCACAAATCTGATTTTTAATAAGCACTATAAGTCATTTTGATCTTTTCAGCAATGTTACAGTGAAATAGACACACTAAATTTTCCTTTCTGCAGACATTAAAATTTCTGTTCCAATGCTCAGATGCTTACTCTCTTCATGTCTATAAATATGCATCCAAACGTTTCAGATTAACCAGGCAAAAATCAAAGCAGACCGTTTATGCATACATAGAAAGTGCTCACACATTTAAAGAACTCAAACCTACCTTTGCCCAGTGCCGAAAGGCAATCACCAAAGGAATCAGCTTCGATTCAAGTTTTCCAAGGGCAGTTAAATGGTTTGTTGTCAAACAAGCATTTTCATTTCCTGCACTCACTTTACAAAGAAGACCACTGGGGGTAGGGAGAAAGAAAAAGAAAGATAAAAAACATTACACAGGTATCAGGTATTGTTTACACTGACAATAACTAATTTGCACTGATAACAAATACCTTCAAAATGAAAATTAAAAACTCACAAATTCTTTATGGGTCATTTAGGTCACTGCATTAAGAAAAAGACAGGGCAGCTATTCTCTGAGTGAACTTCATTTTTCAGAACTAAAACTCCATATTTTCATACATTAAAACTATTTCTGGGGGGAAATAAAAATCAGGAAAATATGGTAAAATGGTTCAAATGGGAGTAGGAATTCATCTTTGTAAAAGAGTGTTTTCCCAAGAGTTGGGGGAATCTGCCTAATGAAGAATCATTATAGCCTACAAACCACCCATGTACTGTGGTGATGGTAATACTTCCAGATGGAGGAAGAGACACACGGGGGAAGTCACACTAATTGTTATTCAGCGCTGCTAAAAATGCTGCTAAAAAGGATGACAAAGTAAGGTGGCTACAGAAAGTAGCCCTTCGATAAAGTTGTTTTTTACTGAAATGAAATGGGTCAAAATACCTCCTTCCTCTGCTGTTGCCTCGCAAATAATTTTATTCTTTTTAAAATAAAACACCTTTTCTCCTCTTGCATCAAATGCCAACATATAGAAAGAATGCTAATAGTGAGCCTGTGAAATTAACTACATAAGGAGCTTGTTATTCTAGAAATTGGACATTAAGATATAATAAAGTACACGTGCTCCTGGCAAGTTTCTATTTAATATATAAACAGCTTAAAGAAACGGAGACCTTTGCTTTTCTCTGCACACCACCACTGGTACCCGAGCGTGGAAGTCTGCATCAACATCAATAAAAGAGTCTGAGGAAAGAAGAAAAAATATTAAGTAGGTTAATTAAACCTCTGTTGAAAAGCAGAACTAGATGAAGTACAAGTTGTGACTTAATCCGTTTGGCCTTCTGAAAGAGGATTACGAAATAAAGCTCTGAGAGGACTTGAAAAGGGAAACAGTATTATGTATAACAGCCTAGTAATCACGTTAATTTAAAGCCCTTATTTTGTAAGACTCACATTTGATTAGAGCTGACTCATTATTGAATCAGAATATCTAAGTGTTGTTATGTGGATAAGATAATTAGAAACGTGGATAGGATATATTAAAAAACAAAACTGCTGCAAAAGCTATCTGGGCTCAAAATACTATATTGACTGAACTAAGAAGAAATGTTTCAATGTTTCATCCAACCCAAACAAGAAGGACAGGAAAGACTAATTCATGGGATGAGACAGTTTAATGAGTCATCAAGTCCTAAGCCAGACATTACTTTGGACACTGATAACCCTAACCAGGAGCAAGTATTTGATGACTTATTAATCAGGGTTGGGTCACACCTTTTTAATCATCTGTGAGGTATTAATTTAAATCACAGAATAGTTTTTTGTTTGGATATTACCCACAGAAATAATTAAAAGATGCATGACTTCCTTCCTATTTTCAACACTTGACAAATAAGATATATTCAAATTATGACAAAAGAAAGAAAATTTAGAGCAAAACGTGGAAAGAATTTGGCCTTACCACTGTTCTTTAAACATTCTTGAACAAGTAAGAGAACATCTGGCTGAGACATCTAGGAAACAATTCAATGAATACATTACTAATCCATATGTAGGAAACAAATCAATGAATACAATAATCCATAAGTACTGTTGTTTCACTGAGATAATACACAGTCATTGGAAGTTATCCAAACTCCTTTCCAAATTAGAAAGCACGCTGCTACCCCAGTAAATAAATTAATCATTATGCTACGTGTACACATCAGTCAGAGACAGAGACGAACGCCAAATGAGGGCAAGTGATCTGTTGCACAGTCAACTCCTGCATAACGAATTCCTGACATAATCAGCCTCTCCACAAACCTCCAAGACGTGAGACTGTTCATGTCGCTGATCACTATAAGATTACTTCAACAGATTGCTTGCTGGTCTCCACTTCAGCCTTGCCCTCTCCAGTCCTTGCTCCATGTAGGAAGCACAACCACTTAACGTCATAAATCAGACCTAGTCCTGCCCCTCCTTAAAACTCTCAATAGCTTCCTACTGCCCTTAGGTCACAGTGAAACTCTTTACCAAGGCCCACAGATCCTGCATGTCGGGCCCTCGTCCTAATATTACGGATGCTTCTTTCTCTTGGTCCTTCCACCATGGCTTCCGTTCCACCTTCTGTTCAGCTCCCTGACTAGGCTAAGCTCTGTAGGGATTGAGGGTGCTTGCAAACACTGCTCTCTCTGCCTGAAACACTCACCCTTTGACTTCCTTATTCCTTTTCATTGTTTAGAGCCTAGAGTCAAAGCCATTGCTTCAAAGGGGACTTCATGATGGCTGGATCTACACATCTCCTGTTCTTTTCTGTTACAGAACCTTGTTTCCCAACATAGCTCTCATTCTAATTAATCATATATATGTAATTACTTATTTCCTCCACTAGGCATGAGTTCCACGAGGGAGGAATCCTAACTGTTTTGTTCTCTGAGATCTAGGACAGTGCCTGGCATACAACACGGACTCAGTGAGTATTTGCTAAATGCTATGCTGGTAAATTACTAACTTTGATTGAATTTTAATTCAAGTTTAAATTTAATTCAATTTTGACTGTTAAAAGATGAATAAAATCTATTGGTCAGCTGACCATGTAGCTGTAGCAGTCAGGGATGGCAGTCAGGGATGAGAAGCCGTATGACAGAACATCTGAGGATGGTGCTCAGGAATCTTCTTCATTATTTTTAACTAGCAAACCAGGTAAATGGGCATAAACCATCTGCAAACTGGCCTGGGGAACCAGCAGTGGATGAACAGATGATCTACTAGAGTGCCTTCCAGATTCAAAATTCTGACTCATATCTTTTTCAATCACATTTGAACCAGAAATCCAGGCTAGGTGTGAGTCTTCAAAAGCCTAATTATTTTAACAAAGTAGGTGTATAGAAGTAGCAACTTAGGAGCGAATGGAGTTTTCAGGTCACAAATGTTGCCACATCCACACTGTTTAAAATCTGAAATTCTTCTCTGACATTGGAAAGTTGACTTTACCAAGATAATTTAATCTTCTCAAGTTAACAGAACCTAAAAAGCCCCATTAGAGTTACATAGTTAAAAAACCAGCATTTGAAGTATACATGAAAGATCTATAAAGAAGTACAGAAATCTGTACAGTATTAAAAGAAATGCACTACAATTGAAGGTTAGCAGAAGAGCATGGAACTGGAAGTTTTAGGGGGGAAAGCTGCCACTTATATTATCTTCAAGTATCTAAATATACTCTTATATAGCTCACATTTGAAAAAAAAGAATTTCCAGACCATTCTGTGAAAATTTCAACATTTTATTTTGTACTTACAATGGCTGGAAATTGAATGTCGATATTTACATCTGAATTTTTGAAACCCAATCTGCTACAGGATGACCCATATAATCTCAGAGAACAATCTGAAAAAAAAAAAAAAAAAAAAAAAAAAAAAAAAGTGAGTCATATATAAGGTGAAATTTCTCAGAATTCATAACAAAACACTGCTGTTTAAGACATGGAACCATCAAATAAGGCTATGCATGAATGTAAGACAGTATTCAAATCTGGTATAAATAAACAGGAAGAGCTGGCTCTTTGCTTGTATTCATTTTGTTTTATGTAACCGGGGAAGGCTGTATTGTCTGCAGTTTAGGTTAACAGCTACTCTTTTATGCCAATTGTAAAACATGTTTAAAAAATTCTAACTTATTTTATATTTTGTGCAGAAAATATTATTTGCCAGGATTTTTACAATCTGAAAGTAAAAAACGATGCTTAACTTTGTCCTATATTTATAAACCTGATAGTATACTCAAGAGTTAGTACAAACATTTAATCTTTTAGAAAACACACACACACACAGGTATAATTTACTGTAAAGATTATGTTTCAATAGAATACTCATGAAAATCAGCATAAAGTTACTTTTCAGTATAATTATGAACAAAAAGACCCTTAATACGGTATGTTCTCTTAGGGAAAACTTTTCAAAAATAATTATAAAATCACTGATATAACTTAAAATGTTAGGCAACAAGCAATTCACTCTTAAGAGGAAGACAGGTGTGTGTGTGTGTGTGTGTGTGTGTATGTGTATGTGTGCTGCCTATATTTATTTATGGCATTTTTTCCCCAATGTTTAACATTACTGTGCCAAAAAATCATCTCCTTTCCACCAGGGGTTTTTGTGGGGTTTTCTAGGTTTGTTAAGTCAAGTGGTTTCTTTGAGTTTTAACAGTTTTCCATGACAAAGTACATTAAATTTTATAATGGAAATCTACAGCAAAAATCATTGACATTACAAATCCCTTTCTTGGAACTTGTCTATAACACAAAGGATGAGATACAGATATAATGAAATGAACAGATCCTTGCCCTTTATTTTTATGAAGGTATACACAAGTATGAATGATAGGCCATATGAATGCTTTTTCAATAGATATAATGGTTCTATGGGGGATATGGTGATAACCTCTGAATAGTGATTCCAATCCTAACTGTGGGTTAGAATCACTTGTGGAGCTTTCTAAAAAATAGTTTTCTGTGGCTCCACAGACATAGCCTGGAAAATTTAATCAACAGTACACAAAATCTATTACAAAATAGGTTCAGAGCTCAGTTTAGATGTTGCAATTCTTTTTAAAAGTGGTTAAACAGAACCTTTTTGGGACACAGATAACCTGAGAATGACTCAAATATACTTTTATTTTAACTCAAAATGTTGCGTCAATTTGAATAGGTAGGAAGGTAAACAGGTAGATACACAAGAGTCCCACAGTGGCCCCATAATCTGGAGCATTTAACTTAAAGTACATGTGTACAAGAAAATTAATAATGAAGACAGGTTTAATGACAGTGCACATAAAAGTCTTTGTTACCTTGGGGGAAAGCCAGAAGAAACAAAAACAAACAAAAATTAAGAGCTTCAGGACATGGTAACTCAGTTTCTATTAGATGCAAATTACTACGGGTTGGAAAAATGCATGAGGCACTTTTAGGTAGCTAAATAGAAAAACAAATCTAGAAAATACCTGGTAACTTGTGTTGGAACACATTTCCCATGATACGTTTAATTTCTAGTCTCTGTTCCAAGTTCTCATTGTGTAAGCCAAACTCCTGTACCACTTTGTCAATGGCAATACCAATTGCATTAATCTGGGAGGGTGTAGGCGGGGGTAACGTAGTGAGCAACTCTTCCTCTTGTTTCTCCTTTTAAGATCAATATTGAGATTAAAAATGACTCACACAGTTTTTACCTTCTACCATTCACTGAGATAACACCCTGTAGAATATTCTGGAATATTTTTCTTAGCTCTCCCTCTCACCTTAGCTGTGTTAGTCTTCAGTTCATCAAACACATATACTTCTTTATGCACATAAAGTGATAATAGAAGGCAGGCAAAAATAAGGAAAGAGTTCAGGGAAAAAACATTAAAAGCAGCAATGACAAATTATTTGTTTTATTATTACGGGCATAAGGGCATATACCAAGGTCTATCAATGACTTTACTCATCCTGATACTGTTCTTAATGAAATTCACAAGACTGCCCAGCAAAACGTATCTCACCAATGTATTTTGTCTAAAATAAATTCAGTAACATATATAAGTAGTGAAGTTATTAATATCATACCCTTAAAGACAGAAAAGTCACAAAGATGACAAGTAAAAACAACTAACAAATAAACATTTGTTTGGGTTACATTAAACTTACCTTAATGTTTTTCTTGTGCCTCTTCTCTTTGATGTGCTTATGGGCAAATGCAATGGATTCAATTAAAACATCACAAAGTTTGCAGGTGTACTTAGCTGTAGGGTAGTTTCTTGGTCGCTATAATTTGGAGAGATTTAGAGATATATATATAGATATATATATATCTATATATATATAGAGTATCTTCCAAAACAGAGGCAAACAAAAGTTAGCCAGAAATGATTTCCCCATCACTTAAAAAACTGCTAATATATTATTGTCACTCTTTTTTTTTTTTTTAAAGATTTTATTTATTTATTTGACAGAGAGAGATCACAAGTAGACGGAGAGGCAGGCAGAGAGAGAGAGAGAGAGAGAGAGAGGGAAGCAGGCTCCCCGCTGAGCAGAGAGCCCAATGTGAAACTCGATCCCAGGACCCTGAGATCATGACCTGAGCCGAAGGCAGCAGCTTAACCCACTGAGCCACCCAGGCGCCCTATTATTGTCACTCTTAACCACTATCCTAATGGCTATTTTTTGGAAATGATTCTATTAAATCAAAATGAGTATCACTTTTAACTCACAGTGCTTAAATGCTAATAACTGTAGTAAGATGCCTAACTCATCAAAGCATACGTTCCAATTACTAGCACAGCTTAAACCAAGACAAGGACTTTAAGTAACAAATAAAAGACATTACCCTTTTTAGCCGGTCAATGAAGTCTCTTTTTAATCGCTCCTCTGCCTGCTGTAAGCCCAGGAGCTCCTTCGATGAAAGCACAGACTCGTCAATCACGGGGCCTTCCAAGTCTCCGTCCTGCTCATTTTCCTCATTTCTAGTCCTACGTGGCTTCCGAGGTCTGGACCTCTGCTTCTTGTTTTCTTAAGTTAGGGGGAAAATATTATTGGTAATCTTGAGTAATACCACTCTGACAAAAAAGCAGACCATACATATTTATTCATACATATTTATTAACTAAATAATGTGGTTATCTGAACGACATCTGAACACAGCAAAAGGAAAGCTCTTCCATGGATAAAATGTGTGAATACTCATTGGCCACCTCATCTAGATACACCAACCCATAGAAATCCTCTTTCGGAAACACTGGAAAAGAATTCGCTTCAACCATACAATGTGATTTTATCATTTCTTCCAAGTATACTCCTGAACATATTCAGCAATAGTAAAAATTGTCCTCTGAAGGTAAGTATACTTGTAATTCTAATACACCTAATACGTTATGATATACAATATATATGTATCAAATATATTCCGGTATACCTGTTATTCTACTGAAAACTATCCACATTTGCTTTCATTTGTTTTGTAAGCAACCTCAACAGAGCAAAGACTGACAATATGATCTCCAAAGAACTCAGAAATTAACTATATTCTCACGTGGAATGAAAATCCATCATTTAGTTGTAAATTCAGTTTTCATGTAATTGGGCCCTCTCCCCACATGGATATAAGCAGTTCAAGCCAAAATTTTATTTACAGAGGACAACTAGTTCCCATCTTATCTTTACTTTCATTTTAGCTTCTTTGGACAGCCTGCACAATAAGCACATTTCAAAGAAAAAAAGGCCGTTAGTTGAAATAAAAAAGTTTTCTACAAGTATAGACTAATTCATTTAAACTCTGCTGTTAGTTCTATAATCTTTGTAACTAATAAGTCACTCTGTTGCCTTTTTAAAATTTACAACTTTTCTACCTGTGGAACTGAAGAGGACTATGGGATTAATCTATTAAAAAATTGTTTTAAATAGCTCTGATAACCTCTATCAAGCTCTGAAAATAAATCAGTATTACATACGATTAAAATAAAACTCATTTCCCCAATCAAAACTGTGATGAATGTTTTGAATAATGTTTAAATGGATGATCAAAAATTACTCTTTCAAAATATAAACCTACTGAAAAGCCCTGTGTGAGGCAATTCCTATATGTCAAGTTTTCAGAACGCATTTCTTGTACAGCAGTTACAATAAACGTCTGAAAAAAGTTGTGAGTCAGAAATGGGAAATATAGGATCTCTAATTCGCAAAAAGCTGTTGCCAATAACTCTAAAGGAAAAGTAGCAAGCACTGTGCTCAAAGTACCATAAGATGAATATACAATGAAATTCCATAAATAGCTTCTCTAAGTGGCAACTGAAAGAAATTAAAGTATTAGGACAAACAGTTTCTTTTTTTTTAAAGTCATCAAAAGGGGCCAAACAAATAAAATACTACAAGGTAAGTAGTCATTTGCGGAAAAAAACCAGTCTACTTTTAATACTTGCTTTTTAACGCTCCTCTACTCTCAATTAAATTATCACCATCTTTTAAGGACTGTGCTCTCCATCTGCATCAACTTCTGAGAGAAGCACTTCTTTTAACTTAGAGGTGTGTCAGTTCTCATTTAATTTGTGTATCTTCCAAGCTCTACTCTAAATAATTATATCTGATTTCAGTGTTCACAAGTTTCCTACTTTGGCAAACACTCATTAGAGATTTACACAAATTTGTGCAATACCATTAGAAAAGTCCATATTAGAGGCACCTGGGTGGCTCAGTCAGTTAAATGTCTGCCATTGGCTCAGGTCGTGATCCCAGGGTTGTGGGATCCAGTCCCTCTTCAGGCTCCCTGCTCAGTGGGGAGCCTGCTTCTCCCTCTCCTTCTGCCATTCCCTGTTTGTGCACCTGCTCTATCTCCTGTCAAATAAATAAATAAAATCTTAAAAAAAATATACAGGGGCGCCTGGGTGGCTCAGTGGGTTAAGCCGCTGCCTTCGGCTCAGGTCATGATCCCAGGGTCCTGGGATCGAGTCCCGCATCGGGTGCTCTGCTCAGCAGGGGGCCTGCTTCCCTCTCTCTCTCTGCCTGCCTCTCTGTCTACTTGTGATCTCTCTCTGTCAAATAAATAAATAAAATCTTCAAAGAGGGTTCTTTGGATTAAAAAAAAACAAAAAACAAAAAAAACAAAAAAAATATATATATACAGATGAATCCCTACTTAAAAAAAAAAAAAGAAAAAAGTCCATATTAGTTATCCTACAGTAATTGATATGGAACCAAATCCCATTTTTTAACTCCTCCTCTCTCGAATCACAAAGGCTTTTCATATAACTATATTTGCTGTCATCTTCTGGGATGACAACTTCCCTTCAAAGAGCACGATTAACTCCTTTTATCCTTTTAAAGATTTTATTTTTAGGTAATCTCTACATCAAATGTGGGGCTCAAAGTCACAACCCCAATATCAAGGGTTGCATGCTCCAACTGAGCCAGCCAGGTGCCCCACTCCTTATTGTCTTTATACAGAGAAGGGATGGCTGCAGAAACTCTGTCTAATGACGATGACGACGGCAGCTGTCATTATGGAGTATTTTTTATGCGACAGATGCAATGCAAGTACTTGATGTGCACTGCCTTGTTTCATTCATCCCCGAAGTGATCCTGTCATAGATGCTGACACTGCCCCCATCATCCAGATGGGGAAAATGCTGGCCCAAGAAAATAACTTACTCGGGGACTAATGACTAAGTGAAAGTAATGGGATTTAAAATAAAGATTAAAGCATGGATGGAATTCTGACATTCAGCCTTTTATCTAACAATATAAGAACTGGAAAGAACTTACTGAAATCCCCCCTTGCATCCATGCACATCTAGAGTAAACCATAACTGACAAGACAGTATCACCTTCCGAACTGAGATTCACAGGACTGCATGGTAAAAACGGTCAAATAAAGTCTCACTGAAGGGAATCTTGAGAGACAAAACTGGATATTGCTAAAAAGTTCCCACAATTACATAGAGGAAGACTACCTGGCTCTTGCAAGTGTCTTGTAACATGAATTCTCTGAATACAGTATTCCAAGTCTCCCATATTTTATTTGAATATGGCCCATGATACCATTCACAAAGGACATGTGTATATGAGTAGATATTTTCCAGCTAAGATCACTAATGGCATTGTCCCAAATACATTAAATTGGCAATCTAGGATATTTGAGGGGTGAAGTAAAGGGCGGTAACACAGAACTGGAAAATAGAAAATAAGTATTAAAAAAGCAACTCTAAGATAATTTTCACTGGCTTCTCACATCATTTAATGAGACCCTTCCTTAAGAGAGAATTCTGATTCAAGGAAAATTTCAGTCCCTTTAATGAGATCCTTTTTGGGATCCTGAGTGCAGTGCAAAGTTTATACTTCAAATTGAATTTCTCTCTACAGTTAAGTTATTTTATACCAAAGCTTAGTATTTCCCTTATGAATGTTCAAGGTCTAGAAGCTGAACAGTTCTTCATCTCGCAGTTGGGAAAGAACATACGTAGTTTTCATTTACAGAGAACATGGGGGTTTGGGCACTGTCTTCAATTAAAAGGACAGTAAAAATGTATGTACTTCCTGTTCAAAACCACTTAAAAGTAATTTTCTTAGCTGCTTTTCAGACTAAACAAGAATACATATACAAGAAGTTTTTAGTCTGTTAACAGTCTCTGTTAATGTCTATCTGGTTGCAAACTTTTATTCTATAAATCTTTGTTTTTATAATGCTACTCGAGACCAACTTTTTCTTGTAAAAGACTATTGGTAACTGCGTTAAGATGTCCATGTCCTACCTGGACACAATAATGTAGAAAAATATATGAAGACTTTAAAAAAGATAAACACCAATCAAAAGCCGAGAAATTATCAGTGTTCAGTTTCCCTCTGTCAGATTCAAGGTCTAGTGAGGCTGAGTTAACGGCCAAAGCAGCACAGCACTCAATTTCAGTTCCACTTCCTCAGCCACTACCCCAGTAAATAAATTTAACCTCGCCAGACCACAGCAGCCTGCTTTTTTGAAAAGTTGTGACTGTACCCTGATGTGTCAAAACAGAGCACTAGATTAGACAATTGTTTCAATTTCTTTCTAGCTTAAAGATTCATGCAGCCAAGCTTTTTCTCTCCTGGGATTCCTTTATAACACCTCATTCTATTTCTACTATACAAGGCATATTCTCTTGCTTTTCCTACCTTAAGAAATCGAAAACGGCACCTCTTCTCTCATTTAAGACTATCGTAAGACTCCCTAAAGATAACAAATGACATTTTCTGTTAAGTATTCCAAATGTCCAGATCACAAATTCAAATGCCTTACCAGTAACATGCATAAATGTAACTGGCCACTGTGAGATAACACGTAAGAAAAGGGCTTCTGGATACCGAGGAGAGGGCCAACATTGCCTAGATTTAAATTAAATTTAAATTAAAAAAAAACAAACAAAAAACTTTAAAATGCCGGCCAATTTGCCACCCATTTCATATGGTCACTAAAAAAAGGCTTACGGCCCGGCAGCTGCGTGGCTCAGTTAGGGTCTGCCTTTGGCTCAGGTCATGATCCCAGGACTCTGGGATGAAGTCCTGCATAGAGCTTCTTGCTCAGCGGGGAGCCTACTTCTGTCTCTCCCTCTCTGTCTTTGTGTGCTCAGGCATGCTCTCTCTTTCTCACTCTCACTCTCTCAATAAATAAAATCTTTAAAAAAAAAGGCCTACAGCCAATATATTTAAAAGCCCATTTTCCCAAGCATAATTTACATTTTCAGACTAAATACTGTTACTTTTTCCTTCAGATTTATTAGTTTCTTTCATTTCAGTAACTACTGTCCATTAGCTAATTTTCCTGTTTATAAAAATCACGGGTACATGGACAAAATCTATTCACCTTTTAGAAAAACTTATACTCACTTTGAGGCAATTATTATCAAACACAGAGGGCACTTAGAAATGGGTTTTGGTGTTACAGAAACTAAAAGGCAAAACTTTCATCTGTATTTCCTGACTTTCAAAACTTAATGTGTTCCAGCCTATTTGCCATGGTCACTTTTGAGAGGAAAAAAAAAAAAAAAAAAAATCGTGGACTACCCCCCCCTGTGGAGATCGATACTCCATCCAAAAGACAGATAACCCCCTGTGATAGAAAATACATACAGTCTATATTGCGTACTTAAATTGAATACGATTTTTTTTTTAGCTTTATATTCTGTCATTTATATTATGGACGCATTTGCTATTAAAATACAAAATTACAATACATATTTTTAGAAAATACATATACACCACTCAGGAAATATGATATAGTCCCCAGGGCGATAGAGTAAAAGGCACCAATGGGAAATATGTTTACTGAAGTAAAATGGGCCTATAGCCAAGTGAACTTTTGAAGTGATCAGTACATGCAATGTTTTTAAGTTGCCCAAATAGCATGATTACAATTTTTAAAGTATCACATTAAATAAGCAGGAACTATGAAAAATCAGAACTACATTGCTGAAAATAATAAACCTCATTTGGATGAAAAAGACATTGCGACTTTGGAGTTGTAACTTGACAAGTTGGAACACATTACCAGGGCTTCCCGCTTCCATTTCTGACATGGTTTCTAGGCTTGTCAAGTCTTTATGAAGTAGTCGTCTGACAGTTCTGCAGCCTCTTGTGTCTTGCCACCTATATCCATCCTCACTTTCTTGAAAGGAGTCTTTTCTTGGTCGGTTTATAACAGGAATTCTAGGTCCAGGTTTATATTCCCTCCGACTGTCTGAATTACCAGCAAGTTCATCAGAGAGCCACCTCTTACTCTGATCTTTGTGGTTGTCATTTATCCAAGCAGGTTGACTGTATATTGGATTTTTAAATGCATAGGGATTGCTGGAAACAGCATATGGTCCTTTTCTGGGGGTACTCCCATAGTTCCCTGGTGTTATTTTTTTTTTTGGAAGGCCTTTTTCCATTTTACTGCTATGGCCTTTAGCATAATCATCCATTATCAAATAATCTTGCTGG
Source organism: Lutra lutra (assembly GCF_902655055.1). NCBI lineage: Eukaryota > Metazoa > Chordata > Mammalia > Carnivora > Mustelidae > Lutra > Lutra lutra. The sequence goes on from NC_062290.1 coordinate 27,775,190, forward strand.
GGGTGACCCCTTCTGAAATCCTCATCATCTATAGTCCCTCGGTCCTTAGCACGTTTCACAAAATACGGTTTTGCTGCATCTCCCATGGTCTTTGACTTCAATTTTCTTATCCTGCACCTGAAAGAAGGCATTTTGGGAAATCATCAAACTGTAACAAGATATTGAAATACAACACGTTTATTGCACAGACGCTCAAAAGCCTATACAAACTCTTGTTTTCCTAATTTCCATCTCATTCTAATAATCAGCGCATCACACTGAAAGTCGGGAGGCTTGAATCCTGTAATATTCTTCACGAAAATTAGTACTTACTATTTAACATGAAGAGTATATATGTGACCAAGGGAAGCTCACTACAGTCTCGAAAACTGGAGTATTAAAAAATGTTACTCATATCAAGTTGGGTGGCTTTACCAATAAAACAAAAGTTCTCCACAAAACCAAACAAAACCCTCACTCCCAAACCTCTGTTGTTAGAAAACTCCGGAAACGGACTTAAAAAAAAAAAAAAAGTTGGCAATTACTTTTAAGTGTTATACAAAGTAACCGAAACTTTCTGTGAACGTAGCTCATCTCCACTTTCCTGTCCCTTCTCCGTCCTTTAGGGAAGGGCCTCGGCCCCCCATCGCCACCACTATCCAGAACCAGGGGCTTCGACTGCTTGGCCTGGGGAGGGCCTCGCGGAGGGGCTCACTCCCCACCAAGGCTTCCCTCGTCAAGGGGGCTAGATTTCAGATTAAGAGACAACTCCAGCTAACCTCCCCAGCCTTCATTCTCTAACCCCAAACAAGTTTGGTTTTGTCACGGACACCAGTTCTCCCTCTTCGACCCCGTTTGATCGCCCCACCCCGATCTGCCTCAGTTTACACCCTTCGGGGCAGGAGGCAGAGAAAGGGGAGGCGTCCCCGCACTCCTGGCCACGAAGCCACCTCGGGGACCAAGAAGCAGGAAGTGACCTGCCTCCTCGATGGGGTTCCGGGGTCCCCCCGGCCATCCAGGGGGCCGGGGCCGAGTGCCTCCACCCAAGTCCCTGCTTCTCCAGCGCCGGCAGGGTCTGACACAAAGTGAAGATGCGGACTCGAATCCGAGGAGCTCAGTCCCCGCCGGCCTGAGGGCTCCCAGGTCCTCGCAACTGGGGCAAGGAGGCCGGCGGGGGATGGAGCCAACGTTTCTCTCTCCGGCCGGGCCCGCCCTCTACTCCGGAGACCAAGGAACCCACCGGAGACCCACCCCGGAGGCTGGTCTGGGAGGGACGCGGGGAGAAGGCTCCCCGAAGCACTCACCACCTCCGCCGCGGTCCCCCGCCTCTTCCTGTCCCGGCCGGGCTCCCTCTCCGTGTTTTCCTTCGGCCCCACTTCCGGCGCTCAGCGCTGTCTCATTGTGCGCTGTTCTGAGCCGGCGGTGCCCCCACCCGAGCGCTCCGCCGCTCACGCCGGAAACGCGCGCCGCGCCGGGAGGTGCCCGCCGCCCAGCCCCGCCCAGCCCCGCCCCCGCCCCGCCCCCGCCCCGCCTGCTTCCGCCGCGGCCGCACGGCGCGCGCTCCAGGGCTCCGGACCCGGGCCAGGCAGTAGTATTCTAGCTCCGTCCCTCCTCTTCTCGCCCGGGCCGGCTTCACCCGGGGCCGCAGGTCTCTTCCAGGCCTTGAAAGCACCGCGGAAGCGCGGGGAGCAGGCCTCTGGTTCTCCGCGGGAGGCGCGGGGCTCGCTCGGCTGGGACGCCCGGCGGCTCGGCTTTGCCCCTGGATGCTCTCGTTTGCGTCCAGGGCAAGTGCAGCCTGACGCTGAGGCCTCGTGGCGCTCTTGCTGTTTTTCTTTCTTTCTTTTTTTTTTTTTTTAAAGATTTTATTTATTTATTTGAGAGAGAGACAGTGAGAGAGAGCATGAGCGAGGAGAAGGTCACAGAGAGAAGCAGACTCCCCGTGGAGCCGGGAGCCCGATGCGGGACTCGATCCGGGGACTCCAGGATCATGACCTGAGCCGAAGGCAGTCGTCCAACCCACTGAGCCACCCAGGCGTCCCTACTCTTGCTGTTTTTCTGACAAGTCCGAGTGATAGAAGGACTCAGCGAGGTCTTAATTGCCGACCGTTTAGAAATGTCAGTGTCTAATAATCCGTCATTCACCCAGATCTCAGTGTGGTTAGGAGAGATGCTCCGCTTTTTTCTTAGGTTGTCTACGGATTGGTTTTCCTTAACGAAACAAAACCGTGTACTCAAGAATGTGTGTAATCACAAAGATGATCTGGGAGTCATGGTCGAGTTTTTGAACGAAGAAGACACACCTGGAACTCGCGAACAAACAACTCGGGGTTCCCTATCTTTTCTTCTTTTGACCTTCTTTGCTGTCCGTCATGTTCTAAATGCTTTGAAACGAATAAAATCAGAGAGCGTTGAAAAAGTGTGGCAGTTTTGGTTTCTCTGCTTTTTAAGAGCATTAAATTTAAATCCCTGAGATGCCGGGGAGCATTGGTCCTTAATAATGGACACATACACAGAGGGTATTCACAGGCACTGTTCAGAGCGCTTTACAAATATTAACTCTAATCCTCACAACAAATCCTCTAAAAATATCATTATGCCCGTTTTAAAGGTGGGGAAGTAGCATTTACGGTAAAGTAAATGGCACTGCTGGAAACCAAACTTCAATGGGGCAGAGTCCATTATTAACTACTATCTATACTTAGGTGATTTAAAACACATTGGTACAACTTTTGTATAATGCCTCATCTAGATGCTTTGGTTCTGAACAGACATGAGAATCAAGCCAATAATCTGTCCGACAGGCAGAGAATGGCTTTTAAAGAGGCTCCAAAGGGAGTGTGGTGATACATGAATACATTTATTATGGGACAGGAGCGTCACCACACCCAGCTGAGTAATTCTTACACAGAAGAACTGGTTGAGGAAAAGTCTGCCTCAAATATCCAGAGTTCTATAGGATCAGTGGAGGATACACCTTTTTGAGTTTAAAATATTTTTTATTTGCATTTTCTTCGATGTATTTGTTCCGCAATGTCTATTCCATTCTAAATTTGCCTTCAAATTCACGTTGAGGGTAGATGAGGCTCTCTCAAACGAGATGCAATACTAATCAAAAGATACTGATAGTACAGCTCTTTTTGTCTATATAATACTACAATGGGAATTTAAATTGATCCTTATAATCTGGTTGTAAAAGTTTGTTTGTTTTTGTTTTGTTTTGATTTGGCTGTTCCTGGAGGGAATGCTGAGTTTCTCAGAACCTTTGTGATGATTGTTTCATGGTCTAGACATATTTCTTTCTTTCTTTTTTTTTTTTTTAAGATTTTATTTATTTATTCGACAGACAGATCACAAGTAGGCAGAGAGGCAGGCAGGCAGAGAGAGAGGGAAGCAGGATCTCCGCTGAGCAGAGAACCCGATGTGGGACTCGATCCCAGGACCCTGAGATCATGACCAGAGCTGAAGGCAGAGGCTTAATCCACTGAGCCACCCAGGCGCCCCTAGACATATTTCTTAACAACATGAAGCAGAAATTTGGCCGCTGTCTGCTTCCAGGAACATTAACCCTGCTCCATGTGTTACACTGTATCTTCTATCTTCAACCACACTTTGACATTGTGATACATCTTGACAAGTCAACTTTTCACAAACCCAGTGCCACTGTTCTTGTTCTTTGTAGGGCCATGGAGTCAGAAGCTGAGGAGTTGTATTCACAGCTTTGTCAGCACATGTTTTTTCCTCATGTGTTTTATCTACTTGGTTAAGGGAATTGTGTTGGGTCCTTCAAATATGTCTGGAATCCAAGGTTATCTCACCATCTCTGCTACTTCCAACCTGTTAGTTACCACCACTGCTTCACTTTGCTGTGATCATCAGCTTTCATTTATGTTCTCCTTTATCTGTACATGATAGCCAGGAAAGTCATGGTAAAACCTGAGCCAGATTATGATTCCCCCCTCAAGATCCCTCAGTGACTCCCCATTCCTGTGGAAGTAAAAGCCAAAGTCCATACAATGACTACAAAGCCCTTCCCTTTACTTCTGATCTCACTCCTAATTCCTCTTACCCCTTCATTCATTCCACCCTAGCCACACTACCTTCTTGCCGTTCCTGCATCATACCAGGAAAACTCTTGCCTCAGGACTTTGCACTGGCTGTTCCCTCCGTCTAAAATGCTTGGGCGCCTGGGTGGCTCAGTGGGTTAAGCCGCTGCCTTCGGCTCAGGTCATGATCTCAGGGTCCTGGGATCGAGTCCCACATCGGGTTCTCTGCTCAGCGGAGATCCTGCTTCCCTCTCTCTCTCTCTGCCTGCCTCTCCATCTACTTGTGATCTCTCTCTGTCAAATAAATAAATAAAATCTTAAAAAAAAATAAAATAAAATGCTTTTCTTCTCTTTGGTGTCTGTATTGCTAATACCCTCTAATATCTTCTCTCAAAGATCATTTCTCAATGAGGCCTACTCTGACTGCCTATTTAAGCTGCTATTCACCACCCTCTCCTCTGCCTTCCCAACTCACCTCACCTCATCTATTACATTTTTAAAAATTTTAAATTTATTTTTTATTTTTAGGTAGGCTCCATGCCCATTGTGGGGCCTGAACTCACCACCCTGAGATCAAGACCTGAGCTGAGATCAAGAGTCAGATGCCTTAAAAAATGAAAGCAAGAAAGCAAGAGGAAGAAAGAAAGAAAAGAAAAGAAAGAGAAAAAGAAAGAAAGAAAGAAAGAAAGAAAGAAAGAAAGAAAGAAAGAAAGAAAGAAAGAGGGACACATGGGTGGCTCCAGCAGTTAAGCATCTGCCCTCCACTCAGGTCAGGATCCCAGGGCTCCCAGGGCCTCCCAGGGCCTTGGGATCAAGTTCTGGATCAGGATCCTTGCTCAGCGGGGAGCTTGCTTGTCCCTCTACCTGCAGCTCACCCTCCTTGTGCTCTCTTCTCTCCCCAAATAAATAAATAAAATCTAAAAAAAAAAAAAAAAAAAAAAAAGGGTCTGATGCTTAACCAGGGAGCCACCCAGGGGCTTCTCTATTGTTTTTTCTTGTAACACTACATACACCTTGTCACCTGCCTTGCCATTTAGTTATTTATCATGGTTATTTGTTTCTTGTCTGTCTCCCTCTGCTAGACTGTAAGTTTGACAAAGGCAACGACCTGACTGTTCCCGACTGTTCTGTCTACCAGTCCTCTAGAGCTTAGACCATTGCCTGACTCATAGCAGACTCTCCAAAACTATTTGTGGAATGAACGAAAGGTACAGGACCAGCCAGGCTCTACAACAATGCTTCCTCATGAACATTCGATTCCCCTCTCTTCTTGAGGTTTATCAATTCTCTTACAAATGTCTCATATTACAGTGGGATTGACAATGAACTCAGAAACTTTAAAATATTCTATCCCTCCCTCACTGTCTGTCTAACGTCTTTAATATCCTCATAATGGCTTTCTTTCTTTTCCTTTTCTTTCTTTTTTCCCCCAGATTTCTCAGAAAATTATGTTAGAATACTTCTTGAATCAGTTAGGATGCAGGCAGCTTTGAGTTTGGTGTAAAACTGAATTTAAACTATAACTGGGACACAGAAGAGTGAGAGCACCTGGCTCCAGGGTCCCAAGCAGACCAGGTTTGGCCACTGGCCATTGACCCAATCTGAAGGCAGAGAGATAAGTTGTGGTGAAACAGGAAAGGAATTTATTTCAGTGAGGCCAGCACTAGGAAAAAGGCAGGCTAGTGTCTCAAAGACTGTCTCTAAAGTGCTGAAAATACTTCTAGGTTTATATAAGGAGAATGTGGGACAAAGGTGAGTGGGTACGTGCAGGTAGGCAGTAAAGGTCAGGTAGATCATTGTCTTGGGGTCAATCACACAAGTCTTGCTGGCTTAGGGCACTAGTTACTGCTTGAGAGGGTAGTTTTGGTTCCCGTCCTGGGATGCTTTGCCCTGTAGGGTCTTTTGTTTGAGTTAAGAGATAAAACAGAAAGAATTTAATTAGGAAGTACAGAGAGAGGTAAAAATGGAGGTAGGCAATGTCTTCTCTCAAAACTGGCTTACACAGGGGCACCTGGGTGGCTCAGTGGGTTAAGCCTCTGCCTTCAGCTCGGGTCATGATCTCAGGGTCCTGGGATCGAGTCCCGCATCGGGCTCTCTGCTCAGCAGGGAGCCTGCTTCCTTCTCTCTCTTTCTCTCTGCCTGCCTCTCTGCCTATCTGTGATCTCTCTCTGTCAAGTAAATAAATAAAATCTTTAAAAAAAAACAAAAAACTGACTTACACAGGGGCGCCTGGGTGGCTCAGTGGGTTAATTCTCTGCCTTTGGCCCAGATCATGATCTCAGAGTCCTGGGATCGAGCCCTGCATCAGGAGCGGGGAAACTGCTTCCTCCTCTCTCTGCCTGCCTCTTTGCCTACTTGTGATCTCTGTCTGTCAAATAAAGAAATAAAATCTTAAAAAAAAAACAAACAAACCTGGCTTACACAATGAAGATACTTATTGGCTCACAAAACTGGGAGTTCAGAGGGGTGGCATAAGCTTCAATGTCAGCCTTAATGAAGCAGTTGTGCCCTCCTGTGTGTTTGGACCTGTAACAATGGCATTGGCAGATCCTGACATCACATCTGTCCACCACCGTATCCAGCAGGAGAGAAGACAGCCTCCGGAAGCTAGGACCAATCTACCAAGAAACTTGCCAACTTAAATCAATTGCTGGTAAGGAGGATGCCATGACCCTTAGACCAAGGTTTCTCTACCAGTGGACTCTTGGCATTTTGGGTTGAACAGTTCTCTGTTGTGGAAGGCTGTCCTGGGTGTGGCAGGCTGTTTTGCAATGTTCTTGACCTCTACCTAGTAGATGACTTCCCCCTTTTTGTGACAAGCCAAAATTATCCCCAGGCATTGCCAGACATCCTTGGGGTGCAATATTACCTTCAGTTAAGAACCATGTTATAGAGCCTCAGGCTCCCCCTTAGAGTGAGGGTGAGGGGCCAACATGCTTTGGGGGAGGCTGGGATAATGGATAAAATCTGGGTCCTGCCACTCTGCCCAGAAGGCATCCCTTCTCCTGGCTCCGGACACAGGGCAGCGAGAAATCAGGGCTGGATTACTCAGAAGAAGACAAACCCAAACAAAACTTTCTTTCAAAAGGAGACATAGCTGGTGGTGGGTGGGTCTGTGGCAGAAGGAAGGAAAAATCTCCTGATGGAATGAGCACTGAGCTGAGTATTCGGGACATGGGTCTGATTGTCCTCTCGGAATTTTACAGTTCAAAGTGTTATGGTATAAAACAGAGGCTCAGGGGTGCCTGGGTGGCTCAGTCGGTTAAGTGACCAACTCTTATCTTGCCTCACATCATGATTTCTCAGGGTCTTGAGATCAAGCCCCCATTCGGGCTGCGTGCTGGGTGTGGAGACTGCTTAGGATTCTCTCTGTCCCTCTGCCCCTCCCCGCTCACACGTGTGTGCTCTCTCTCTCATTCTCTCAAAGAAACCAAAAAACAAACCAAAAAAACCCCCAGAGGCTCAGAGTGAAATAACGGGGGTGGGTGGGTGGGAAAGAAATGACATAGTTTGAGTGGCCTAGTCTAGTCAAGACCTGACCAGAGTCTTTCTGACTCCATCGTTTTTGTTATTTTTACTCTATCACACACCAAGCTCCTGTCCTCTGATGGAGCCTTCACACCCCAGAGAAGCACTGTTCCTTTCTGAATGCTCCCATTCTGAGATCACACTCTGAAGCTGGGACTCACCAGCCTCTGGCTATCAATTCAGCTCTCTCTCTTTTTTGCTTTGATCTTGGGCAACTAACATCTTCCTTCCTGAGCCTCAGTTTCCCTAACTGTAGGCTGGAGACAAGGAACATGAAGCCAAATCACCGCTATTCCTGTCTGACCACAAATCGTTCAATTCTCTGTAACTTATTTTGGGGTGTGCATTTTATAAGTTTATAAATTTTTAAAGACTTGTCTTTATTGGTTATTTTAAACCCAAGTTAAAAATTAAATTTTATGTAGTTGGGGTTTTTAAATTTTTAGATTTATCTTCTGACATACTAAATTTCCATTTAGAGTTGTGAAGTAAAATTTTCTTTTAAACATCTAAATTAAAATGATCAAATCCATTTGAAGAAAAAATACTGATAATTATGCAGAGATGTCCAAAAATCATAAAGATGATCTACTCATGATTGAACTTTGGTAAGCACTAGACCTAAGGGAGAAAAAAGAATATATCCAGGATTAAAAACTGAGGCTAACTAACCTTTATTTATTTATTTATTTTTTTAAAGATTTTATTTATTTATTTGACAGAGAGAGATCACAAGCAGATGGAGAGGCAGGCAGAGAAAGAGAGAGAGGGAAGCAGGCTCCCTGCTGAGCAGAGAGCCCGATGCGGGCCTCGATCCCAGGACCCTGAGATCATGACCTGAGCCGAAGGCAGCGGCTTAACCCACTGAGCCACCCAGGCGCCCTAACTAACCTTTAGAACTAAGAAAAATAAGAGAAGCTGATAAAGAAGACCAAAACTGAATTTAAGAAAGTGTAGTATATAAGTATTTTGTCTTAGTTACCCTGGCCTCAAGGAGGCCAAATGTACTAAAAATGCAGGAAAAGACATCCAGGGATTACTTTGGGAGGGGAGAGTCTCCTAATGGCTTAGGTCAAGGCATTTAACTAATGGCATTGGGTGGGGTTACATCGTGACTCAAATTCCTGGAAGCAATTCTTGCGAACTATCATCTGTTGCTTTGGAGCTATTCATGCCTGGGCCAAAGAGATGGAAGTTGAGATGGGAAAATGGTAGACTAAGGGGTGGGAAAAGTGAAGTATTTAGAAATCAAAGCTGGGTGGAGCTGGGAGAAAACTTTGAAAGGCAGTGAGAGAAAATTGAGTCTATATGAGGGTGTACCAATAATATGTAAGGAGAAAATATGACTTGAGGAGTTCTTCATTAAAGAAGAGCTGAGTTTGATTAAAGAAAAGTAGTAATAACAAATATAATACGTTCCTAACCTTGAACTGTCCTGGTCTTCCTGAAACTGGCAAGCTTTATCCCCTGGGCACAGAAGAGGTCAAAGTGCCTCTCAGGGCAGGGCTGCCAGATAAAATATAGTGTGACCCAGGCAATATTTGGGGCATACTTATACTCAAAAATTGTTGATTGTTTATCTGAAATTCAAATATAACAGGGCGTCCTGTATTTAATTATTTGATTAAATAATTTTGTTGTTGCTAAATTCATCTTCATCCCAATGTTCCCAGGGCTTTCTGCTGGGGCTTGCATTCTCTCTCTCTCTCTCTCTCTTTTTTTTTTTTTTTTAAGATTTGATTTGTTTATTTGACAGACAGAGATCACAAGTAGGCAGAGAGGGAGGGGGGAAGCAGGCTCTCCGTTGAGCAGAGAGCCAGATGCAGGACTCGATCCTAGGACCTGAAATCATGACCTGAGCTGAAGGCAGAGGCTTAACCCACTGAGCCTCCCAGGCATGGGGCTTGCATTCTTTTTGTTTGTTTGTTTGTTTTTTTAATTTATTTGACAGATAGAGATCACAGGTAGGCAGAGATGTAGGCCAAGAGAGAGGAGGGGAAGCAGGCTCCCTGCTGAGCAGAGAGCCCAATGTGGGTCTCGATCCCAGGACCCTGGGACCATGACCTGGGCTGAAGGCAGAGGCTTTAACCCACTGAGCCATCCAGGCACCCCAAGGGCTTGCATTCTTGATAAGGATTCATTCAGCTGGTGAATTGTTCACGCCTCAGATTTTCCCATTCTGCTGTCTTCTCATAGTGCCCATATAAAAAGTCCCCACCCCATGTTGTATTTTGAAAAATATCAAACCTATAGAAAATTTGCCAGAAATGTACAATGAACATCCATTTGCTATGTATGTAACTCACCAATTTTAGCAGTTTATCTCATTCTTTCTCTCCCTCCCTCTTTTCTTCCCTTTGTGCACATGTGTGTACTTAGCTGAACCATTCGAGGGTTAGATGCAGACATCCGGACACCTAAGCTCCCAGACCCTCAGTACGGATCTTCCAAAAATGAGGATATTTTCCATTATAACCACGATGCAATTCTCACACTCAGGACATTAATATTGACATGACACTATTTTCTAACATGAAGTTCATATGTTAATTCTGCAACCATCCCAATAAGGGGACATTTGTCATTTAAAGCTGTTTTACTTTTTTTTTTTTTTAAAGATTTTATTTATTTATTTGACAGACAGAGATCACAAGTAGGCAGAGAGGCAGGCAGAGAGAAAGAGGAGGAAGCAGGCTCCCCGCTGAGCAGAGAGCCTGATACGGGGCTCGATCCCAGGACCCTGGGATCATGACCTGAACCGAAGGCAGAGGCTTTAACCCACTGAGCCTTCTAGGCGCCCCAAAGCTGTTTTACTTTTTTCTTTTCCCAATCTGAGCAAGAATCACATACTGCATTTATTTTCACATCTCTGTAGTTGGTAGCATTTTTCATTTATTTATTTATTTATTAAAATTTTTAATATTTATTATTATTTTTAAAGATTTTATTTATTTATCTGACACAGAGAGAGAGAGAGAGAGCATGAGCAAGGGGAGCAGCAGAGGGAGAGGGAGAAGCAGGCTCCCCGCTGAGCAAGCGGCCTGACGTGGGACTCAATCCCAGGACTCTGGGATCATGACCTGAGCCAAAGGCAGACGGTTATAATCCATTCCTGTCATTATCCATTTTAACGCTCAAATTGTCCTTAATCTGGCAAGTGACAGCACCTTACGCTGGTTCTTGTATCTCTTCAACATATCTTCCTCAGTTTCCTTAATTTCCGGAATAAGGTGTTTTGGGCTCACCTTGAAATTAGGCATTTTCCCAAAGGGTTTTAGGAATGGTGTTCAGAAAGCAAGACCTGTAGTTTCTTATCACTCTGGAGTGAAGTTGCTTTTAGTTTTTCCTGGTGGACAGAGCTAGGAAATGCTTTTGAAAAATCATGAGTTCATCATGACACTTCTGATTGATACCCAAGCCAACTGTACATGATTCTTCTTTTCCCTCCTCAATTCCATATTGGTATCTTTGTTCTCCCACAGTGAACTCCTGCTTGCTTGCTTGCTTTTTTTTTCTTTCGTTCTTTTGGAAAGATTTTATCTATTCATTTGAGAGAGAGAAAGAGAACGTGGGCATGCGTGAGAAAGCACAGGCAGAGGGAACAGCAGAGGGAGAGGGAGAAGCAGACTCTTGGGTGAGCAGGGACCCCAATGTGGGGCTCGATCCCAGGATCCTGGGATCATGACCTGAGCTGAAGGCGGATGCCCAACCGACTCAGCCACCAGGTGCCCTGAACTCCTCCTTTCTTAAAACATCAAAATATTTATTTGCTCAATCCTGCAAAATACACAAAGCACTTTCTGAATCGCCTCACCAATATCACTGCTCAAACAAGCCTGCCAAGTAAAGTTCAAGATTTCTTTTGTCCTTAGAATATATATCCCACTGAAAGCATCAGAACACCTTGTTATTATGCTCAAAAGCTTATCAGATACACTGTTTTTCTTTACAGTTGGGTTATCAGCTTGGTTATAATCAAGTACATTCATTTCTTTCACTTTCAGGTTCTGCTACCCAACCTCCTCCCCACCCCCATTCTTGTTGATTTACTTCTATTTTCTGAATACGTAAAATGTTAACCTTGTTCAAAATCTGAAACTATATAAAAAGTTATATTCAGACGCATCCTCTTTTCCTCTTCCATCCCATTCCCCCTAACACCATAGATAATCAAATTCATTTCTTTATCTTTTCTGTGTTTCTGTTTTCTTTCAAAGATTTTATTTATGTATTTGAGTGAGAGAGTGAAAGAGCATAAGCAGGGGGAGGGGCAGAGGGAGAGGGAGAAGCAGGATCCTCATTGAGCAGGGAGCCCGATGCAGGGCTCGATTCCAAGACCCTGAGATCATGACCTCAGCTGAAGGCAGATGCTTAACCAACTGAGTCTCCCAGGCACCCTGGAAATGCATTTAAAAAATATTGGTTATTAAAAAAAATATTGGTTATTTAAGAAAAATTCCTAAGATGACAATGTTAAATATTTTCTTTTCTGATTTTGGGCATGTTCAGTTGTTCCCGTGAAGCCAGACTGATAGTCAATGGAGATGCCAAGGAAAGTGGGGATAACATATAAACAGGGTGTCTTGCCATTTTCAGACTTTCCTGGGGGTTTCTGTCAATTTCCTTTCAATGACCTCCCACTGCTCTTGAGATATAGACTGACTCCCTCCCATGGTCCTCGGTCCCCAAGAGGCCAGGTTCTTGCCTGCCTTTCAACATCACCCTGCCCATTCTTCCCAGACTCTTGGCCCTACCCACACTTTGGCTCCTCTCTGTCCTCAAACCTGTCCTCTGCCGCCCAGGGCCTTTACACACATTCTTCTTCCCAAGCTGCTTTCCTCTCCTTTCTTCACCCACTTAACATTTTCTCAACCCTCAGATCTCAGGTCAAGAATTGCTTATTCTGGAAAGCTTTTCAGATCTCCCTGACTGAGTTAATCTCTGTTATTCGCTATAGCACCATGTAGCCCATCTTCATAGCACCCCTCACAATTGCAATTTTATAAATACTCTGCAATGACTTGATCAATGTCTGTCTCACCCATTAGTGTGCAAGCACCGGGAGAGTGAGAGCTCTGGATTTGCTCACAGCCCAGCACAGTGCCTGGCACAAAGGGAGAGTTCCACCAGTACTGACAGATGAATGATGGTGTCCCCGGTTGCACGGAAATGTGAGCACAGAGAGCTCCCTTGGCTTGGCAGACCACTTCCATACCATCTCATCTTCTCTAGGTCTTTTTTTAACCTTTGCATATCTGCTCAGGACACCTTAAGCCTTTAGCTGAAGTATATATGTTTAATCACATTTTTTTTAATAATTTTTTTTAATTTATTTATTTATTTATTTGTCAGAGAGAGAGAGGGAGAGAGAGCAAGTACAGGCAGACAGAATGGCAGGCAGAGGCAGAGGGAGAAGCAGGCTCCCTGATGAGCAAGGAGCCCGATGTGGGACTCGATCCCAGGACGCTGGAATCATGACCTGAGCCGAAGGGAGCTGCTTAACCAACTGAGCCACCCAGGCGTCCCAAATCACATTTTTTTTAAGCCCCTGCTTCTGCTGTTCTCTGTTTTATAACCTATCAACTCAGATACAAACACTACATGAGCTCATTAACCCACTCCTAAGCCTTCATGGGTTTAGTGGTTTGGGTGAGAATCTGTGGAGGTGTGTTCCATCGCTACTCATCATTTCACTGACTCTTCTCTCTTTGTCCCAACTTTCCATTCCCTCTGGACTCTTCTTCCTCTTCCACTTCTGCAGTCTCACAGAACCCCCACCCTGAGCAGGGTGGTTTTGCAGAAGCCGTGGTTCTAGCCAATCTCCATGACCCTACAGGTATTCTTCTCACCCAGGTTGCCTGACCTTGACCTTTCCCCCCAAAACATGGATCTCATGCAACTACTGAAAGTAAGTAATAATAAAGTAATACCATCTCATGATGTTGTATTAAAGTGATAATCAGTTCTGGTCAAGTTTGAAGGATGTCCAGGGCCCTAGCCCTTGCCATTTGGGGAGAGATAGGCGGAAGGGAGGTTGAGAGGAAATGAGAATCATGAGTCAATTTCCTCTAACTTCCTGAGACACATCCTTCCTGCTGCAGTCCTGTCATAGGTCCTCCATACATTCTAGCTACCCCCCTCTCTCCCGTTTCTACCCTCAGACAGAACAGTGGACAAGATTACACAATCAAGAGTTCCTCTGAGGCCTGGGCAAAACCAGAGTCAGGACAGGTCCTTTTAATTTCTGGAATTGTCAGTGAGGACTTGCAGCCAGTTCTAGGACCCCTGATTGTGATGTGCCCTCTTCCCTTGGCAGACACTTGAGTGTGTCTCAGTGTGGGTATTTCTGCCATCCTGGGTTCTTCTGTCAGATTTCATTGCATCCATTTCTTCCCCCGAAGCTATCTTGTAGGAGCATTTCATGTAACAGCTGCTCTCATTTTGGAGGTTGAGGTTCTAATGCCTACCCTGGAGAACTTTCGTTATATTCCAAAGGAGGTGTTCGTAGGTGTGAACCTTTGTTTAGATAAATCTATGACAACAAAGTTCCACCCCTGCTGTCATCCTGTGCTGGCTTGCCAGGAGCTGTCTGGCAATGATAACCTGCACCAGCTCTTTGTATCCTCACAACCGCCCTCTGAGACAGATCCACAGACCATCACCCTCAGTCATATAGGTGTGCAAACCGGGACTTGGGCAGGTTAAGAAGCTGGTCCTAAGACACACAGGTAGGCAGAGCAGAGCCAGGATATGAACCTCTGACTCATACCAAAGCCAGTGAGCCTGAATGTAAGGCTATTAACTACAGCTGGAGGGGAGGGACGATGAGGAATGAAAGTCAGTGTTTTGTTAAGTCAACAGATATGTTTACATGTCTCTGCATAAGCAGTGCGATTTCCCCATAGGAGTCACACAAGAAGAGGCAGTAACTCCTAAAAACACATTAGTGAACTGCTTGAATTGCTATTGGTTCTCATTTTCTCTTATTAAAGTCTTACTTTTTTGTCTTTTGTTTTTTGTTTTTTTGTTACCCATGAGCCAAAAAGCCTCAGTAAACTCTCTTTTGGAATAACTGGTTTTCTGGTTAAAAAAAAAAAAGCCATTTCCCATTTTGCTTTTTCCTAGGACTTCTTCCCACAAAAGTCTGCATCCCTAAGTTTGCATCATTCCGGCTATTAGAGAACGAGTGTCAATCCTTCATAGAATTTTTTAAAAATATATTATTTATTTATTTGAGAGAGAGAGAATGAGAGAGAGGAGAGAGGTCAGTGGAAGAAGCAGACTCCCTGCCGAGCAGGGAGCCTGATGTGGTACGTCATCCCAGGACTCCAGGATCATGACCTGAGCTGAAGGCAGTTGCTTAACCAACTGGGCCATCCAGGTGCCCCTTTCATAGGACTTTAAGGTTATTTAATTCCTTCTGCCCCCAAAACACACACACAGGCATACGCAACACACATTGATTTTGCAAAGTCATTATTCCAAATATAGATTTACTCTTCATTAAATGGTGCTGGGAAAATTGGACCGCTATATGTAGAAGAAGGAAATTCGACCATTCTCTTACACCTTACATCTCTTACACAAAGATAAACTCGAAATGGATAAAAGACCTCAATGTGAAACAGGAATCCATCAGAATTCTAGAGAACATAGGCAGTAACCTCTTTGATATCAACCACAGCAACTTCTTTCAAGATATGTCTCCAAAGGCAAAGGAAACAAAAGTGAAAATGAACTTTTGGGACTTCATCAAGATCAAAAGCTTCTGCACAGCAAAGGAAACAGTCAAGAAAACAAAGAGGCAACCCGCAGAATGGGAGAAGATATTCACAAATGACAGTACAGACAAAAGGTTGATATCCAGGATCTATAAAGAACTTCTTAAACTCAACACACACAAAACAGATAATCATGTCAAAAAATGGGCAGAAGACATGAACAGACACTTCTCCAATGAAGACATACAAATGGCTATCAGACACATGAAAAAATGTTCAGCATCACTAGCCATCAGGGAAATTCAAATTAAAACCATATTGAGATAATACCTTACACCAGTTAGAATGGCCAAAATTAGCAAGACAGGAAACAACATGTGTTAGAGAGGATGTGGAGAAAGGGGAACCCTCTTACACTGTTGATGGGAATGCAAGTTGGTGCAGCCACTTTGGAAAACAGTGTGGAGATTCCTTAATAAATTAAAAATAGAGCTTCCCTATGACCCTGCAATTGCACTACCGGGTATTTACCCCAAAGATACAGATGTGGTGAAAAGAAGGGTCATCTGTACCCCAATGTTTATAGCAGCAATGGCCACGGTCACCAAACTGTGGAAGGAACCAAGATGCCCTTCAACGGACGAATAGATAAGGAAGACATGGTCCATATACATTATGGAGATTTATGCCTCCATCAGAAAGGATGAATACCCAACTTTTGTATTAACATGGACGGGACTGGAAGAGATTATGCTGAGTGAAATAAGTCAAGCAGAGAGAGTCAATTATCATATGGTTTCACTTACTTGTGGAACATATGATATAACATGGAGGACATTGGGAGATGGAGAAGAGAAGGGAGTTGAGGGAAATTGGAAGGGGAGATGAACCATGAGAGACTAAGGACTCTGAAAAACAATCTGAGGGTTTTGAAGGGGCAGGGGGTGGGAGGTTGGGGGAGCCAGGTGGTGGGTATTACGGAGGGCACGTATTGCATAGAGCACTGGGTGTGGTGCATAAACAATGTATTCTGTTACACTGAAAATAAATATATTAAAAAATATATAGACTTAGTGAGGCATGTGGGTGGTTCATTCGGTTAAGCATCTGACATTTGATTTCAGGTCAGGGCTTGATCTCAGGGTTGTGAGTTCAAGCCCCAGTTTGGGCTATGTGCTGGATTTGGAGCCTACTTAAAAAAATATATATTTACTTATTTATAAACAGGGGTACTTGGCTGGCTCTGTTGATAGAGCATGTGACTCTTGATCTCAGGGTCACGAGTTCCAGTCCCACACTTGGTGTAGAGATTACTTTAAAAAATGTAGGGGCTCCTGGGTGGCTCAGTGGGTTGAGCATCTGCCTTCAGCTCAGGTCATGATTCCGGGGTCCTGGGGTCTAGCCCTGCATTAGGCTCCAGCCCTGTATTGGGCTCCTTGCTCAGCGGGGAGCCTGCTTCTCCCTCTGCTTCTGCCATTCCTCTGCCTTGTGCTTTCTTTCTGTCAAATAAATAAAAAAAATAAAAACAAACAAAGGCTTAAAAAATATACATATACATATATATGGACTTAAATACTCCCTCAGCTGCTGGCAGTCTATAATTAACTAAGGTGACTTAAAAATATGTTGAGTGGGGGCACCTGGGTGGCTCAGTTGGTTAAGTGTCTGCCTTTGGCTTGGGTCATGATTTCAGGGTCCTGGTGGTGGGCTCCCTGCTCCGCAGAGAGTCTGCTTCTCCCTCTTCTTCTGGCCCTCCCCCTCCCCCCTCTCGTGCTCTCTCTCTCTCATCTCTTTCTCTAAAATAAATAAGTTAATAAATGAATCTTTAAAAAAATTATGTTGAGTTTGTTTGAAAGCGGGGACAGAGTCAGTCACAGTCTCAAGATCTAGCTCAGTGTGAACCAGCTCTGGAGCCTGCTTACAGACCACAAGGGTTTTAGGCAGCAGGAGGGCTAGTGACATCGTCCCTTCTAGAAAAACAGAGTGACTCAGAATACAGATAGATGTTCCGCCTACCTAGCCCTGCATGTGTAATTACGAGCTGGCTGAGGCAGTTCACGGGGAGTCTTTGAATCATCTGTTCTTATAGTTTCTGATGCTGCTGCTCTTTTTAGAACAATCTAGGACATGTCAGCTGAAAAGTGCACTAGTTGCTTGCAAAGAGAGAATGGCTTTTTAAGGGGGGCGGGGTGGGGACACAGTTCTCCTTCTCCTTCTCTGCTTGGTACCATGGTAGGGAGAATGAGCTAATGATTCTCAGGGAGGTATAGGAGTTCTGATGAACCCAGATAGCTGGAGAACATCACGAAGGGGAGGCAGTTTCATGTACCTTTGAACTTTAGTCCTGGTGTGTATAAATGAGGAAGACATAATCATTTCACTTTAATAAATAAATACCTACTAACACGAAGGCGATAAACCAGAGAAACCTGAATTTGCGTGCAGCTTCATGAAGTAAAAATAACCCGGGTCCCTTTTGCAAAATCATCTTTGGTGTGATGTGCCTTAGGTCTGTGTCACTCCTGGTATTTTTGTCCTTCTGCAGTGAACGTCCCAGTCCAGGCAGTTGCTGGATTCAGATAAGCAGATGGAACTTCAGGTCCGACAAGCTTGTGGTTTTGCTGACACAGGAGAAAGGACCTTATCATTATTATTATTATTATTTTCCTTGGCAAGTATTTATCCATACAAGGCATTCTATTAGGCACTAAATCCTGGTTTCCATGTCAGCCTCCTAACCCCTTTCTTTCCTGGGATTTGGGGAGGAATGTAGCAAGCAGAAGCACCAGTATTAATATCACAGAATTTCAGAGCAAAAAAGTACTTCTGAGGAATACTCCTCAAACGTTCCTCAAGTAGAGGTTTGTGGACAGGTGTCAAGGAGGAAATTTTCTTTCTTTCTTTTTAAAAAAAATTTTTTTTTAAGATTTTATTTATTTATTTGACAGACAGAGATCACAAGTAGGCAGAGAGGCAGGCAGAGAGAGGGGGAAGCAGGCTCCCCGCTGAGGAGAGAGCCCGAGGCGGGGCTCGATTCTGGGACGCTGAGATCATGACCTGAGCCGAAGCCAGAGGTTTAACCCCCTGAGCCACCCAAGCGCCCCACATTTTGTTTATTTTAGAGAGAGAGAGAGCGTGTGCACATGTGCAGGTGCGAGTGGGGCGGGAGTGGGGGGAGAAGGAGAGAGAGAATCTCGAGCAGATTCTGCCCCTAGAGCACCAGAGCCCTGGAGAGGCTCCCTTTGGTCTCCACCTCATGACAGTGAGATCATGACTTGAGCGGAAATCAGGAGTCAGAGACTTAATCATCTCAGCCACCCAGGTGCTCTGACAATTAGGAAATTTTCATCGGTTTGGACAAAATGAAAAAAAAGTAAGAAACTGAGTTCGGATAAAGTGAAATACATTTAATTTGAAAGGAAATGTTTAAAAAGAATGCCTGTCTCGGGGCGCCTGGGTGGTATCTGACTTCGGCTCAGGTCATGACCTTGGGCTCCTGGGATTGAGCCCCGGGTTGGGCTCCCTGTTCAGTGGGGTGTCTGCTTGAGGATTCTCTCTCTCTCCCTCTGCCCCGACCCCTGCACTAGTGTATCTTTCAAGTAGATAAATAAATCTTTTTAAAAAAATATTTTATTTATTTATTTGAGAGTGAGAGAGAGAAAGCATGAGAGTGGGGAAGGCCAGAGAGAGAAGCAGACTCCCTGCTGATCAAGGAGCTGATGGGGGACTCAATCCTGGGACTCAATCCTGGGACACTGGGATCATGACCTGAGCCCAAGTCAGACTCTTAACCGACTAAGCAACCCAGGTGCTCGATAAATAAATCTTAAAAAAAAAAAAAAAAAAAAAAAGCCTGTCCTAAAAAGACATTTGATGAAAATTTGGGGGGGAATGAAGTCTTTTACCATCTTATTTCTTTGCTGCCTCCTTTTCTGTGAAGGAAACCAGAATATGTCACTCCAAAATATGCCTCTTTGACAAAAATTATTTTGAGCTGAAAGCAATTAAGAGAGAGCAAACCCAGAAGAGGCTCCCCCTTCTCTGCCTAAAGGCAGGGTATAAATTCTCTTTCTACTGGAAATAGAATCTTATCAGCCCAAAGATACCAAAGGCATCTGCCAACAAACCTTCATTAGTTTCCTCCCATGTATTTACCTTTCCACAGTTTGCTATCCTTGGAGTCTGAAACTACTTTTCTCTGTCCTGTCATTTCTCTAGAAATGTATTGTTCTTGGTTGAAGATGCTGCATGAGCTGGAGTTCTAAGGCACTGCTCTGAGATGCTCTTCATTTAGCTTTCTCCCAAGTGATGTGTGTTGCGTGCTTTGTTTTTCTTATTCATCTTTTCTTTTTTCTTCTCTTTTCTTTTCTTTCCTTTCTTCTCCCTTTCTTTCTTACTTACTTTCTTTCTTTCTCTTCCTTTCTCCTTCCTTCCTCCCTCCCTCCCTCTCTCTTTCTTTCATTTCTCTCCAGTTAAGGGGTCCCATGTGAAAACCTAAGATGGGTGGAGGTAAAGAGTTTCAAGACACTGAGACCAAAATGGTGATCAAAGTGTCACTTTGATCCCAGGCCGGCAAAGGGACAGAACACTCTAAGTCCAGTCCAGAGGGCAGCCTCCTCCTCTTTCCCCCACAACTGAATTCATCCAGGCCACTCCACAAGGCTGATTACCTCATAGCTGATCCCAGGCAGAGGAGGTGGAACAGAGAGATTATAGATTGCTCTGGACTGCTAGATTGGGCCAGCTGTAGCTGGCTTAACCACACAAAGAGAAGGACAGGTGCTGTGGACTCTTACCTGGGACTTGTCTGCCAATGGACCAGGCTTGTGAATGTCAGCTTTCACCAATCGGATTCGGTGCTTCTCTTCTTTTTAGACTGCAAGAATGTGGAGTGGAAGCTCTCCTTCCCACTTGGCCTAGAGATGGACATGTTAGAGGAAGAGCTTTCTTCCTTGGACCAAAGTGGGGAGTGCAGGAGGGCTGGGTAGGCTATGGAATTTACTAAGAAAACCTCAAGATATCCTGGTGGTTTGATTATATCTCCCATTGCTGGATAACTATGGGTTGGAGAGAATCCTAGATAGGTATTCTTAGTTCTACAATCAGGCAAAGGGAGTTTTTTTAATAAAAAAAATTTAAATGTTGTGATAAAATACACATAACACAAAATTGACAATCTTCATCATAATTTTAAGTGTACAGTTCAGTGGGTATTAAGTACATTTACATTGTTGGGCTCTGCTTGCCACCGTCCATCTCTACAATTTTTCATCTTCTCAAGCTGAAACTGTACCTATGGAACAGTGATTCCTAATCTTTCTTTCGGCTCCTGACAACCATCATTCTACTTTCTGTCTGCATGCATTTCAGTCTTCCAAGTGTCACATATAAATGGAATCACACAGTATTTATTTACTTATTGTGTATGTGTGCCCACCTTCTTTCACTTAGCATAATATCTCAAAGCTGATCCATGTAAGATGTGACCATTTCTTTCCCTTTTAAGGATGACTAACATTGATTATACGTTTTAACCCATCATTGTCTACAGGAACTTGGACCAGACCTGCAATGCAGTTGCTACTCATTGCACCAATAGTTCTGGGAATGGTTTAAAAATGCCTGGACAGTCCTAGCATCTTCTGGAGCACACAGCCTGTGGAGTGGAAGATGTAGGATAAATTTTTTACCTCAGCTGAGAAGCAGAGTTAGAGCAATGAAGAGAGAGACACAGGAGTGACTGTTGATTCCTAGAACCATCTCAATGACTCTTCTCTCAGGATCCATCCTACTGGAAGATGTCTGTGTGTGATTAGAGGTACCTCTGGCTTGCTCCTGAAAGCACTTTTTGTCCCACCGAGATCCACGATCTTCTGTCTGTAACACTTGTGAAGGAGACAGTTTCGATCTCAGGATTATGTACTTGAGAAGAAAATTCCTCCTACCTGCAAATCTGAGTGAGAGAAATGTTCAAACTTAATGTCTTCAGACCTCAATCCTCCAGAGTCAAAGGATTTCATGGTTGGCATGCAGCCTCTCGCTGGGAACGTAATCATTGATACGGGTTTGTGTTAAGATTTCGGCTTTTTTGGTGTTCCTGGCTTTGCAGTATTTGGACTAGTTAGACTTTTGACTGGCATTCATGGTAAGATCTCCGGTGAGTTATACAGAGCATTGAGGGCAACATTATTTGAGATGGAAAATAGAAAATGCAACGAATTTTGGCCTACAGTGTGTATGGCCTTCAAGTATGTAACTATTCTGTTTGGACCTGCTTTGGGGCTTTCTGGAGCAATGGCTGAGCTGTGCACTTCACAGCGCCTCCCCCAAGCAGTCACCAGGGGCGGGGACAGGGAGCACAGGCCCCGCCTCCTCCAGCTAGAAGAGGCGCTACCCCATAGGCTGCCCTCTGTGTGACTGGCATCGGGCGTAGTTGTCAAATCCAACTGGAGAGATGCCAGCTGGCGTTCCCTTGTTCGGTTTTATGAGATTCCCTCTTACTCTGTGGGGCATGTGGCACTTGTCCAATCCCCTAATAAAGTTGTTTTTTGGGTCTTCATGTGTATCTCTCTGTCAATTCTGGTTGGAGCCAGGATGAGAGGAGGGATGAATAGGTGGTTGTACCTGTTGGTATCTTGAATTCATTTAATATAATAGTTAATCCCTAATCCTTATTAATGCTTAAAATTAAATCCCACGTTAATCCTTAAAACTAAAACAATTTTTTTTTTTTCATACTGACCCATGGACTCATCGTCTGGAATCCACTGCCTTAAAGACCACATAGACCTATAGGATCGGTTTACCAATGTGGAAGCTAAAGCCCAGAGAGCTGAGTTAACTTGCTCGTGGTCACACAGATGATGAACCCAGCTGTGATCATTGCCACAGGCTGTTTCCACCCAAACCATTTAGAAGCCCTCATTTGAGATCTAGGTACTGAAACCAATGTGATCCATGGTAGCATTTACCCGCTACCATTTGCAGAGGCATAAAATTCACTCCAGGACACAGAACGGTCTGGTGGAAGGCGGGAGAGTCCTCTGGCCCTGTGCAGGCCTGGCAGTCATGTCCATGAACGGGGGAGGCTCAGGTGGAGAGAGGGAAAATAAGATGAATTCAGTTTCCCTACTTAAAAGCCACGAAACAGTACAGTCAAAGATAACACCTGGTCCCGTCTACACCTCTGACGGTGTAGACGGGACCAGGGAGGACATATTCCGGTAACAGAGGTGTGAGCGCTGGCAAGATTACGCTGTGTGACCTGAAAGCCACACTCCTGTCAGGCTGCAGAGAAGATTTGCATGAACTCCCAGAGAACCCCTTTTACAAGTGTGTCTCAGGGCCGGGTTTCCAAATCAGCCTTTGAATCTCATCCAGAGCAAGTCCATGAAATACTTGAAAAAGCCCTTTCTTGTTGATTTTTGAGTCGTGAGTTGAGCTTTCTCTAATGCTTCCCCTTCGTGTAACCGAGTATACCAGCAGCACAGAGACTTTCTGAATTTGGGAGGGATACCATGTTCCTTAAGCATTTCGTTTGTCTGTCCCTTTCTTAAAGATTTTGATATCTTTTCATGCCATCTTCTAACTCCCAAATAACTTTTAAAATGAGCTTTTCAGGGTTATGATGGTCTTCAGAATACCGATAATCAGGGTTCAAACATTTACTTACCACCCTGTCTGAGCCAGAGATTGGAAAGATATGAAAACACGTAGTATAATTTACAAGGAGAAAAACATAGGGAAAGGAGAGATTTTTAAATGGAGATTATTAAATAGAAAGAAAGCAAAACATCTTTTATAACTGTTTTACTTGCTCCAGGACATTCTAAGATTTAGCCCCACGTGAGCATCTCTATCTTCTCTAGTTTGCATTCTTCTTTCCTGTTCTTTTAAATTAAATTAAAATTTAAGTTCCAGTACAGTTAACATATGCTTTGTGGGTTTTTTTTTTTTTTTTAGATTTTATTTATTTATTTGACAGACAGAGATCACAAGTAGGCAGAGAGGCAGGCAGAGAGAGGAGGAAGCAGGCTCCCTGCTGAGCAGAGAGCCCGATTCGGGGCTCGAGATCATGACCTGCGCCAAAGGCAGAGGCTTAACCCACTGAGCCAACCAGGCGCCCCACTATTTTTTTTTTTTTAAGTGATTTGATTCCAGCATTATACAGTTCCTATCGATAACCCTGTTTTGGATGTCAGAACTTAACTCTCAGAAGCCATCTTGGCTTGAGTGGAAGTAGAGTCAGTGACTTGTAAGAAATGTTTGTCTCCTCAGAAGGGAAGTGTTTTTGTCCTTTTAGGCCACTGTAACCACATATCATCGACTGGGTGACTGAAACACAATAGAGATTTGTTTCTCACAGTCCTTGAGGCTGGAAGTCTGAAGTCAGGGGGACAGCATGTTTGGGTGAGGGCCCCGTTCCAGGTCACAGGTTTCTTACTATGTCCTCACAGGGAGGAAGGGGTGAGGAGCTCTGTCAGGCCTCTCTTCCAGGGGTGCTAATCCCATTCATGAGGACTCCTAATACCATGGATCACATTGGTTTCAGTATATGAATTGTGGGGGGACACAAACATTTGGTCTATAGCAAGAAATATATATTCAAAACCAGGTGGCAATGTGGTCTGACCAGGAGAAAAGGGATCACAGCCACCAAGCAAGATGTTGCAACAGATGTTGCAAATGCATCGCCACATCCATTTCTTGAGTGCCTCCAGTCATTCCTTCACTCATTCAATGTTCATTTATCAAATGTGTGTCAGCGCCTGCCAGGCGTTGCTCTACACACTTGGGATGCATCTGCGAACTAAAAGGGGATAGTAAAAAGGGGGTAGTAAAAACCTCTGCACTCCTGAAGCTTCCATCCCAGCAGAGTGGACACCAAGTGTAACAAGTAGGCCAGCGGTCCCTTGGGATGGAGGCAGCGAGGTTGGGGAAAGGGTGGGGAGCCGGCGTGTGCACTCCTCTTTTCTCTTCTCTATCCCACTAGAAAGAAGGAAAATGCCCTACTGAAGACCTGAGTGTGTGCTCAGAGTGAGAAGGGAAGATGTAGGAACATTCATGAGGCCAAATGGAGGTTTTCACCCAGGAAAGCAAGCCTTGTGGCTTAGCTTGTTTTCAGGATAGTGTGAAATGCAGTCTAATTTTTAAAGTGTATTTTTTTTTTCTTAGAAGTTCTTAATCCAAAGCAAAGCAAAAAGAGCGCGGTAGTTTATTTTGCAATGAAACAGTTTATTCTGCAGTAGGACCGGCTTTGAATCCAGATGAGTAAACAAATAGGACACACCCACCTTCTCTTTTTCACAGAGCCCAGAATTCTTTTTTCTCCCCACTAGATGGCAGTAGAATTAAAGAGGAAAAAAAGTCCAAAGCGGCTTTGGTGCGTTTCCCCACTGTGCTGGGATGAGCATGGAGTCAGTGCTCCCTCTGTCAGATGGAGCCCCACACGATCCAGGGATGACAGTGACAATCCAGCATGTCACATGCCTCTTTCAGTAAAATGTATTTGGGGATCTCTTTCTATCTCCATGTCGTGTCTTCACAGGGTAAGTGGAGCTTTAGAGACCGATTAAATCTAGCTCCTAATACATGATATAACTTTCAGTTGGCAAGGTGAAGATATTGTCTTTAAAAATAGCTCCTGGATTTGTACATGTGTACTTTTTGCATTTTCTCCTGCCACCAAGATCAGTTAGATCCCAGAGGACATTTAAAAATTTTTTTAGAAGATTTTATTTATTTATTTGTCAGAGAGAGAGAGAGAGCACAAGCAGTGGGAGCTGCAGGCAGAAGGAGAAGCAGGCTCCCTGCAGAGCAAGGAACCTGATGTGGGACTCGATCCCAGGACCCTGGGATCATGACCTGAGCTGAAGGCAGACCGGAACCGACCGAGCCACCCAGGCGTCCTTCAGAGGACATTTAATGTGAAAATTAGAAACCCTAAGGAAACCAGTTCTGTAGTGGTTTTCAAATGTTTGAGTAAGAAATTTAAGAGGCATGTCATCAAGATTCTCAGAATGACAATAAAAATAATGAATATATGGGAGAGCAGTAAAGCAAATGTGTTGAACTGTTGGCAATTGGTGAACCTCAGTGGAAGGAATATGGTGGTCATTATATTATTCTGTGTAACTTGTCCATGGCTTTATAATTTTTCAAAACAAAAACCGGAGGATAAAAGACGTCATCACAAAATATGTGGTTTAACTCACACACATAGTAGGTGTGCAGGAGGAATTACCATGTAGCATAATCAAAACTATAGCATATATAGCAAATATGTGGATTGAAGAAGTCTCAGATAAGATCTCTATCTTGGGTGCCAGGGTGGCTCAGTGGGTTAAGCCTCTGCCTTTGGCTCAGGTCATGATCTCAGGGTCCTGGGATTGAGCCCCATATCGGCCTCTCTGCTTGGCAGGGAGCCTGCTTTTCCCCTCCCTCTCTGCCTGCCTCTCTGCTTACTTATGATCTCTCTCTCTCTCAGTCAAATAAATCAATAAAATAAAATCTTTAAAAAAAAAAGATCTCTATCTTACTGGCAAATCAAGGCCAAGTCTCAAATATTCATTCATGGGCTCCAGTCTGGTATTCACTCATTCCGTCATTCAACACATATTTAATTGAACAGTTAACTAAGTATGTAACACAGGGGTCACAGCGATGAATATTGTAGACACATTTCCTGCCCTCCTGAAGCTTACATTCTACTGGGGAGACCAACAAAGGCATGGAAACATTCTCTAGGTTGAGTAATGATGAGCAGTAGGAAGTTAGGATAGAGAGTGATGGGGCACAGTTACGTTACATAGGGTGCTCAGGGTAGGCGGCCTCTCCAAGGAGCTGACACTGGAGGAGACGCCAGAGGAAGGGAGGCATGAACCCTGCGTGTATCTGTGGAAAATGTTCTGGGCACAGGGAGTGTGCCTGAGGAATCAGAGATCAGCAAGCAGCCTGTGAGTCTTGAATAAAGTGAGGGACAGGCATCAGGTAGGAGCTGAGGGTGACAGGTACCAGGGCCAGATCAGGATTGACCTTGTGGGCCAGCAAGTCAACAAAGAAACTGTGAGAAGAAAAATAATCCTTAGTGCCCAACGTCTATGGTCAAATCTTGTTGTTTGAAAAACCATTTGGTGGTTCCTTGTGAAGTTAGACGAACATTCACTTGCTGTATATGATCCCGTCATTCCACTTCTAGGTACGTACTCAACTAAAATAGTTGAGAGCAGAGAAAGAAACAGAGAGGTCTACACCCATGTTCATAGCAGCACTGTTCGCAATAGATGAAACAGTTCAAGTGTTCACCGAGATATGAATGGATAAGCATAGTGTGGTATATCCATATAGTGGAATGAAGGATAGAGAGCCTTAAAAAGGCATGAAATTCTGAGGCTACACTGTGGATGAAGCTCAAAAACATTATACTAATGAGGTAAGCAAAATACAAAAGGACAAATGTAATTCCACTTATAATGAGGTACCTAAAATAGGCAAGTTCATAGAGACAGTAAGTAGCATCGAGGTTGAGTGAGGCTGGAGAGAGGGGTAATGCGGGGGGCATTGCTTAGGGGGACAATTTCTGTTTGGGAAGATGATAAGGTTCTGGAGATGGATGGTGGTGATGGTTGCACAACCCCTGGTGGACTTATACCAATTGAATTGTATGCTTAAAAATGGTTAAAATGGTAAAGTTTATGTTATGTATATTTTACCAAAATAAAAAAAAATCCCCATTTTTCTTATTCACCTTACTCAATTTATCCTTTTTTTTTTTTTTTTAAATAAGTAGGCTCCACTCCCAACGTGGGGCTCAAACTCATGACTCTGAGATCAAGAGTCTTGTGTTCTGCCAACTGGGCCAGCCAGGCACCTCCCAATTTATCCTCTTATGGTGATGAATTTACAAGGATTTGAAGAGATGTTTTTTTTTCCCAGCAATATTAACTGTCAGTTTTTATCACTTCCTCTTTCTCTCCCCCACAAAAGAAACACACATGCACAATAACATTGCTTTATTTGCACTCATGATTACCGAAAGTCTTTTTTCTTTTTTTTTTTCAAAGATTTTATTTATTTGACAGACAGAGATCACAAGTAGGCAGAGAAGCCGGCAGAGAGAGAGGAGGAAGCAGGCTTCCTGCTGAGCAGAGAGCCGGATGCAGGGCTAGATCCCAGGACCCTGGGATCATGACCCAAGCCGAAGGCAGAGGCTTTAACGCACTGAGCCACCCAGGCACCCCAACCGAAAGTCTTTTCTTAAGTAAGAAATACATTAATAGATTAAAATCACATTAAGAAATTCTTCCTTATGTGGATGAAGAGTTGGAAATAGATGTTCAAAAATTGGAAAATAATTAAGATGTCTAAAAAACTTGTTCAATAGGATATTATGAATCCATTAATACGTTGACAACACATGAAGATGCTCATGAAAAAATGTGAAATGAAATGGCAAGCTATAAAACACTATATGGGTAGGATCTCATTATCTTTGGGAAAAAAATTCTCTACACACTCCAGGAATTAAAAATAAAAGCCTCTTGACCAAGATATTATTGATGGTGTTGATATCTAGGTGTTTGTATGATGGCTGGTATTTATTTTCATTATATTTTTACGTATTTGCGTTTCCCCCAACTTTTTAGTATGAAAATACTCACACATAAAGGAAACTTGAAAGACTAACACAGTGAATATCCACGTACTCTCTACTAAAAGTCAGCAAATGTTAATCGTTTCCTACATTTGCCTGATATCTATCTATCTACCTACCTACCCATTTATCCTCTAACATCAATGTATCTCTCTGTTACATTGAGTTGGTGAACTATGGCCATGGTCAAATCTGATTCATCACCTGTTTTGTACAATCCTGAGTTAAAGTTTTTTATTTTTATTTATTTATTTTTAAAAGATTTTATTTATTTATTTGACAGACAGAGAGAAATAACAAGTAGGCAGAGAGGCAGGGAGAGAGGGGGAAGCAGGCTCTCTGCTGAGCAGAGAACCAAATGCGGGGCTCGATCCCAGGACCCTGAGATCATGACCTGAGCTGAAGGCAGAGGCTTAACCCACTGAACCACCCAGGAGCCCCAGTTTTTTATGTTTTTAAGTAGCAACATTTTTGGGGCACCTGCATGGCTTAGTCAGTTAAGCGAATGCCTTCTGCTCAGGTCATGATCCCAGGGTCCTGGGATGGAGGCCCGCATCAGGCTCCCTGCTCAGTGGGGAGTCTACTTCTCCTTCTGTCTTCCCCTTCCTCCCTCCGCCACTTGTGTTCTCTCTTTCTCAAATAAATAAATAACATTTTTTGAAAAAGTAGCAACATATTAACTGGCTACAGAGTTAATCTACAAAATGTCCTTGATTTTGTTTCTTGGTCTGCAAAGTCTAAAACATTTATTATCTTGTCCTTCACAGAAAAAGTTGGTCAATTCTGGATCTACTCACACACACACACACACACACACACACACACACACACAGATACAATAGCTGAACCACTTGAAAGCAAGTTACAGATATTATAACATTTCTCCCTTAAATGCCTTATTATGAGTGCCTAAAAAAAAAAAAATCTGACTTAATCATAACACTATTATCACACCAAAGAATGAATAATTATTTAATAATATAATAAAATATCCAACCACATGTTCATTTATGTGATTGTATTTGCCAATTTTATAAAATGAAAATGCATAATTTTATAAAAATAAAAAATTTCTGTTTTGGAAATTAGATTTTTATATTCATCAATTTTTATTATACAAGGAATTTAGGAAAACTGGTCTATGCAGCCACTCCACTGGGCATTTCAGGTTGAAATTCAATGTGTTTGCAAGTGAAACAGCTCGTATTCTGCAAAGCATTCAGTCTGCAGGTGCAGACGGAACAAAGTAGGATGCTCTATAATTTTTTCTTTGTGTTTAAGAATAGAGTTGCATGATACATGGGACAGCCCATGAACATGGGACTTGGTTATACTATTCCTCCTACCATTTTTGTGTGTGGTTGAAGATCTCCATAATAAAAAATACATGTATGTATAGATCACTATACCAATAGACTTGGTTCCTGACCTCCATGTACTAAGACAAAGTTGCATTTAAACTGTGTCAGACCCCTGTGTGTGTATCAACCTCTTATTTTAGAATAGGAAACATGGTAGTTATGTCAAACAAAACATACGAAGATTGGCTTAAAAATTTGAATGGATTTGAGAAAAGGCTACTTTGTCCTTTGGGAGTCTTATTTTTGTAAACATTTCATTTTTTGTGGGATGTGAATCATGTGTTGGAATCACCTGATTTAGCTGTGGTATAACTAAGTCTGGAGGGCTTAGGGAAGACTCTGTTTTTAAAATTCCCCACCACCAATCATGATTATGGTTACATGAGATTCGTGTCTTGAAAAAAGAGATCTGTGTCCCAAAGCTTTGGAATTATTTATACCATGTACTTTGTAAGCTCATCTTTGTTCTGTTTGAGCCATAATGTTATGTCTGCTTTTACCACAATCATATGGATAAGAAATTGGCAGGTCAGGCCCTTTCCCATCATTCCACAGTGTGGAATCTGCTCTATAAAGTCAGTATAAAGATCAAACGAATTCTTCTTCCTTTGCTTTATGAAGAGTTTGGAGATAAATATTGCAGTACACTTTTCTTTAAAAGTGGACCCAATCATGCTGTGTTATTTAGTAAGAAAATATTAAATAATAAAAAAAATGGAAGAGTTATAGTGAGCTCTTAAAAACTTCTGTGTTTCAAAAAATGTGATGCCATTATATTTTTGCAGACATAAAACATACAGATTTTTAATGTGCTCAATGAGGTACAAAGGGAAAAGCTATTAACTATGGAGTGTTAAATTCAGGGCAACCAGAAACGCTTGAATTTGTATAATAAATATTCATTCTTTTGGAAAAGAAATTGTCACAGAACATTTTCTTCCCATTCACTGGAAATTTACATTTATTACCCCTTCCCTTTTGTGTGTTCTCCTTATTATATAATAATCAATTTTCTGCCTATACGACATAATCTGACACTTCTTTACTATATCAATACAAAATTCTCTCATTATATCATTTTGGTTTCAGGTGGGTTCACGAAGCAGCTTTTCATCTGTTCGTTTCATTTCTCCAATGGATGTCTTCTTTCCTTCCTTTTAAAAATACACTTATTTATGACCTACTACAGTTGATTCTTATTAGTCAGAGTCATCATGTTCTACAAAGTCACCATGAAGAGTGAACTAGCAGTACCAAACCATTGCTTCTAGGAGAAAATACAGGGTCAGGTTCCTACCAGTCTTTGGGCACAATGTTTTTGTAAACCAATCAATACATAACTTGTTTTATATATGTTTTTGTGTAAGGACACCTTATTTACTACATACTGTTGACTTAATAACATTGAACTCACAGCCAACAGTACTATAACTCATGCCTGAAGGAAGCTTATCTAACACACGTATTTTCTCTGGAAGACCCATCCCAGCCTTCTCGGGGTTAGGAATACTGCGCACCACTTCAGTTCTATGCTTGTGGGCCATTTTAAACAGTGAAGCCACCAAAAAGGTACAAAATTGTTAAATAAAAAAAGTGGCACTATTTAGACCATGAGAAGGATGCTCGTTTACAATCTGAGAGCTGCAACAAAAAGGCAAGGAAGCCCTCAGCTTGGAATGGGCACATGGGGTGACTCCTACAAATTTTCATCCTCTGCGCATGCGCATGTCCACAAAAAAATGCACTTAATACTGATTTGGGGATGACGAGTGAATGTCAGCAAATTCTCAAATATGGAATCTGAATAATGAAGACTGTATTTGCAGTTACTCTGCTGAATTCTGGGGACTCAAAAATAAGCATGACTTTATTCTTATGCTTGAGTAGCTCAAAAATCCATCACATGGGGGGGATGTGAAGATAACTATGATACAGAGTAATAACCATGGTATTTGAGCTTAAGGAAGATGTTACCAGAATTTTATGGAAAAAATACTGACTCTCTTAGGACTCACTGTGGAACAGTGAAAAGACGAATCAACTTTGACATCAGGTTTAGGCACATATTCTGACTCTGAAACAGCTGTGTGACAGTTTCCAAGTCATTGAAAACATTGAGTCTCAGTCTACTCATTGGAGAAATGAAACCTACCTTCCAGAGCTACTGTGAGGAAAGCATGTTAACACTATGCTTGAAAAATAGGAAGTACTCGATTGGGTACTTAGGGTAGCTTAAGGAGGTCACATTTGAGCTGTGCCTTGGAGCACAAGAGAGGTGTCCCCAGGTGCATTGCTGATAGAGGGGAACATTGGGTTTCTAAGCCCCTTGTGGTTTTATATGCTCCCATCTACTCAGGTGTGGGGCTGGAGACATAATAGTTACTCGGTTAGTAAATGTCAATAGATTGGTTGGTCGAACGAGTGGAAGGTGAAGGATTTCCAGCACCCTCCTCCCCCTTTTCTTTGAAGGATCCCTTTTTGCTCTTTTTGGTGTCTGCTTCTTTGCTAAGCCATCTATTTTCATAATGTGAAACATATTTTGGGCACCTTGATGCCAATCTCTGGAGGTTTAGTCTGCAAGTAACTGAACAAAAGAAGGTTATGTACTTCAGCTAGGAGTTGTATAATTCCAAACTGATTCTGAGCAAGAATGCGGCTGGAAAATGAAAGACAGGAAGAAAATGCATGTGTATGTGTGTGTTGTGTGTGTGCGTGTAGATAGGTGTGTGTGTGTCTGTGGGTGGGGGTGGGAAAGAGACTAGATGGGGGTCACATGCAACAGTATAGATAAATCTTAGCAATGTAACATTCAGTGAAAGAATAATTTCCCTCAAACATATATAAACCTACTGTCTGGAGATGCCAGGCAGGAATGTAACCAAGGGATCAAAGCAAATATCACCAACGGGGGGGCCTCTGGCTCTGATTTACTAGGAAAGACATGACACATAGCATCACGTCCATGGCATCTACCAAAAATCAATAACCTGAATGCAATCAAAAGGGAACATTAGAAGAATCCAAATTGAGGGACATTAATAAAATCCCAGGTGTACATTAATGTCACGAAAAGCCCAAGAAACTTTCAGATTCAAGAGGACTAAAGAGAAACAATAACTGAACACAAGGTGTGATTCTGAACCAGACTCCGTACTGAAAAAATTGCTATAAATGTTAATATTGGGACAATGGACAAAACTTAAAAATGTTGGTAAGATACAAGTGTATAAGTGTAGTATCAATGTTGACTTTCCTCATTTGTGGTTACGTAAGAGAATATCCTGTACTTAGGAAATATACAGTAATGTATTAAGGGGGTAAAGAGGCAAGATATAGGAAACCTATTTTCAAATGATTTCGAAAATTTTAACCCTCTCTCCATGGAGAAACATAAACTATATATCAGTAAGTCTATATGAAATTTGTGTATGCTCCTTGAAGCATTTCTGTAAGTTCAAACTTATTTCAAGATTAAAATGTCTGTAAAATAAAGCTAAAACAAAGAAAAAGCACTCATCTTTTCATTAACTTAAAAAAGTAGAAAAACTAATCTTTCATAAACTTAAAAACCTAGAATGAATTTTTTTTTAACACTACACATAGACACCATGAATCAGTATAAAAAGCAAGGAAGAAACAATGCCCTGGATTCTGCAAGGTAACTACCTTGGTTGGGGTAGCCGGGGGGTGGGGTAGTGGGTTACAAAATCGTTTCCTGTAGGATATTGTTGTGATCCCCCTTTTTGTTTCATGATTAGTAGATTCTTTGGTGCTTATTACATAAAAACAAGTAATTAGGAAAAAAATGAGCCAAACAAAAGAACCTCCTGAGCAAGTCATGAAACACAATATGATTAATGTTTTTGTTTTCATCTGAGGCCAATTAAAAAGCAAAAGAAAGGGAGTGGGAGAAGGGGGAGGAGGGCCGAGGGGAAGAGAGAGAAATTGAGAAATCAAGGAGCAGGAAAAAGAAATGGACATCAGGTCTTTTGAAGGAGAAAAAAAAAATAAGAGAACTTGGGAGAATGTAATCTGAAGAAACGAGTGAGGAAAGACTGAGCATATGCCCAAGAGAAGAGAAGAATGGATTGGAAGAAGCTGAAAGAATGAGAAATGGGAATGCTGAGGCAGGAAAAAAAGCCTAAATGGTATTTCGGAGCCACAAGAGGGACACTCTGTCTCCACAGAAGAGTGTCAGCCAAAGGGCTAGATTCCAGGAAAGGGTGATGTGGTTAAACAACACACCAAGGTTTGGTCTAACGGAAGGCTGACACTCAGCCAGCTGGGCTTTTCCAAAAACTCGGAGTGTTGTGGTCACTTCTGGCTTCTTCAACACTCCAGGCTATTAATTAGGAGGAACCACTAGATTAACCCGTGGCCATAATCACCTATGATGAGAGTTTATGCCCAGATACTTGTGGGTAATTAAGGGTATTCCTCTGGGAGCTGCCATCTTGGTTTAGCCCTTCTGGTGCCCGGTGTGAGAATAGTGCATGCTGGGAGCACGCCAGGGAAACTGGGCTCATGCAAAGAGTAACTGCATTTATTAAGGACACGGGTCACTCCTAGTTACTGTCCTGTAGCCTCTGGGTGCTCAGTGATAGCTCACCAATGAATGATTGGCCTTGTCAACATTAAAATTACTAGGATACTTTGGAACTATTCAAGAGGTCTCAAAGATTCAGTCCTTCCCCAGTTTTGCTCTGTGGCCTTTGGAAACAAAACCAACCAAAGAAAATGCCTTTGCTGGAGTGGGGAGGAAGATTCCCATATGCCAGGTGATTCAGTCTGGCCCAGGGAAAGGGGAAAACAATGCTCTCTGTGATTTGGCTCCTGTTCCTCTAGACTTTTCTATGCATCACCTCAGGTGTGTTCCTATTGTGCTGAGCTGATCACAGCTCCCTAAACAAATGATGGTTTCCCCTCATCACTCCCTCCATTTGGAATATCTTATTTCTCTCAACCCTGGGAATGAATTTCTTTTTTAAAAAAAGTTACATAAACACTGTGTTCTAGTGGTACTTCTTCCATAAAACTTTCCCTGATGCCCTGTATCCCTGCCCTGCCTCCCCCTTCTCCCCGCCCCCACACCCCTGTAGTGTCTTTCTGGGAATCCCTGGGAATCCCTCTTGTGCCTTTTGGATGTCTTTAGAACACCAGAGGACTCCACTGTATTGCTTCGTTTACAGGGCTTCCTTCTACTTCTGTCCTTTGGAGGCAGAGAATTAAAATCAGTGTGCGTTGAATGCTAAGCAGCTCAATGAATGAATGAATAATAAGCACTTTTTACAGGCCATGGAGGTGCTTTACACATCATGCCGCATCTCAGCATCTCAGCCTTCAAAGATGGTCACAATTATTAATTCTGCCTTTGCAGATGAGGAAAACAAAGCTCACAGAGGTTAAGTCATTCCCCCAGGATCATAATATTAAGCCATAGAAGTTGGATTTACACCTAGATATTCTGACTTCAGAATTCTTTCTTTTACCCACTGTGCACAAGTGTTGCCTTCTGAACAGTCACGTCATGTCATGTCATAGGTCATCAAGGTATGGAGCATTTCTACCCCCCCCCCCCCCCCCGCCGCTGTGGATGGGATTATCTCCAGGTTCAATGTAATCACGATGCAATGTCTAGGTGTGTTCATGTTCACATCATGTAAGACACGGGCTTTGCCTCAAGGAGTTTGACCCACTTGAGAAACTTCAACTAATATTTGGAGCAACTTGTGAACAATGCAATATTATAAGCACTCATCTCAATATATATATATTTTGGTACCTCTGTGTTCAAAGCATGTTACTATAGATTGGGTGAGCTAAAAAGAAAAATGAATATAACTATACCATCCCAATTTTCCAGAATGAGATTTTAAAAGTGACAGCTTTATTGAAATATAATTCATATACCATAAAATTCAGCCATTTAAAGTCTACAATTTAGTGTTTCTAAGCACATTCACAGAGTCATGCAACCATTACCATTATCTAATTTGAGAATATTCTCACCACCCCATTAGCAGTCATTTTCTATTCCCCTCTGACAATTCTCTGAGTCCCTGATAACCATGAATCTACTTTCTGTCTCTATAGATTTGCCTATTAGCAAAATGGCATTCGTTTCTATGAAACCTATTCAATTTGCAGGATGGACAAGCTGATGATCCTAAAACTCACATGGAAATGTAAAGGACCCCAAGATAGCCAAAATAATCTTGAAAAAGAACAAAGTTGGGACTTTGTCAGTTTCTGCAAAAAGATTTCATAGAAATGTCATCATAAAACACGTGATCTATAATATCCGGCTTCTTTCACGTAGCATACTGTTTTCAAGGTTCCTTCATGCTGTAGCATATATCAATAGCTCATTCCTTCTTATTCCAAACATATTTCATTGTATGTTTTGTTGATCCATTTATCTGTTGATGGACTTCTGGATTATTTCTACTTTTTAGCTATTATAAATAATGCTCCTATAAGCATTTGTGTGTAGTTTTTGTGTGGATATATGTTTTGATTTTTTGTAAGTACATACCTAGGAGTGGAATTGCTGGGTCACATGGCAACTCCATGTTTACCTTTTGAGGAACTGCTTTGGCAGTTTTTCAAAGTGGCAGCACCATGTTAATTTACCCACTAGCAATGCATGCTGCTCCTAATTTCTCCACATCATTGCCAACCCTTGTTATCATCTATCTTTCTGATTACAGCCATCCTAGTGGGAGTGAAGTGGTATCTCGTTGTGGTTTCAATTTGCATTTCCTCATTGCCTAATGATGTCAGCATCTTTTCATGTGCATGTTGGTTAATCATCTATCTCCTTTGGGACCATGTCTGTTCAAGCCCTTTGCCCATTTTTAACTTAGGTTGCTTGTCCTTTTATTGTTGAGTTACTTTATTGCACATTCTAGACTTATTTGATATATGATTTACAAATATTTTATCCCATTCTGTAGGTTGTCTTTCACTTTCCTGATAATGTCTTTGATGGACAAAAGATTTTAATTTTGATGACATCCAATTTATAAATCTTTTCTTTTGTTGTTCATGTCCTTGGAGTCATATCTAAGAATCCATTGCCAAATCTGAGGTCATGAAGAGTTACCCTTAGATTTTCTTCGAAGAGTTTTACGGTTTTAGCTCTTCAGGTCATTGGTCCATTTTCAGTTGATTTCTGTATATTGTGTGGTGGGAGGTCCAGTTTTATTTTTGTGTGTGTGAATATCCAGGTGTCCAGGAGGAAGAAACTATTCTTTCCCCAGTGAATTGTATTGGCACTCTTGTCAAAAATCAGTTGGCCATAGATATATAGGTTTATTTCTAATGTATAAACCAGACTTATGGGTTTATTTATTCCATCAATCTATATATTTAGCTTTATGCCAATACCACATTGTTTTGATTGCTGTGGTCTTGTAGGAAGCTTTGAAATTGAAAAGCGTTTGTTCCTTCTCAAGATTATTTTGACTGTTTTGTGTCCTTTGCATATCCATATGAGTCTAAGTATCATCAAATTGTCAATGTCTGCAAAACAAGGTAGCTGGAATTATGAAAGAGATTATGTTGAGTCTGTAGATCTGTTAGGGAAGGATTGCCATCTTGGCAATATTAAGTCTTCCAACCCATGAAAATAGGATGTGTTTCAGTAGGATGCTCTTTAGCATCCACATATTTGAATTCTTTCCAACTTTCCTCTTGTGATTGAGTTCTAGTTTCAGAGCATTGTGGTCTGAAAATATGCAGGGAATGATCCCAATATTTTGGTACTGGTTGAGACCGGATTTTGACCGAGGATGTGATCTATTCTGGAGAATGTTCCATGTGCCCTAGAGAAGAATGTGCATTCTGTTGCTCTGGGAGGGAATGTTCTGAATATATCTGTGATGTCCATCTGGTCCAGTGTGTCATTTAAGGCCTTTATTTCCTTGTTGATCTTTTGCTTGGATGATCTTTCCATTTCAGTGAGGGGGATGTTAAAGTCCTCTACTATTATTGTATTATTGTCAGTGTGTTTCTTGGATTTTGTTATTAATTGGTTTATATAGTTGGCTGCTCCCATGTTAGGGGCATAGATATTTAAAATTGTTAGATCTTGTTGGACAGACCCTTTGAGTATGATATAGTGTCCTTCCTCATCTCTTATTATAGTCTTTGGCTTAAAATCAAATTTGTCTGATATAAGGATTGCCATCCCAGCTTTCTTTTGATGTCCATTAGCATGGTAAATTGTTTTCCACCCCCTCATTTTAAATCTGGGGTGTCTTTGGGTCTAAAATTTTGAGTTTCTTGTAGACGGCATATTGATTTTTTTTTTAAGATTTTATTTATTTATTTGACAGAGATCACAAGTAGTCAGAGAGGCAGACAGAGAGAGAGAGGAAGGGAAGCAGGCTCCTCACCAAGCAGAGAGCCCAACATGGGGCTCAATCCGAGGACCCTGGGATCATGACCTAAGCCGAAGGCAGAGGCCCCAACCCACTGAGCCATCCAGGCACCCCTGGGTTTTGTTTTTTATCCATTCTGATACCCCATGTCTTTTGATTGGAGCAGTTAGCCCATTGACATTCAGGGCAACTATTGAAAGATGAATTTAGTGCCACTGTATTGCCTGTAAGGTGACTGTTACTGTATATTGACTCTGTTCCTTTCTGGTCTACTACTTTTAGGCTCTCTCTTTGCTTAGAGGATCCCTTTCAATATTTCCTGTAGAGCTGGTTTGGTGTTTGCAAATTCTTTTAGTTTTTGTTTGTCCTGGAAGCTTTTTATCTCTCCTTCTATTTTCAATGATAGCCTAGCTGGATATTCATTTTGGATATATCATGCCAGTTCTTTCTGGCCTGCCAGTTCTTTCTGGCCTGCCAGGTCTCTCTGGATAAGTCTGCTGCCAACCTAATATTTTTACCATTCTATGTTACAGACTTCTTGTTCTGGGCTGCTTTCAGGATTTTCTCTTTGTCACGAAGACTTGTAAGTTTTACTATTAGATGACAGGGTGTGGAACTATTCTTATTGATTTTGAAGAAGATTCTCTGTGCCTCCTGGATTTTGATGTTTGTTCCCTTTGCCATATTAGGGAAATTCTCTACTATAATTCACTCCAATATACCTTCTGCCCCCCTCCCTCTTTCTTCTTCTTCTGGAATTCCAATTATTCTAATATTGTTTCATCTTATGGTATCACTTATCTCTCAAATTTTCCCCTCATGGTCCAGTAGTTGTTTGTCTCTCTTTTGCTCAGCTTCTTTATTCTCCATCATTTGGTCTTCTATATTACTAATTCTCTCTTCTGCCTCATTCATTCTAGCAGTAAGAGCCTCCATTTTTTATTGCACCTCATTAATAGCTTTTTAAATTTTAGCTTGGTTAGATTTTAGTTCTTTTATTTCTCTAGAAAGGGCTTATATTTCTCCAGACAGGGTTTCTCAAATATCTTCCATTCCTTTTTCAAGCCCAGCTAGCACCTTGAAAATCGTCATTCTGAACTCTGGTTCTGACATATTACCAATGTCCGTATTGATTAAGTCCCTAGCCTTCGGTACTGCCTCTTGTTCTTTTTTTTGTGGTGACTTTTTCCACCTTGTCAAATTATCCAGATAAGAATATATGAATGAGGGGCGCCTGGGTGGCTCAGTGGGTTAAGCCTCTGCCTTTGGTTCAGGTCATGATCTCAGGGTCCTGGGATTGAGCCCTGCATCTGGCTCTCTGCTCAGTGGGGAGCCTGCTTCCTCCTCTCTTTCTGCCTGCCTCTGTTGAATAAATAAAATGTTAAAAAAAAAATGAAAGAGAGAATAACATACTAAAAGCATGGCAAAGATCCCAGAAAAATGTATGCTAACAAAATCAGAAGAGACCCCAAATTGGGGGGAGAAAAAAGAGGGTAAAAAGACATTAAAAAAATTTAAAAATATATATATTAGACTGGTAAATAGAACAGAGCCACCCACTTGATTTTGGGTGTATTTTGGTCTCTTAGAAGAAACTACCTTCCAAAATTTTAGAGAAAGAAAAACATATATATAGACAAAAATAAGGCTAAACACAATGATGGGATGGAATATGATTGTAAAGATGAAAATTTGAAAAAATTCTAGAAAAGGAATTGATAAGATAAGTTGGTTGGAAAAAGAAAGAAAAAAAAAGTGGAGAGAATTTTCTCAGGCTGGAGATTAGAACAAAGCCCTGTGCTAGATTTAGGGTATATTTTGATTAGAAGAAATTGTATCCCAAAATTTTTTAGAAAAAAAAAGTATATGTATTCAAAAAATAAAGTTAGATACAATGGAGGATAGAGTATGACTATAATAATGAAGGTTTAAAAAGATTTTTTTAAATAGAAAGGTATTATTAATATAAACTAGTTAAAAAACATTAAGAGGAAAGAAGTTAAAAAAATTAGAATAAGAAAAAAATAAAATTAAAAAAATTTAATTAACTTTGCAAGACTAAGGAATCATGGGAAGAAAGCCATGAATTCCATGATTTGCTTTCCCCTTCTCTGAAATTCCACTATTCTCCTTGATTATTGAGCTTGGTCTTGGCTGGTGATCTTCTGGGGGAGGGGCCTGTTGTCTCAAATGTCTTTGCTCAATGCAGAATTGCACCACCCTTGCCAGGGGCCAGGCTAAGTAATCTGCTCAGGTTTGCTCTTGATAGCTTTTGTTCCCTGAAGGCTTTCGCAAGGCTCTGGAGGATGGGAATGAAAATGGCAGCCTCCCAATATCCAGCCCAGAGGAGCCATGACCTCAGGCCCGCACTCCTCAGTGTGCCCTTGGAGAAAAGTGCTCAATCACTCCCGTTACCCTGGCCTCTGGCCATGCTCCGAGCTCACCTGGCCTGTGACCAAGCGTTTCTGTCTCTGGCACACAGCCCCATTTGGAGTCTCCAAACACAGAGGATCCTGCCACTCTGCTCTTCTGGTGGATGAAGGTTGGTCTCCCCAGATCTGCCACTTGTGGAGTCCCTGCTCAAAGAGCAGTGGCCTGATTGTGCCAGTTTAAGGTAACTCCAAGCTGAGAGCTTGTTCCTTGACTCCATCTCTGTAGCTAGCTTCCCCGCCCTGATACCTGCAAGCTCTGCCATACTCAGACACCCCTGATCCTTCTGTGACCCCATGGGACCTGAGACCACACTGTCTCCTCAAGGGGCTCCACCCCCACTTAGCCCCTGGAGAGAACCCTCAGTGGAACAGACTTCTAAAAGTTCTGATTTTGTGCTCTGTTGCTCTACCACATGCTGGGAGCTGCCCCTCCCCCCATGGTCTAGCTTCCTGTCGCTTCAGATTTACTTCTCCGCACATCTTACCTTTCAGAAAGTGGTCAGTTTTCTGTTTCTAGAATTGCTGTTCTTCTTCTCTTCGATCTCCTGTTACATTTGTAGGTGTTTGGAATTGTTTGATAACTATCTAGCCGAACTCCTGCAACCTGATGTCATTTCAGTCTGCTACTCCTCTGCCATCTTGACTCTTCTCCTGGGGTGGGGGTGGGGGGTCACTTCTTAAAAACAGCTCATTCAGAGGCAGGCAGGCAGGTGCCTAGGATATGTTTTGATTAATTTAGGTGTTCTTTAATTTTTTAAAATGATACTTTGTTGTTTTCATTGTATATTCTTTCCTTTCTTTTATTAAATTAATTCCCAAGTATTTTATTCTCCCTGATGCTATTATAAATTGAATTTTTAAAAATTTCATTTTTGTGTGGTTTATGGATAGTGTATAGAAATACAATTGATTTTTTCAAATTGATCTTTTATTCTGCAAATGCTGACTCAATTATTAGTTCAATATTTTTGTTAAAGGATGATTTAAGATTATATATATATAAGATCATGTCATCTGTGAATAGAGATAGTTTTACTTCCTTTCCAATCTGAATGCTTTTACTTATTTTTCTTCACTATTCTCTCTGGTTAGAACCTCCAACAACATGACTAGATGTGACTAGAGCAGACATTCTTGTCTTGCTTTCGATCACAGGGGAAAAGTATCCAGTCTTTCTTTATTAAGTATGATGGTAAGCTGTTGGATTTTAGTAGATAGCCTTTATTAGGTTGATGAAGATCTTCCCTTTATTCCTCACTTTCTGTGCTGCTATTGGATGGAGTGTTCTATCAATGTTTGTTAGGTCTAGTTGGTTTACAGTGTTTTTTCCAAGTCTTTTCTTTCCTTTTTGATCTTTTGTCTAATTGTTCTGTCCATTATTGAAAAGGGGTTATTGAAATCTACAATTATTATTGCTGAATTATCTATTTCCTCAATTCTGTAAATTTTTGCTTCATGTATTTGGGGATTCTGTTATTAGAATCATATAATTGTTATGTCTTCCTGATGGATTGACCCTTTTATCAACATAAAATCTTCTTTGTCTTAAAGTTAGTTTTCTCTGATATTATAATATCAGATATATAATATATTAGATATATTATATAATATATAATATAGGACTCCAGCTCTTTTGGTTACTGTTTACATGGTATATTATTTTACACTTTTGAAAACTTTTAACCTATTTGTTTTTGGAATTTAAAGTATATGCAATGTAGACATTATAGGGTTGGATCATTTAAAAAATCTATTCTGCCTAATGTCTGCCTTTTGTTTGGAGTGTTTAATCCATTTACATTTAATACAATTACTGGTAAGGGAAAATTTATGCCTGTCATTTTATTAATTGTTTCCTATATGTCTTGTGTCCTTTTTGTTCCTATATGTCTCCATCACTGCCTTCTTTTGTGTTAAATAGACACTACTTAAATTCTCTTACTCTTCTTTCTTTTACTCTATTTTTTTGTTATTTCCTTAGAAGTTGCCCTGGGGATTACAATTAACATCTTAATGTAAAACAATCTAGTTAGGATTAATGACTTACTCAATTTCTGGAATATGTAAAACTTTGCTGATAGACCGTATTTAATCTAATATTCTTTTCAAGAAAGGCGACTTGTTAAATAGACTTACGTTTATACCTTTTAAGATTTCTATAATTCTATAATATCAGCCTACTTGTTTCTTGTTTCAGAGAACTTTTAATTTAGTTGAAAAGAAAATACAGACAACTGTGAACAGTCAGATGATAGTGAAATCTTTAAATATGAACTCAAGGCAATAACAGACAGTGAGCAACACATGTCTCGATGGGAAATATGTAGTGGGTTAATGACAGAATATTTCAGAAAATCAGAGTTGGTGTGAGACCCATCAGTCAAGTTGGTCAGAGAAGATTTTGTGGAGTTGGAACTTGACCTAGTATGTATGGATACGAAGAAACTCATTGAGATGCAAGGAGAATGAATAGGAACTCACTAAATGGTCTTCTCTCTTTTCCGTGAAATTGGCAGAGACAGTATATTCACAGCTAAATCCACAGTACCTAGGACATTGCCTGACAGAATGTAGGTGCTCAGTAAATATATACCAGATGACCTAATGAGTGAGTTTTGTTGAATAAATAGGTTCAGGGTAAAACTGAGACCTTGGAAGTGAGAAGATAAACTCTCCAATGTCAACTTCGGATCATCTGCTTGGTAACAGATGAGGAGGAAACAGAGCCATTAAGCCAACTGAATAACAATTGGCTCTTGAAAGGAGCTCAGTTGCTGGTATAGACCACTGCCATTATTCCCATTCGTTTTCAAGAACTAGGGAATACCCCAGGGTTAAACTTACACTTAAAAATACCTCTGCACCTCTATATTCTTTTCTGGAAGTTCAGAGAAAACAGATATAAGGACACTAAACATGTCTGCATATTTCAGGGATGGAAGAATGGGATGGCAAAGACTTCGCATGTATTGATAGGAGAGAACAGGAAATACATGGGAGGGTGACTTCAAAACATTTAGATGTTTAAGAAATATCTTTCTTTCATTTTTTTTTAAAAAGAAACATCTTTCTTAAACATCTTTCTTTCTTTCTTAATTTCCCTTTCTAGTCTTTAACTCTCCAGGACAGAGTCATTAGAAAATTTCAATAGTTTCAGCAAATATCAGGAAAAATAAATGAACAGAAATTATTTTTAAGGGTTTAAATCCTGCTTCTATTAACTCTTTAATATGATATTTGCTAAAGGTTCTGTAAACCTTTGATTAAGGTCTAAGAAACTTGCACCGTTCTTCTATTTCTTGGTCTTGGGGAGAGGACTCTAGCTATTAAGACTGAATTATTAAGTTCACCTTTAACTGCAGGGGCAAAGCCAGTAGAGGGAGCAGTGTACCTACCTTTCCATTTCTGGGCTGGAAACCAAGTGCACAAACCAGCCACTTCTCAAATAGTCTAGATAACCAAGACTTCGTTTTATCTAAAGAAAAGGGAATCTGGGAGTATAATTTGATTTTTGGCAATCATAATTCTATGTTAAGGAATTAGAGTTATAGAATTGCTTTATTACATTGGTGAATGTTGATGAGGGTGCTGCATAAAGACCCTTCTTCTGTTTTGCTTCCCAGGCAAAGAGTCACTTAAGATTTTTTTGGTACCAACACCACACACACACACACACACACACACTGGCTTGAATAAACTCACCAACTGGATTAGATTCTGGGTATCCAGGATGGCTTGCGCAATGGGTTGGGCAGTGTTTCTAATCCTTGGAGCCTTTGATGTGGCTGCAGAGTGGAGACAGTATGCATTCTATCCCCCTGACTCACCAGCTTGCACTCCAGGAGTCTCCTGCGCTATCTCCACAGCTGACTTAGCAGAGATAGGACCCCTCCTGTTCTCTCCTACTGGCACCTGACTCACTCTCACAGCGTCATTCTTTTTTTGCAACAAGGTCATGGACAGCCTCCCCATGGCCACCTCCAGCCCCTTCTGCCAATGTAGGTTTTGTGCAACATTTTGCTCATCCTTCATCAGATTCTCCTTGTGTTTCTGGTTAACAGTTCAGATTGATTTAAGT
Source organism: Lutra lutra (assembly GCF_902655055.1). NCBI lineage: Eukaryota > Metazoa > Chordata > Mammalia > Carnivora > Mustelidae > Lutra > Lutra lutra. The sequence goes on from NC_062290.1 coordinate 27,819,368, forward strand.
GGGAGCTGGTTGTTTCTTTGCCTTCGCTTATCTTTCGGCATTGAAGTGAATGCTTCAGTAACATTATCAGCCCATCTTGTTTAACTTTTCTCTTGGCCACAATTCCTGGGACATTCACTCTTGGTCTAGTAATATCTCTTGTATTTCTTGAGCCAGTGTTTTAATCTCCCCTTTTCACTTAGCATTTTTCTTGTTTATGCCTTCTCTTTCCAGCTAGAATGCTAATTAGCACCCGTGGTTGAAAAAAAGCTCTTTGGACCAAGGATGCTGGTCTTCTAGGAGAGTCAAGACCTTTTTCATTTGGCTGAAGTGTTTCTGAGGGAAAAAAAATAGAAATTCAGTATAAATCAGTAATTCTGCCCTCCACCTCTGGAATAAAACAGAAAGGGATTTGTGCTATTTGGGATTCGTTGATTTCCTCCTTTCCTCTGACAGGTTTTAGTAAACGTCCCACTCCAATAGTATGTTAACATTTCCAGGGTCAATGTGGGTTAAAAAGTCAGTGAGTTCTGTTTTGTTCTTATTCTCTTTGGCTCTTTCTTACTCTCTCCTTTAGGCTTCTTTTTTTCTTTATTCTAAGAGGTCAGAGTCTGCCCTTTGTTTGTTTCAGGTCAGTGTATTTGGAGCAAGAAGTCCAGTCCAACGCTCAGGTAATCACTAATCATGTGAACTGCATTGTGAGATAGACAAACTGTTGGCCATTCTTAAAAGAGAGTTACAGAGGGATGCCTGGGTGGCTCAGTGGGTTAAGCCTCTGCCATCAGCTCAGGTCATGATCTCAGGGTCCTGGGATCGAGCCCCGCATAGGGGTCTCTGCTCTGCGGGGAGCCTACTTCTCCCTCTCTCTCTGCCTGCCTCTCTGCCTACTTGTGATCTCTCTCTCTGTCAAATAGATAAATAAAATCTTAAAAAAAAAAAAAGAGTTACAGAGGCAAAATCATGTCAGTCGTCTTTGACCATTGTATTCAGAAAAGATCTTAAATGTAAGAATTTGAGAAAGGTGACTTTGTCCTTAATAAAGGTGAAGCACTTCCATTCTGCTTTACCCTTATTTTGCAGTTGGTTCGGAGGTTGAGAAGGGGACAGGCGCATCAGACATCCCCGTCACCAAGATGATATGAGAAAGGTTGAGTTTTGAGGGTTTGGAGCAGTAGAGTAGGTTTGTGTTGGTGTTTTTGGAGAAAGGGAGGAAGCCAGAGAGTAAGGTTGTTGTGGTTAGAGATGGAAAAACTGAGAGAATTCAGAATGCAGGACCAGAGTTTGAGAGCATTCTAGGTGTGGCTTCCATGGACCGGAAATGGAGACAGAAAGCTGAGGGGTTATGGAGAGTGAGCATGGAAAACGAAGTTACCATGTGTGAAGAGCTGTTACTGTTGACCTGGGAGCTTCAAAGTTTGGGGAAAGAAGTTCAATTCCTCATTTACTCTCAGCTAGAGAAATTTTACTGCCTTAGTGACCATTTTGTCTGATGTTCTTATAGCTACTTGAGCTTTTGTTTTGTTGGTATATACTTATATATTTTCCCTTTTTTATTATGTTTTATTTTGATTTAGTTATGTGTAACTTACAAACTGTATACCTTGGCTTCTGCTTTTTTAAAAAATTGAGCTTTGCTTTCATTGATTTTGCTTAGTTCACGTAGCTTTATTATAGACTTTATTTTTGTCTCTCTCTTTTTTTTTGTCCTCCTCCCTTTCCTTTAAAAAAATTCTTCTTTCGGGGCACCTGGGTGGCTCAGTGGGTTAAAGCCTCTGCCTTCGGCTCAGGTCATGATCTCAGTGTCCTGGGATCGAGCCCCGCATCAGGCTCTCTGCTCAGCAGGGAGCCTGCTTCCTCCTCTCTCTCTCTCCCTGCCTCTCTGCCTACTTGTGATCTCTGTCTGTCAAATAAATAAATAAAATCTTTAAAAAAAAAATTCTTCTTTCTTGGTGTGACTGGTGGCTCATTCGGAAGAGAGTGTTACTTTTGATCTGAGGGTTGGGAGTTCAAGCCCCATGCTGGGTGTAAATATTACTAAAAATAGATTAACCTTAACAAAAAAATTTTAAAAAGTTTCTTTCTTGACATCCTTTGGATTTAGTCTGGTGGCTTGTCTTTAAATTTTTTTTCTGATTCTCTTTTTGTTTGGGGGTGGTGTTCTATCTTTAAGTCTCTTATTGTTCTCTCATAAAATAGAAGGACCTTAGGATGCTTATACTCCCTTCCCCATGAACACTATTGCAGTTGTATTTTATCTCCAGAATGTTCTCTGCCATGAACAAGATTACCATTGTTTTACACAGTGAATTTGTTTAGATTTGCCTACCTATTTTCTACTCCAGTATCTTTGCTCACCTTTTTTTTTTTTAACATCGAATCCTTTCTATCTTAGATAGGTTTGATCCTTGCAATGTTTTAGTTAATCTAAAAATCTCCTTATTGCCCTTCTGTCTTGAAAAGCAGTCTTCTAGGGGTGGCTGGGTGGCTCAGTGGGTTAAACCTCTGCCTTGTGCTCAGGTTATGATCTTAGGGTCCTTGGATGGAGCCCTACCTCGGGCTTCCTGCTCAGTGGGGAGCCTGCTGCTCCCCCTGCTTGTTCACTCTTGCTCTATCTCTCAAATAAATAAACAAATAAATAGGTCTCTCTTTTTCCTCAAATAAATAAATAAATAAATAAACTCCTAAAAAAAAAAAAAAAGAAAAGAAAAGAGAAGTGGTCTTCCAGTAACTTATGAAGATTTCCAACCATATAGCAAAGCTGAAAGAATTTTTTTCAAATGACTCTTTATATTGAAATAAGACACTTATTGAATATTATTATTTTATTTCAAGTCCAATTTTGGTCCCAGAGAAGGCAGTGTTGTCTTAAAGGCTTGGATAAGGTTTTCTTTTTCTCTTATTCCAGGAAGATCACTTAACAAATACTTGAGGTTTCTTAAACGATGTAAAGCAATGATGTCCTTGTCTCTGATATTCCCACATGAAATTGTTTTCATTTCCAACATTTTTTCTTCTTTTTTTTGGTAAATTTTCAAGTTTAACAAGTCTCTCCAAGCACTGGGCCTTGATTTAATGACACGCTCATAGCGTTATTTTTCCAACATGCTGTAAGGGTTCCCGTGACCAAATGCAACGCTGGTGTTATTAAGAGCTGGGGGCCCTAATCGTCTGAATCATGTATTTGCCTAGAGAGCCTGTAGGGAGGTTGTTACAGTCCTTCTACCACCTCTCAGGGGCCGTGGTAGTGCAGTAGGGCCCCATGGCTTACCAGCTGGCCTCACACAGCCGCGTCCCCGACTATGTCCCCGATGCACTCCCCACGCACTGTACTAAACTCCACGTTCAACCAGTCCCGGGAGGACCTGCCTTTCCATGACCATGGGAGTTTCTTGAAGCCACATAGCTGCGGGAAATTTTTCCAGATAGCCTCACCTGATCTAGGCAGTGCCTGCGGGCGGGCCTGGGGGACACCCCGGGGGGCTTCTCGGTGGCAGTCATGGGGCCCCTCCTGCCTGCACCGCTGCTTCTCTCCCGGGCACCTCTCGCAGGACCCATGCCCCGGCCCCACTTGGCTGTCGCTGGCCCGAAAGGTCGGGGTCCCTTGCAGCAGAGTTCCAACCTCGGGTCCCAGGGCATCTGCAGCGTCATTCGTTGTGTTTGCGCAGGGGAGCAAAAAAGAAAGAGAGGCCCTGATGAGTAGAGGTCAAGAGCACCGCGCGCAAAGCTCAAAGGATTTTAGAGTCAACACGCACATACTCACCACCCGGACTCCACCATTGCTTGAAAAGAACTTGCTGGAGCTAGAGTTCCCGCCTGCGGGTTATTTTCTGTCATCCAGGGCGCTGTTGCAGGACCTCCAGCGGATGGATATCAAGACTTCGGAGGTCAGACTTAACTCCCGTTTCTCTGTAGATAATCTATCTTCCTTCTCTGGCTGTTTTAAAAAATTCTTTTCATCTCTGACATTCGTTATTTTCACTATAATGTACCTCCCATATATTTGGGTTTCATTAGGCGTCATGATCTGAGGACTGGGATCTTTCAGCAATTCTGAAAAACATCTCAGTATCTCTATATTATTATTATTTTTAAAAGATTCTATTTATTTACTTTGGGGGGGGGCAAAGGGGGAGGAGGATCTCAAGCCCACCCCATGCAGAGCATGGAGCCTTCTGCAGAAGCTTGAACCCAGGATACCGAGATCACCAACCCATCTGAAACCAAGAGTGCCATGCTCCACCCACTGTGCCACCCAGGCGACCCACTCATTATCTCTTTGAATTTGTCTCTTTATCTAATGATGCCTCCTACCAGTACTTTAAACGAACTTCTCTGCTTAGGTGCCTTAGGACTATCTAAGCACCAGGACTTGATCCTGAAACCCTGTCGAGGGCCAGGTGGGTATGAATCCTCACAGGGAGATCTCTCCTTTCACTTTCTTGTAGCATGGGAGTCTGGGATAGGCAGGTTTACGTGAGGTCCTCTTCCTGTGGGGCAGTTTGGTTCTCTTACACCCCTCAGGGCAGGCCTGTGGGGGACTCACGTTTACGCTGGAATCTTCTGGCACATTCTGGCAGGCCCTGGGTTCTACAGTCTATCTGTCCCACAAGACACTCCTCGCAGACCGTGGCACCTCAAAGTTTCTAGGAAGGTAGGGCAAACACCAGGTAAAGTTAGGTTTGGCATTTCCGTCCCCCTCAGGATTGTTGGCAAGTTGAATAACAAATGCATGGAGATTCTGGGTGAATTTGGTTGGATGAAATGAGCAAAGCAGTGAGAGTTATTTCAAGGGCATGATCATCAGAAAATTAAACCCGAGGAGAGCTTCGTCCAATCAAATGCTGAACTTTCTGGGGACATAGGATTCGCAGGTGGACCTCACAATTCCGTGACCCTCTCCATTGATGAGGAAACCATAAACTTTTAGCAATGACCATGAGTTCAAATGTAGTCCAGACATGATGTATCATCTTCCTTACCACAAAATGGGCTTCAAGATATGAGGTTCATTTGAAACTTTTATTTCTATGTGAGGTAAGCTGTTTAAATGTATGGAAACCTTTTTGTATCAGGTTGACTTTCTGGGGGGATCAGATGTCATCTCAAGACATTTTTCATTCTAATTGTTAGAATGATGTTTGTATTGGCTAAAACTGCATGTCATTTACAGATATATATCAGAAATTGTAAGTATCATCTTATCATCATCAATACAAATAGTTTGTGTAATTATTTTGGGATGTGAGTTAACTATCACCTGCCACTTGACTACATTTTTTATGCTAGCTTGTGCCAACTACATTTTGACCATATCTAAAAAAATGTTGTTGTAATCTGTTCTTTTGGGATATTGTATGTATACTATGGCAGTTAATGAAAAGAAATTTTCCTCATGAAGATTTAAGTATTTGCATCCTTATGTCATTTTAATATATGACTCAACAGAGACACATTTGCCCAAAGAAGAACCATTAAGTGAATCTATGCTTTTCACATTAGAAGAATAAAACAAATGATAAAAAAGCGAGTACATTGCTGTGCTGCTATTTATACTTCCTAAATCATGAAACTGTGGTGGATTTTCAGTATATTTCTCATGGAACAAGCCCAATGATTATGAAATCATTATTTTTATAACCATTATTAATTGGCCACATGTGTATTTTGGCAGTAACATCTTATTAAGACTCTGTATAAAATTAAGTAATCCTTACTGTCATTTATTATTTCATCCTGTGGGGTGTCAGCTCTAAAATTATGTTCAATAAAAGTGAGAAACGAGGGACACCTGGGTGGCTCAGTCATTAAGCGTCTGCCTTTGGCTCAGATCATGATCCCAGGATCCTGGGATCAAGACCCATGTTGGGCTCCCTGCTCAGTGCAGAGTCTGCTTCTCCCTCTCCCACTCCCACTCCCCCTGTTTGTGTTACCACTCTCATTGTGTCTCTCTCTGTAAAATAAGTAAAATAAGTAAAATCTTAAAAAAAAAGTGAAAAATGAGGGGTGCCTGGGTGGCTTAGTTGGTTGAGTGCTTGACACTTGGTTTTGGCTTGGGTCATGATCTTAGGGTTGTGAGATCGAGCATCGAGCCCCATGTAAGGCTCCATGCTGGGTGTGGAGCCTGCTTAAGATTTTCCCTCTCCCCCTCTTCTCTGTCTCTAAAAAAAAAAAAAATTAAACAAAGTAAACAAGTGTAGTTTATTAAAAAAAAAAAAGTGAGAAGTATGTGAAAAGATACATGAAGCCCACTGAACAAAGTGGAGACTTAAGACACCAACAAATCTCTTAAATATCTAATTTCTTATCAGACAGTCATTTAGGCATTGAGCAATCTGACTGAATAAGTAGTTTATGTCCTGCATATTATTTTAGATTTCAGTGTAATTTCTTCCATATAAGCCACGTGTTTTCAAAACTTATTTTGAAATAAATATATTTTACCTACTGGAATCTTAGCTCCAAGGGGACAGGGACATTTTTTCTGCAATGTGAATTCCTAGTTTATGACACCATAGTTACCAAATTTTTTTTCAATGAACAAGTTAGTAGTTAGAAACAGTGGAAGATATTCTAGTAAACAAAGAGGAATCAAATATAGTCTGAATTTCAGTCAAGATTTCCTCAAAACTATTTACTTAATATGTTTTGTGGCTCTAAGGTTAGGGGCATACAGATTTAAAGCAAGTATATTTTCCTGGTGTATTGTTCCTTTTTTTTTTTTTAAAGATTTTATTTATTTATTTGACAGACAGAGATCACAAGTAGGCAGAGAGACAGGCAGAGACAGAGAGAGGGAAGCAAGCTCCCTGCTGAGCAGAGAGCCCGATTCGGGGCTCGATCCCAAGACACTGAGATCATGACCTGAGCCGAAGGCAGAGGCTTTAACCCACTGAGTTACCCAGATACCCCATGTATTGTTCCTTTTATTATTATATAATGGCTCTCTTAATCTGTAATAATGTTTATTTATTTATTTATTTATTATTATTATTATTTTTTTTAAGATTTTATTTATTTATTTGACAGACAGAGATCACAAGTAGGCAGAGAGGCAGGCAGAGAGAGAGGAAGGGAAGCAGGCTCCCTCCTGAGCAGAGAGCCCGATGCGGGACTCGATCCCAGGACCCTGAGATCATGACCTGAGCCGAAGGCAGCGGCTTAACCCACTGAGCCACCCAGGCGCCCTTATTTATTTATTTTTTAGTCTTAAAGTCTCTTTGTCTAATATTGCTATGCTGGCTTCTTTCTGCCCTCTCCCCGCCCCCATTTTCCCCCCTTCATCTTTTCCCTCTTTCCTTCTCCTGTCCCCCTCTTCCCCCCTCCTTTCCTCTCCTTCTTCCCCACACTTCTTCTTAGTATTTGCCTGGTACATCCTCTTTGATCCTTATCATTAGTTTACTTTTGACCTTTTGAACCATTATAGATTCATTTTATGGAAATGGCATATATTAAAAAAAAGAAAACAACATATAGCTGGATTTTCTGCATCTGTTCTTTGAAATCCTATCTGAGAATCTGCTCTTAAACAGACACATTTTTTGCATTTATAGTCACTTTGATTATGAGTTCATTGGGCTTATTTTATCATCTTATTTCCTGTTTCTATTTATCATGCTTTTTTTCCCCTTTCACTTTCTTCTTTCCTAACTTCTCTTGGAAAGACGGAGTTTTTTTTATTCCCACCCCTTACTCCAACCACTGATTTGGAAGATGTATATTTTATTTTTGCTCTCTTAGTCACCAACCTTAAAATTTTAACATTGATACATGACTTAATATGATTTCATATTAATTAATAGCTCTATCCTCACAACCCCAGATATATATTAGCTTTTTCCTCCCATTCCAAATTCCACTGGTTATTTTAATATTCTTATTTTTTTAAAAAAGATTTTATTTATTTGAGAGAGAGAATGAGTGGCGGGGGGAGCAGAAGGAGAGAGAAAGAGCCAGAATCTCCGCTGAACAGGAAGCCAAACATGGGGCTCTATCCCAGGACCCCAGACATTATGACTTGAGCTGAGAGCAGACGCTTAACCCACTGAGCCACCCAAGTGCCCCTAAGTATACTTAGAATAGTGTTTTTATTTATTAGCAAGGTTTACTGAGATTTATAAGTAATTGTTCATCATTGCTCCTTATATCTTATATCTTCCTTCTCTTTTTTCACATATAATGAATTATTTGCTTCAGGCGTACAGGTCCATGAATTATCAGTCTTACACGACTCACAGCACTCACCATAGCACATACCCTCCCCAATGTCCATCACCCAGACACCCTATCCTTCCCCCCACTCCAGCAACCCTCAGTTTGTTTCCTGAGATTAAGAGTCTCTTACAGTTTGTCTCCTTCCCAATCCCTTCTTGTTTCATTTATTTCCCTCCCTACTCCCCATGACCCCCTAACCTGCCTCTCAGGTTACTCATAACAGAGAGATCATATGATAATTTGTCTTTTTCTGATTGACTTATTTCACTTAGCATAATACCCTATAGTTCCATCTACATTGTTGCAAATGGCAAGATCTTGTTTTTTGATGGCTGCATAGTATTCCACTGTATATATACCACATCTTTATCAATTCATCTGTTGATGGACATCTAGGTTCTTTCCATAGTTTGGCCATTATGGACATTGCTGCTATAAACATTTGGGTGCATGTTCCCTTCCGGATCACTACATTTGTACCTTTACCTTTGTACCTTTGTACATTTGTACCTGGGTGTAAATACCCTGTAGTGTGATTGCTGGGTCATAGGGTAGTTCTATTTTCAACTTTTTGAGGAACCTCCATGCTATTTTCCAGAGTGGCTATACCAGCTTACATTCCTACCAACAGTGTAGAAGGATTCCCCTTTTTCTGGATCCCCACCAACATCTGTTGTTTCCTGACTTGTTAATTTCAGCCATTCTGACTGGTGTGAGGTGGTATCTCACTGTGGTTTTGATTTATATTTCCCTGATGCCAAGTGATCTTGAGCACTTTTTCATGTGTCTGTTGGCCATCAGGATGTCTTCTTTGCAGAAATGTCTGTTCATGTCCTCTGCCCATTTCTTGATTGGATTATTTGTTGTTTGGGTGTTGAGTTTGATAAGTTCTTTATAGATTTTGGATACTAGTCCTTTATGTGATATGTCATTTGCAAATATCTTCTCCTATTCTGTTGGTTGTCTTTTGGTTTTGTTGACTGTTTCCGTTGCTGTGCAAAAGCTTTTGATCTTGATGGAGTCTTCAATAGTTCATTTTTGCCCTTGTTTCCCTTGCCTTTGGCGATGTTTTTAGGAAGAAGTTGCTATGGCTGAGGTCGAAGAGGTTGCTGCCTGTGTTCTCCTCAAGGATTTTGATGGATTCCTTTCTCACCTTGAGGTCTTTCATCCATTCTGAGTCTATTTTTGTGTGTGGTGTAAGGAAATGGTGTAGTTTCATTCTGCTGTATGTGGTTGTCCAATTTTCCCAACACCATTTGTTGAAGACACTGTCTTTTTTCCATTGGACATTCTTTCCTGCTTTGTCAAAGATTAGTTGGCCATAGAGTAGAGGGTCTATTTCTGGGCTCTCTATTCTGTTCCATTGATCTATGTGTCTGTTTTTGTGCCAGTACCATACTTTCTTGATGATGATAGCTTTGTAATAGAGCTTGAAGTCTGGAATGGTGATGCCGCCAACTTTGGTTTTCTTTCTCAACATTCCTCTCGCTATTTGGGGTATTTTCTGATTTCATATAAATTTTAGGATTATTTGTTCAATTTCTTTGAAAAAAATGATGGTGTTTTGATCAGGATTGCATTAAATGTGTAGAATGCTCTAGGTAGCATAGACATTTTCACAATATTTGTTCTTACAATCTATGAGCATGGAATGTTTTTCCATTTCTTTGTGTCTTCCTCAATTTCTTTCATGAGTACTTTATAGTTTTCTGAGTACAGATTCTTTGCCTCTTTGATTAGGTTTATTCCTAGGTATCTTATGGTTTTGGGTGCAATTGTAAATGGGCTTGACTGCTTAATTTATCTTTCTTCTGTCTTGTTGTTGGTGTAGAGAAATGCAACTGATTTCTGTGCATTGATTTTATATTCTGAAACTTTACTGAATTCCTGTGTGAGTTCTAGCAGTTTTGGAGTGGAGTCTTTTGGGTTTTCCACATAAAGTATCATACCATCTACAAAGAGTGAGAGTTTGACTTCTTCTTTGCTGATTTGGATGCCTTTTATTTCTTTTTTGTTGTCTGATTGCCGAGGCTAGGACTTCTAGTACTACGTTGAATAGCAGTGGTGATAGTGGACGGCCCTGCCGTGTTCCTGACCTTAGGGGGAAAGCTCTCAGTTTTTCCTCATTGAGAATGATATTTAATGTGGGTTTTTCTTTTTTTTTTTAAGATTTTATTTATTTATTTGACAGAGAGAAATCACAAGTAGGCAGAGAGGCAGGCAGGTGTGGGGGAACAGTCTCCCTGCTGAGCAGATATCCTGATGTGGGGATTGATCCAGGGACCCTGGGATCATGATCTGAGCTGAAGGCAGAGGCTTTAACCCAGTGAGCCACCCACGTGCTCCTGTTGGAGATTTTTTTTTTAATAATTTTTTTTTATTTTATTAAACATATATTTTTATCCCCAGGGGTACAGGTCTGCGAATCGCCAGGTTTACACACTTCACAGCACTCACCATAGCACATACCCTCCCCAATAGCCATAACCCCACCCTCCTCTCCCAACCCCCTCCCCCCATCAACCCTCAGTTTGTTTTGTGAGATTAAGAGTCACTTATGGTTTGTCTCCCTCCCTATCCCATCTTGTTTCATTTACTCTTCTCCTACCCGCTCAACCCCCCATGTTGCATCTCCTCTCCCTCATATCAGGGAGATCATATGATAGTTGTCTTTCTCCGATTGACTGATTTCGCTAAGCATGATACCCTCTAGTTCCATCCACGTCGTCGCAAATGGCAAGATTTCATTTCTTTTGATGGCTGCATAGTATTCCATTGTGTATATATACCACTTCTTCTTTATCCATTCGTCTGTAGATGGACATCTAGGTTCTTTCCATAGTTTGGCTATTGTAGACATTGCTGCTATAAACATTCGGGTGCACGTGCCCCTTCGGATCACTACGTTTGTATCTTTAGGGTAAATACCCAGCAGTGCAATTGCAGGGTCATAGGGTAGTTCTATTTTCAACATTTTGAGGAACCTCCATGCTGTTTTCCAGAGTGGTTGCACCAGCTTGCATTCCCACCAACAGTGTAGGAGGGTTCCCCTTTCTCCGCATCCTCGCCAGCATCTGTCATTTCCTGACTTGTTAATTTTAGCCATTCTGACTGGTGTGAGGTGATATCTCATGGTGGTTTTGATTTGTATTTCCCTGATGCCGAGTGATATGGAGCACTTTTTCATGTGTCTGTTGGCCATCTGGATGTCTTCTTTGCAGAAATGTCTGTTCATGTCCTCTGCCCATTTCTTGATTGGATTATTTGTTCTTTGGGTGTTGAGTTTGCTAAGTTCTTTATAGATTTTGGACACTAGCCCTTTATCTGATATGTCATTTGCAAATATCTTCTCCCATTCTGTCAGTTGCCTTTTGGTTTTGTTGAGTGTTTCCTTTGCTGTGCAAAAGCTTTTGATCTTGATAAAATCCCAAAAGTTCATTTTTGCCCTTGCTTCCCTTGCCTTTGGTGATGTTCCTGGGAAGATGTTGATGCGGCTGAGGTCGAAGAGGTTGCTGCCTGTGTTCTCCTCGAGAATTTTGATGGATTCCTTTCTCACATTGAGATCCTTCATCCATTTTGAGTCTATTTTTCTGTGTGGTGTAAGGAAATGATCCAATTTCATTTTTCTGCATGTGGCTGTCCAATTTTCCCAACACCATTTATTGAAGAGGCTGTCTTTGTTCCATTGGACATTCTTTCCTGCTTTGTCGAAGATGAGTTGACCATAGAGTTGAGGGTCCATTTCTGGGCTCTCTATTCTGTTCCATTGATCTATGTGTCTGTTTTTGTGCCAGTACCATGCTGTCTTGATGATGACAGCTTTGTAATAGAGCTTGAAGTCCGGAATTGTGATGCCACCAACTTTGGCTTTCTTTTTCAATATTCCTTTGGCTATTCGAGGTCTTTTCTGGTTCCATATAAATTTTAGGATTATTTGTTCCATTTCTTTGAAAAAAATGGATGTTACTTTGATAGGAATTGCATTAAATGTGTAGATTGCTTTAGGTAGCATAGACATTTTCACAATATTTATTCTTCCAATCCAGGAGCATGGAACATTTTTCCGTTTCCTTGTGTCTTCCTCAATTTCTTTCATGAGTACTTTATAGTTTTCTGAGTATAGATTCTTAGTCTCTTTGGTTAGGTTTATTCCTAGGTATCTTATAGTTTTGGGTGCAATTGTAAATGGGCTTGACTGCTTAATTTATCTTTCTTCTGTCTTGTTGTTGGTGTAGAGAAATGCAACTGATTTCTGTGCATTGATTTTATATCCTGACACTTTACTGAATTCCTGTACAAGTTCTAGCAGTTTTGGAGTGGAGTCTTTTGGGTTTTCCACATAGAGTATCATATCATCTGCGAAGAGTGATAGTTTGACTTCTTCTTTGCCGATTTGGTTGCCTTTAATTTCCTTTTGTTGTCTGATTGCTGAGGCTAGGACTTCTAGTACTATGTTGAATAGCAGTGGTGATAACGGACATCCCTGCCGTGTTCCTGACCTTAGCGGAAAAGCTTTCAGTTTTTCTCCATTGAGAATGATATTTGCGGTGGGTTTTTCATAGATGGCTTTGATAATATTGAGGTATGTGCCGTCCATCCCTACACTTTGAAGAGTTTTGATCAGGAAGGGATGCTGTACTTTGTCAAATGCTTTTTCAGCATCTATGGAGAGTATCATATGGTTCTTGTTCTTTCTTTTATTAATGTGTTGTATCACATTGATTGATTTGCGGATGTTGAACCAGCCTTGCAGCCCTGGAATAAATCCCACTTGGTCGTGGTGAATAATCCTTTTAACGTACTGTTGAATCCTATTGGCTAGTATTTTGGCGAGAATTTTTGCATCTGTGTTCATCAAGGATATTGGTCTGTAGTTCTCTTTTTTGTTGGGATCCTTGTCTGGTTTTGGGATCAAGGTGATGCTGGCCTCATAAAATGAGTTTGGAAGTTTTCCTTCTATTTCTATTTTTTGGAACAGTTTCAGGAGAATAGGAATTAGTTCTTCTTTAAATGTTTGGTAGAATTCCCCCGGGAAGCCGTCTGGCCCTGGGCTTTTGTTTGTTTGGAGATTTTTGATGACTGTTTCAATCTCCTTACTGGTTATGGGTCTGTTGAGGCTTTCTATTTCTTCCTGGTTCAGTTGTGGTAGTTTATATGTCTCTAGGAATGCATCCATTTCTTCCAGATTGTCAAATTTGTTGGCGTAGAGTTGCTCACAGTATGTTCTTATAATTGTCTGTATTTCTTTGGTGTTCGTTGTGATCTCTCCTCTTTCATTCATGATTTTATTTATTTGGGTCCTTTCTCTTTTCTTTTTGATAAGTCTGGCCAGGGGTTTATCAATCTTATTAATTCTTTCAAAGAACCAGCTCCTAGTTTCGTTGATTTGTTCTATTTTTTTTTTTTTTTTGGGTTTCTATTTCATTGATTTCTGCTCTAATCTTTATGATTTCTCTTCTCCTGCTGGGTTTAGAGTTTCTTTCTTGTTCTTTCTCCAGCTCCTTTAGGTGTAGGGTTAGGTTGTGTACCTGAGACCTTTCTTGTTTCTTGAGAAAGGCTTGTAACGCTATATATTTTCCTCTCAGGACTGCCTTTGTTGTGTCCCACAGATTCTGAACCGTTGTGTTTTCATTATCATTTGTTTCCATGAATTTTTTCAATTCTTCTTTAATTTCCTGGTTGATCCATTCATTCTTTGGTAGGATGCTGTTTAGTCTCCATGTATTTGGGTTCTTTCCAAATTTCCTCTTGTGATTGAGTTCTAGCTTCAGAGCATTGTGGTCTGAAAATATGCAGGGAATGATCCCAAACTTTTGATACAGGTTGAGACTTGATTTAGGACCAAGAATGTGATCTATTCTGGAGAATGTTCCATGTGCACTAGAGAAGAATGTGTATTCTGTTGCTTTGGGATGAAATGTTCTGAACATATCTGTGATGTCCATCTGGTCCAGTGTGTCATTTAAGGCCTTGATTTCCTTGTTGATCTTTTGCTTGGATGATCTGTCCATTTCAGTGAGGGGAGTGTTAAAATCCCCTACTGTTATTGTATTCTTGTCGATGTGTTTCTTTGATTTTGTTATTAATTGGTTTATATAGTTGGCTGCTCCCACGTTAGGGGCATAGATATTTAAAATTGTTAGATCTTCTTGTTGGACAGTTCCTTTGAGTATGATATAGTGTCCTTCCTCATCTCTTATTGTAGTCTTTGGCTTAAAATCTACTTGATCTGATATAAGGATTGCCACTCCTGCTTTCTTCTGATGTCCATTAGCATGGTAAATTCTTTTCCACCCCCTCACTTTAAACCTGGAGGTGTCTTCGGGTTTAAGATGAGTTTCTTGTAGGCAACATATAGATGGGTTTTGTTTTTTTATCCATTCTGATACCCTGTGTCTTTTGATTAGGGCATTTAGCCCATTAACATTCAGGGTAAGTATTGAGAGATATGAATTTAGTGCCATTGTATTGCCTGTAAGGTGACTGTTATTGTATATTGTCTCTGTTTCTTTCTGATCTCCTACTTTTAGGGTCTCTCTTTGCTTAGAGGACCCCTTTCAATATTTCCTGTAGAGCTGGTTTGGTATTTGCAAATTCTTTCAGTTTTTGTTTGTCCTGGAAGCTTTTAATCTCTCCTTCTATTTTCAATGATAGCCTAGCTGGATATAGTATTCTTGGCTGCATGTTTTTCTCATTTAGTACTCTGAATATATCATGCCAGCTCTTTCTGGCCTGCCAGGTCTCTGTGGATAAGTCTGCTGCCAATCTAATATTTTTACCATTGTACGTGACAGACTTCTTTTCCCGGGCTGCTTACAGGATCTCTTCTTTGTCACTAAGACTTGTAAATTTTACTATTAGGTGACGGGGTGTGGACCTATTCTTATTGATCTTGAGGGGGTTTCTCTGAACCTCCTGGATTTTGATGCTTGTTCCCTTTGCCATATTGGGGAAATTCTCTCCAATAATTCTCTCCAACATACCTTCTGCTCCCCTCTCTGTTTCCTCTTCTTCTGGAATCCCAATTATTCTAATGTTGTTTCATCTTATGGTGTCACTTATCTCTCGAATTCTCCCCTCATGGTCCAGTAGCTGTTTGTCCCTCTTTTGCTCAGCTTCTTTATTCTCTGTCATTTGGTCTTCTATATCGCTAATTCTTTCTTCTGCCTCATTTATCCTAGCAGTGAGAGCCTCCATTTTTGAATCCACCTCATTAATAGCTTTTTTGATTTCAACTTGGTTAGATTTTAGTTCTTTTATTTCTCCAGAAAGGGCTTTTATATCTGCCGAGAGGGTTGCTTTAATATCTTCCATGCCTTTTTCAAGCCCGGCTAGAACCTTGAGAATCATCATTCTGAACTCTATATCTGACATATTACCAATGTCTGTATTGATTAGGTCCCTAGCCTTTGGTACTGCTTCTTGTTCTTTTTTTTGTTGTGAATTTTTCTGCCTTGTCATTTTGTCCAGATAAGAGTATATGAAGGAGCAAGTAAAATACTAAAAGGGTGGCAACAACCCCAGGAAAATATGCTTTAGCCAAATCAGAAGAGATCCCAAATCGTGAGGGGGGCGAAAGGGGATAAAAAGGGGTTCAGAAAGAAAAAGAAAAAAAGAAACTATTAAAAAAAGAAAGCCGATAACAAATATAAAAAGGAAAAATATATATATATATATTAGATAAACTATTTAAAAAACGTTAAAAAAGAAAACGGTAAAAGTTAAAAAAATTTAGCAGAAGAAGAGAAAAAAAATTGAAAAAGAAAAAAAAAATTAAATTAACTGCAAGGCTAAAGAATCATGGGGAGAAAGCCATGAGCTCCAGCTTTGCTTTCTTCTCCTCTGGAATTCCGCAGCTCTCCTTGGTATTGAAACTGCACTCCTTGGTAGGTGAACTTGGTCCTGGCTGGGTTTCCCGTTGATCTTCTGGGGGAGGGGCCTGTTGTAGTGATTCTCAAGTGTCTTTGCCCCAGGCGGAGTTGCACCGCCCTTACCCGGGGCCGGGCTGAGTAATCCGCTCGGGTTTGCTGGGTTTGCTTTCGGGAGCTTTTGTTCCCTGAGCGCTTTCCGTAGATTTCCGGAGGATGGTAATGAAGATTCCGGCCTGGAGGACCCGAGAGCCCAGGGCCCCACTCCTCAGTGCGCCCTCAGAGAACAGCGCCCAATGACTCCCACCACCCTGGCCTCCGGCCACGCTCCGAGCTGACCGAGCCTGCGACCGGTTCAAGGCATACCCGAGCTGAGAGTCAGTCCTCAGCTCTGTCTCTGTAGCCGGCTTCCCCGTTCTAACACCGGTAAGCTCTGCGACACTCAGACACCCCAGATCCTTCTGCGACCCTGCGGGACCTGAGGCCGCGCTGACCCCGCCTGGGCTTCACCCCAGTTAAGCCTCTGGAGCGATGTCCCTCAGCGGAACAGACTTTTAAAAGTCCTGATTTTGCTCCGTTGTTCCGCCGCTCGCCGGGAGCCGGCCCCTCCCCCCGTGATCTATCTTCCCGTCGCTTTGGATTCACTTCTCCGCCAGTCCTACCTTGTAGATAGTGGTTGATTTTCTCTTTCTAGAATTGCTGTTCTTCTTCTCTTCAATCTCCCGTTGGATTTGTAGGTGTTTGCAATCTTTAGATAAGCTATTTAGCTGATCTCCCGCTACCCGAAGTAGTCTCAGCCTGCTACTTCTCCGCCATCTTGACTCCTTCCCCTCTTTTTTTTTTTTTAAAGACTTTATTTATTTATTTATCAGAGAGAAAGAGAGAGAGCAAGCACAGGCAGACAGAGTGGCAGGCAGAGGCAGAGGGAGAAGCAGGCTCCCCACAGAACAAGGAGCCCGATGTGGGACTCGATCCCAGGACGCTGGGATCATGACCTGAGCTGAAGGCAGCTGCTTAACCAACTGAGCCACCCAGGCGTCCCTCCCTCCTCTTTTTTTAAGGTCTACATTCTTAACTCACTCTACCCCCCTAACACCACAAGCTGGAAAGTGGTTGCTAATCTAATAATGAGACACTGACTTGGGTTTTTGCTTCAACTTTCCATGGACAGCAATCATGTTGAGCTCTTTCTACCCTGGGAAGGGGGTAATGTTGGCTTTGATTTCCTGTCCCATACTTTGTGCCATTCCCCAAGAAAATGTGTGATGATTCATAGCTGACAAACAAATTTGGACGTATATAAAATCCTTGCCCATGTGTGCTTCATACTTTCCTCTCCCCTGCAAATGGGAACTGTCAAAAACAAATTAAGTAATTACACAGTGTTGCTGCAGCTGTGTGTACCCTTCATTACATTATATGACTGTGGTTAAGGGATGGCTCTCTCTTGCCTAGTTTTTAAAATATTTATAATGGAAGGTGGGTTGTCAGGGCATGTTCCACTGTTGCCAGAAAAAACAAAAAATAAATGAAAATGACATTGATGATGATGTGTGTGTATGTGTACAGGACACACTCTGCTGTGTTGTAAGTTAATCTCTTTACCTGTTTTTTCAACTAATTTTTAAAAAGAGGTATAAAAATAGAAATAGATTGTCAATCTAAAAATGACTCAATAAATAAAATCTCATTAGTTCAAACAGTAGGGTTTACTGACCACAGTTTATCATTTCTTTTAAAAATTAGCAATCTCCATCCATTGAAAAACATTATGTTAATAAATAACAAGTATTCATCCAGGAAAATAACATTTTTAAGACCTAATGATCCTGCAAGGTGAGTGTTGCTTACTGGTGTTTGATAAATGTATGGAAGAAAATAATAAAAAGTAAAAAGGAATAAAAAATGGTTGATCACTGTAGAATGCTTGCTTAAAATTTCTACATTAGCCTTTGGGCACGGATAGACTCAGAAATGTTAATTTCATCATTCCCAGTAAGGATGAGGGAAGAAAAACTGCTTCAAAGTTTGTGCCTATTTTCTTAGGGAATTTCCTCCAACTTGAGGAGGTTAATTTTCAACAAATTGGATTTTCATAACTGTAAGAATTTACATTTAATGGAAATACATGTATATGATATCATATATAATATATTAATGTCATTAAATTTTTAATAATACAGCTTATTTAGAAACATAAACTCAGAATGTCAGAGCTTCAACTGGAAGCAAGGAAAAGGCCAGAGTTAAAGGACACAAAGAAACACAAAGATAAACCAAGAAATGGACTAGAACTAAATGAGTATTAAAAAAAAAAAAAAAAAACCTCCAAGGCAAATAGGACTTTCAAGAACATGAATTTCTATGTCATCCTCAAGGAATCGTCTTCTCATTACAAGCATTTAGAAGTATGAGAAAATGGAACAAAAACAGCAATAACAAATTTAACACATAGCCATGTTAGAAAAAAAGAGAAAATCCGCACATGCACAGATAAACAGAGAAGTCAAAGCCAGACGGAGAGGTCACCCAGCAACAGTTCAAACATCCATCACAAACATCAATCAGGGCTAAGTTCAAATGACTCTTTTTTTGTTTGTTTTAAGTTGTTTGTTTGGGGTTTGTTTTTTGTTTTTTGTTTTTGAGTAATCTCTACACCCAACATGGGGCTCAAACTTACAACCTCAAGATCAAGAGCCACATGCTTGACTGACTGAGACAGCCAGGCACCCCATTCTAATACCTCTTTGTGGACAGGAGATAGAATGTCCAGGGGCCGGGGGTAGGGGTGGTGGTGGGGATGGGAGTGGGGGGAGATGTGGTTTGCTATGCCCCTGTGAAGCACGGAGCCTTGAAGTACTACCTCCGCCATAAAAACACTAAAATAACTCCTCCCACCTAACTACGAAAACAGTTAGAAGGCTTGCCACCTCTCCAGGGCCTTGGGTTAAAAATAAGTCACCTGTAGGGGCACCTGGGTTCATCCTCTGCCTTCAGCTCAGGTCATGATCCCAGAGTCCTGGGATCAAGCCCCGCATCAGGCTCTCTGCTCAGCAGGGAACCTGCTTCCCTCTCTCTCTGCCTGCCTCTCTGCCTACTTGTGATCTCTCTCTGTCAAATAAATAAATAAAATTAAATTTAAAAAAAATAAGTCACCTGTGAGAAATCAAAACTCCAGGTACCCATTCTACCTAAGTGTAGGGTTTAAATGTGTAACACCCACACCATTAAGGCAACACCATGAGGTTGATATAAAAATATTTCTAAAAGACTCTTAGGGGGTGCCTGGGTGGCTCAGTGGGTTAAGCCTCTGCCTTGGGCCTTGGGCCTGGCAAACTAGAGGTGGTACGCATGACACAGCAGCAGGAGAACCCCAAGTTCCTGTCCCATTTCAAGAGAAAGTTCATCATCCATCGGGGCAAGAGGAAGGCGGCTCAGGCTGCCCAGCAGCCCAGCCTCTACCAGATTCGCACCAATGGCAGCGCCCTCTGCACCCGGTGCATCCAGATCAACACTGACTCCAGCCTCCTCAACTCCGAGTTCTGCTTCATTCTCAAGGTTCCCTTTGAGAGCGAGGACAACCAGGGCATTGTGTATGCGTGGGTGGGCCGGGCGTCAGACCCAGATGAGGCCAAGCTGGCGGAAGATATCCTGAACACCATGTTCGACGCCTCCTACAGCAAGCAGGTCATCAACGAAGGCGAGGAGCCCGAGAACTTCTTTTGGGTGGGCATCGGGGCCCAGAAGCCCTACGATGATGATGCCGAGTACATGAAGCACACCAGGCTCTTCCGGTGCTCCAATGAGAAGGGCTACTTTGCAGTGACGGAGAAGTGCTCAGATTTCTGCCAGGATGACCTGGCGGATGATGACATCATACTGCTGGACAATGGTCAAGAGGTCTACATGTGGGTGGGGACCCAGACAAGCCAGGTGGAGATCAAACTGAGTCTAAAGGCCTGCCAGGTGTACATCCAGCACATGCGATCCAAAGAGCACGAGCAGCCACACCGCCTGCGCCTGGTCCGCAAGGGCAACGAGCAGCACGCCTTCACCCGCTGCTTCCACGCCTGGAGCACTTTCCACCAGGCTCTGGCCTAGGACAGCAAGCACCCCCCATCTACAGCACTCGCATTGCAGCCCCGAGCTCGGGGCCGGGGTGGCCCATCCGTCCACTGCCGCTGGCAGAGGCTGTGTGCGGGTGGCAGCCCCTGTTCGGCCACCCAGCCCCCAGTGCCACGGTCCCCAGCTGCACAGCCTGAGCAGCACCAGGGGGGATGCCCAGAACCAGGCCCTCAGGGGTCTGGGCAGCTGGAGTCCCTCTGGGGAGAGCTACTGTGTGATGCCCCCTCCCTACCACAGAGAAAGCAGCGTGGTTGCCTTTTAAGAGATATTAAATGCTTTTATTTTCAAAAAAAAAAAAAAATGTTTTCATTTTGGGCCCAGATCATGATCTCAGGGTCCTGGGATCGAGCCCTGCATTGGGCTCTCTGCTCAGCAAGGAGCCTGTTTGCCCCCTCTCTCTCTGCCTGCCTCTCTGCCTACTTGTGATCTCTCTCTGTCAAAAAAATAAATAAAAATCTTTAAAATTTTTTTTAAAATGCTTTAAAAAGTTTTAAAAAAATACTCTTAGAATCCTAGAAAATGTGAAACCAGTCTCCGGAATACTTTATTAAAAGCAGGGGCTTAAGAAACTCTCATGGGGGCAGAGGTGAGGCTGGGGGAGCCACCAGTGAGAAATCAAGACACTAGAAGGGAGATTCAGAAAATACAATCAACAGGAAAATAAGCACTCCCAAAATAGGGATTATATACAGTGTGAAAGAGACTACAAACAAGGTTATTTAAAATTTAAAAAGAGATAATAAAGGAATGAAAACCATAAGGTAAAAACAAGAGACAATGAAAAAGAACAGGCCAATTTGAAAGAAGCCAACTAGAACCTCTAGAAAAGAAGGACAAACTCACTGAAGTTAAAAACATATAAAAATATCCATAGCAAAGGAATGAGATATTAAAGGCAAATTATCCATAAATAAATGGCAGTTAGATGACAGGAAATTTCTCATTTTCTCACCCAATGAGGGGCACTTGAAAAAGAGGGGAAAATGAAATGAGGGGAAAATGAGAGGCACCTGAGTGGCTCAGTCGGTTGAGCATCTGGCTTGAGCTTGAGTCATGATCCCAGGATTCAGGGATCAAGCCCCACATCAGGGTCCCTGTTCAGCAAGTTGTCTGCTTCTCCCTCACCCCTCCATCCCCACCCCCAACGTGTGCGCTCTCTCTCGCTCTCAAATGAATATATAAAAATCTTAAAAAAAAAAATGAATGAGGGAAAATGATCATTTGTGTAGGGCATACACAAGGCTAAATTATACAGCAGTGATGGCAAAATGAAAACATTTTTAGGTAAACTGATGGAAAAAATTTACTACCATAATTCCTCCCTGGAATAAATATTAGGGTGAACTATATGAACTATTTGCTATCTGGCTATTTTTTACCCACACACACACACACAAAATTCATAGGATTCAAAGTAAATCTAAAAGATGTATGTCCTTCAGGAAGAAGAAAATTGAATCAAGAAGGAAGATATAAGGTTTTGGGAGGAACAAGATGGCAGAGGAGTAGGGGACTAAATATCATCGGGTCCCAGGAGTTCACCTGGCTAGTGATCAAAGCATTCCAAACACCTACAAACTTAAAAGGAAGTCAAAGACAAGAACAGCAGCAATTCTAGAAACAGAAAATCGACCACTTTCTGGAAGGTAGGATGTACAGAGAAGTGAACCTGAGGCAACCGGAAGAGACCATGGTGGAAAGGGCAGCTCCCAGCAAGTGGTAGAGTAGCGAAGCACAAAATTGGAATGTTTAGAAGTCTGCTCCACTGACGGACATCACTCCAGAAGCTAAGCGGGGGTTGAGCCCTCGCAGGGACAGTGTGGTCTCAGGGCCGCGGGGTCACAGAAATATCAGGAGTGCCTGAGTGTGGCAGAGCTCCCAGGTATCAAAGCAGGGAAACCAGTTACAGAGGCAGAGCCAAGGGGTGGGCTCTCAGGTTGGGGGTACCCTGAACTGTGATCCAAGGGACAGGCCACTGTTCTTCGAGCAGAGACCCCACAAGTGCCAGGTCCGGGGATACTCGCCTCCTTCGTCTGGGAGGAGTGGCATGGAAGGGTGCTGCAGGAATGTGCTGGGATTGACTACTCCAAATGGGCCATGCGCAGAGATAGGAATGCTCGGTCACAGGCTCGGTGAGCACAGAGTGCAGCTGGAGACCAGGGAGACAGGAGGGACTGACAGATTTTCTCCCAGGGCACACTGAGGAGTGGGGCCCTGAGCACTCAGGTCCTGCGAGCCGGATATTGGGAGGCCGCCATTTTCATTCCCATCCTCCAAGGCTCTACGGAAAATGTTCAGGGAACAAAAGCTCCCCAGAGTGAACCCGAGTAGATCACTTAGCCTGGCCCCTGGCAAGGGCTGTGCAAGTCCGCCTCGGGCAAAGACATTTGAGAATCACTACAACAGGTCCCTCCCCCAGAAGATCCACAGGAATGTCCAGCCAAGACAAAGCTCACCAATAAATAAAAACTGCAAATTTTCAGAACTATAGGAATACAGCACATAGAATTTATGACTTTAATCCCATGATTCTTTACTTTCCCAAAGTTTAACTTTTTTTAATTTTATTTTTTCTTATTCTATATTTTAATTTTTCCTCTTTCCTATTTTAGCATTTTTAACTTTTTATTTTATCAATACCTTTTTTAAAAAATCTTTTTTAATTTTCATTGTTATATTCTATCCTTTCATTGTATTTAACCTGATTTATTGTATACATATAGGTTTTTCTTTTTTTTAAATTTTGAGATATAGTTTCTTCTAATAGATCAAAATACACCCTAAATCTAGCACATGACTTTGTTCTAATCTTCAGCCTGATCACATTCTTTCCTCTTTTTTTCTTTTTTCAATTGACTTAATATCTTATCAATTCTGTTCTTAGAATCTTTTTTTTAATATTTTATTTATTTATTTGGCAGAGAGAGATCACAAGTAGGCAGAGAGGCAAGCAGAGAGAGGGAGAAGCAGGCTCCTTGCTGAGCAGAGAGCCTGATGTGGGGGTCGATCCCAGGACCCTGAGATCATGACCTGAGCCAAAGGCAGAGGCTTAACCCACTGAGCAACCCAGACACCCCCTTTCTTAGAATCTTTTTAAGTTTTCATCTTTACAGTCATATTCCATCCATTCACTGTGTTTACCCTTATTTTTGTATATATGTAAGTTTTTCCTTCTTTAAAATTTTGGGAGGCAGTTTCTTCTAACAAATCAAAATACACACAGTGTTTTATTCACCAGTCTAATTATGTATCTATTTTTTTTTCTTTTCTTCCTCTTTTCTTCTCCTGCTGGTTTCAAGTCTCTTCTGGTTTGGCTAGTATATATTTTTCTGGGGTCGTTGATACCCTTTTAGTATTTTATTCTCTCATTTATCTATTCTTATTTGGATAAAATGACAAGGCAGAAAAATTCACCTCAAAAAAAAAAAAAAAAAAGAACAAGAGGCAGTACCAACGGCTAGAGACCTACTCAATACAGACATTAGTAAGATGTCAGAACCAGAGTTCAGAATGATTATTATCAAGGTGCTAACTGGGCTTGAAAAAAGCATAGAAGATACTAGAGAATCCCTTTCTAAAGAAATAAAAGAACTAAAATCTAACCAAGTTGAAATCAAAAAAACCTATTAGTGAGGTGCAATAAAAAATGGAGACTCTTACTGCTAGGATAAAAGAGGCAGAAGAGAGAATTAATGATATAGAAGACCAAATGATGGAGAATAAAGAAGCTGAGCAAAAGAGAGACAAACAACTACTGGACCATGAGGAGAGAATTTGAAAAATAAGTGATACCATAAAACAAAACAATATTAGAATAATTGAGATTCCAGAAGAAGAAGAAAGAGAAAGGGGGATAGAAGGTGTATCGGAGCAAATTATTGCAGAGAATTTCCTTAATATGGCAAAGGGAACAAGCATCAAAATTCAGGAAGCTCAGAGAATCCCCCTCAAAATCAATAAGAATAGGTCAACACCCTATCATCTAGGAGTAAAATGTCAAGTCTCAGTGACAAAAAGAAAATCCGGAAAGCAGCTTGAGACAAGAGGTTTGTAACATACAATGGTAGAAATACTAGACTGGCAGCAGACCTATCCACAGAGGCCTGGCAGGCCAGAAAGGACTGGGATGATATATTCAAATCACTAAACAAATAATATATGCAGCCAAGAATACTATATCCAGCTAGGCTGTCATTGAAAATAGAAGGAGAGATAAAAGCTTCCAGGACAGGGGCACCTGGGTGGCTCAGTGGGTTAAGCCACTGCCTTCGGCTCAGGTCATGATCTCAGGGTCCTGGGATCGAGTCCCGCATTGGGATCTCTCCTCGGCAGGGAGCCTGCTTCCCTCTCTCTCTCTCTCTCTGCCTGCCTCTCTGTCTACTAGTGATCTCTCTCTGTCAAATAAATAAATAAAATCTAAAAAAAAAAAAAAAAAAAAAAGCTTCCAGGACAAACAAAAATTAAAAGAATTTGCAAACACCAAACCAGCCCTTCAGGAAATATTGAAAGGGATGTCTAAGCAAAGAGAGAGCCTGAAAGTAGTAGACCAGAAAGGAACAGAGTCAATATACACTAACAGTCACCTTACAGGCAATACAGTGGCACTAAATTCATCACTTTCAATAGTTACCCTGAGTGTCAATGGCTAAATGCTCCAATCAAAAGACACAGAGTATCAGAATGGATAAAAAAAACAAGACATATTGATATGCTATCTGTGAGAAACTCATTTTACACCCAAAGACACCTCCAGATTTAAAGTGAGGAGGTGGAAAACAATTTACACCATGCTATGGACATCAAAAGAAAGCTGGGTGGCAATCCTTTTGAGCCAAAATTTAAGCCAAGGCTATAATAAGAGATGAGGAGGGACACTATATCATACTCAAATTGTCTGTCCAACAAGAAGATCTAACAATTTTAAATATCTATGCCCCTAACATGGGAGCAGCCAACTATATAAACCAATTAATAACAAAATCCAAGAAACACAATGACAATAATACAATAATAATAGGGGACTTTAACACCCCCTCACTGAAATGGACAGATCATCCAAGCAAAAGATCAACAAGGAAATAAAGGCCTTAAATGACACACTGGACCAGATGGACATCACAGATATATTCAGAACATTCCATCCCAAAGCAACAGAACACACATTCTTCTCAAGTGTACATAGAACAGTCTCCAGAATAGATAGCATCCTGGGTCACATATCAGGTCTCAACTAATACCAAAATATTGGGATCATTCCCTGCATATTTTGAGACCACAATGCTTTGAAACTAGAACTCAACCACAAGAGGAAAGTTGGAAAGAACTCAAATACATGGAGGCTAAAGAGCATCCTACCAAAGAATGAATGGGTCAACCAGAAAATTAAAGAATTTTAAAAATTCATGGAAACAAATGATAATGAAAACACAATACTGTTCAAAATCTGTGGGACACAGCAAAGGCGGTCCTGAGAGGAAAGTATATAGCAATACAAGCCTTTCTCAAAAAACCAGGAAGTTCTCAATTACACAACCTAACCCTGCATCTAAAGCAGCTGGGGAAAGAAGAGCAAAGAAAGCCTAAACCCAGCAGGAGAAGAGAAATCATAAAGATCAGAGCAGAAATCAAAGAAATAGAAACCAAGAAAACAATAGAAAAAATCAACAAAACTAGGAGCTGGTTCTTTGAATGAATTAATAAGATTTATAAAGCCCTGGCCAGATTTGTCAAAAGAGAAAGGACCCAAATTAATAAAATCATAAATGAAAGAGAAGAGATCACAATCAACACCAAAGAAATACAAACAATTATAAGGACATATTATGAGCAACTAAACGCCAGCAAATTTGACAATGTGGAAGAAATGGATGCATTCCTAGAGATGTATAAACTACCAAAACTAAACCAGGAAGACATACAAAACCTGAACAGACCCATAACCAGTAAGGAGATTAAAGCAGACATCAAAAGTCTCCAACAGGGGAGGAGTCAAGATGGCGGAGAAGTAGCAGGCTGAGACTACTTCGGGTAGCGGGAGATCAGCTAAATAGCTTATCTAAAGATTGCAAACACCTACAAATCCAACGGGAGATTGAAGAGAAGAAGAACAGCAATTCTAGAAAGAGAAAATCAACCACTATCTACAAGGTAGGACTGGCGGAGAAGTGAATCCAAAGCGACGGGAAGATAGATCACGGGGGGAGGGGCCGGCTCCCGGCGAGCGGCGGAACAACGGAGCAAAATCAGGACTTTTAAAAGTCTGTTCCGCTGAGGGACATCGCTCCAGAGGCTTAACTGGGGTGAAGCCCAGGCGGGGTCAGCGCGGCCTCAGGTCCCGCAGGGTCGCAGAAGGATCTGGGGTGTCTGAGTGTCGCAGAGCTTACCGGTGTTAGAACGGGGAAGCCGGCTACAGAGACAGAGCTGAGGACTGACTCTCAGCTCGGGTATGCCTTGAACCGGTCGCAGGCTCGGTCAGCTCGGAGCGTGGCCGGAGGCCAGGGTGGTGGGAGTCATTGGGCGCTGTTCTCTGAGGGCGCACTGAGGAGTGGGGCCCTGGGCTCTCGGGTCCTCCAGGCCGGAATCTTCATTACCATCCTCCGGAAATCTACGGAAAGCGCTCAGGGAACAAAAGCTCCCGAAAGCAAACCCAGCAAACCCGAGCGGATTACTCAGCCCGGCCCCGGGTAAGGGCGGTGCAACTCCGCCTGGGGCAAAGACACTTGAGAATCACTACAACAGGCCCCTCCCCCAGAAGATCAACGGGAAACCCAGCCAGGACCAAGTTCACCTACCAAGGAGTGCAGTTTCAATACCAAGGAGAGCTGCGGAATTCCAGAGGAGAAGAAAGCAAAGCTGGAGCTCATGGCTTTCTCCCCATGATTCTTTAGCCTTGCAGTTAATTTAATTTTTTTTTTCTTTTTCAATTTTTTTTCTCTTCTTCTGCTAAATTTTTTTAACTTTTACCGTTTTCTTTTTAACGTTTTTTAAATAGTTTATCTAATATATATATATATATTTTTCCTTTTTATATTTGTTATCGGCTTTCTTTTTTTAATAGTTTCTTTTTTTCTTTTTCTTTCTGAACCCCTTTTTATCCCCTTTCGCCCCCCTCACGATTTGGGATCTCTTCTGATTTGGCTAAAGCATATTTTCCTGGGGTTGTTGCCACCCTTTTAGTATTTTACTTGCTCCTTCATAAACTCTTATCTGGACAAAATGACAAGGCGGAAAAATTCACAACAAAAAAAAGAACAAGAGGCAATACCAAAGGCTAGGGACCTAATCAATACAGACATTGGTAATATGTCAGATATAGAGTTCAGAATGATGATTCTCAAGGTTCTAGCCGGGCTTGAAAAAGGCATGGAAGATATTAAAGCAACCCTCTCGGGAGATATAAAAGCCCTTTCTGGAGAAATAAAAGAACTAAAATCTAACCAAGTTGAAATCAAAAAAGCTATTAATGAGGTCCATAATAAAATGGAGGCTCTCACTGCTAGGATAAATGAGGCAGAAGAAAGAATTAGCGATATAGAAGACCAAATGACAGAGAATAAAGAAGCTGAGCAAAAGAGGGACAAACAGCTACTGGACCATGAGGGGAGAATTCGAGAGATAAGTGACACCATAAGATGAAACAACATTAGAATAATTGGGATTCCAGAAGAAGAGGAAACAGAGAGGGGAGCAGAAGGTATGTTGGAGAGAATTATTGGAGAGAATTTCCCCAATATGGCAAAGGGAACAAGCATCAAAATCCAGGAGGTTCAGAGAAACCCCCTCAAGATCAATAAGAATAGGTCCACACCCCGTCACCTAATAGTAAAATTTACAAGTCTTAGTGACAAAGAAGAGATCCTGTAAGCAGCCCGGGAAAAGAAGTCTGTCACGTACAATGGTAAAAATATTAGATTGGCAGCAGACTTATCCACAGAGACCTGGCAGGCCAGAAAGAGCTGGCATGATATATTCAGAGTACTAAATGAGAAAAACATGCAGCCAAGAATACTATATCCAGCTAGGCTATCATTGAAAATAGAAGGAGAGATTAAAAGCTTCCAGGACAAACAAAAACTGAAAGAATTTGCAAATACCAAACCAGCTCTACAGGAAATATTGAAAGGGGTCCTCTAAGCAAAGAGAGACCCTAAAAGTAGGAGATCAGAAAGAAACAGAGACAATATACAATAACAGTCACCTTACAGGCAATACAATGGCACTAAATTCATATCTCTCAATACTTACCCTGAATGTTAATGGGCTAAATGCCCTAATCAAAAGACACAGGGTATCAGAATGGATAAAAAAACAAAACCCATCTATATGTTGCCTACAAGAAACTCATCTTAAACCCGAAGACACCTCCAGGTTTAAAGTGAGGGGGTGGAAAAGAATTTACCATGCTAATGGACATCAGAAGAAAGCAGGAGTGGCAATCCTTATATCAGATCAAGTAGATTTTAAGCCAAAGACTACAATAAGAGATGAGGAAGGACACTATATCATACTCAAAGGAACTGTCCAACAAGAAGATCTAACAATTTTAAATATCTATGCCCCTAACGTGGGAGCAGCCAACTATATAAACCAATTAATAACAAAATCAAAGAAACACATCGACAAGAATACAATAACAGTAGGGGATTTTAACACTCCCCTCACTGAAATGGACAGATCATCCAAGCAAAAGATCAACAAGGAAATCAAGGCCTTAAATGACACACTGGACCAGATGGACATCACAGATATGTTCAGAACATTTCATCCCAAAGCAACAGAATACACATTCTTCTCTAGTGCACATGGAACATTCTCCAGAATAGATCACATTCTTGGTCCTAAATCAAGTCTCAACCTGTATCAAAAGTTTGGGATCATTCCCTGCATATTTTCAGACCACAATGCTCTGAAGCTAGAACTCAATCACAAGAGGAAATTTGGAAAGAACCCAAATACATGGAGACTAAACAGCATCCTACCAAAGAATGAATGGATCAACCAGGAAATTAAAGAAGAATTGAAAAAATTCATGGAAACAAATGATAATGAAAACACAACGGTTCAGAATCTGTGGGACACAACAAAGGCAGTCCTGAGAGGAAAATATATAGCGTTACAAGCCTTTCTCAAGAAACAAGAAAGGTCTCAGGTACACAACCTAACCCTACACCTAAAGGAGCTGGAGAAAGAACAAGAAAGAAACTCTAAACCCAGCAGGAGAAGAGAAATCATAAAGATTAGAGCAGAAATCAATGAAATAGAAACCCAAAAAAAAAAAAAAAATAGAACAAATCAACGAAACTAGGAGCTGGTTCTTTGAAAGAATTAATAAGATTGATAAACCCCTGGCCAGACTTATCAAAAAGAAAAGAGAAAGGACCCAAATAAATAAAATCATGAATGAAAGAGGAGAGATCACAACGAACACCAAAGAAATACAGACAATTATAAGAACATACTGTGAGCAACTCTACGCCAACAAATTTGACAATCTGGAAGAAATGGATGCATTCCTAGAGACATATAAACTACCACAACTGAACCAGGAAGAAATAGAAAGCCTCAACAGACCCATAACCAGTAAGGAGATTGAAACAGTCATCAAAAATCTCCAAACAAACAAAAGCCCAGGGCCAGACGGCTTCCCGGGGGAATTCTACCAAACATTTAAAGAAGAACTAATTCCTATTCTCCTGAAACTGTTCCAAAAAATAGAAATAGAAGGAAAACTTCCAAACTCATTTTATGAGGCCAGCATCACCTTGATCCCAAAACCAGACAAGGATCCCAACAAAAAAGAGAACTACAGACCAATATCCTTGATGAACACAGATGCAAAAATTCTCGCCAAAATACTAGCCAATAGGATTCAACAGTACGTTAAAAGGATTATTCACCACGACCAAGTGGGATTTATTCCAGGGCTGCAAGGCTGGTTCAACATCCGCAAATCAATCAATGTGATACAACACATTAATAAAAGAAAGAACAAGAACCATATGATACTCTCCATAGATGCTGAAAAAGCATTTGACAAAGTACAGCATCCCTTCCTGATCAAAACTCTTCAAAGTGTAGGGATGGACGGCACATACCTCAATATTATCAAAGCCATCTATGAAAAACCCACCGCAAATATCATTCTCAATGGAGAAAAACTGAAAGCTTTTCCGCTAAGGTCAGGAACACGGCAGGGATGTCCGTTATCACCACTGCTATTCAACATAGTACTAGAAGTCCTAGCCTCAGCAATCAGACAACAAAAGGAAATTAAAGGCATCCAAATCGGCAAAGAAGAAGTCAAACTATCACTCTTCGCAGATGATATGATACTCTATGTGGAAAACCCAAAAGACTCCACTCCAAAACTGCTAGAACTTGTACAGGAATTCAGTAAAGTGTCAGGATATAAAATCAATGCACAGAAATCAGTTGCATTTCTCTACACCAACAACAAGACAGAAGAAAGATAAATTAAGCAGTCAAGCCCATTTACAATTGCACCCAAAACTATAAGATACCTAGGAATAAACCTAACCAAAGAGACTAAGAATCTATACTCAGAAAACTATAAAGTACTCATGAAAGAAATTGAGGAAGACACAAGGAAACGGAAAAATGTTCCATGCTCCTGGATTGGAAGAATAAATATTGTGAAAATGTCTATGCTACCTAAAGCAATCTACACATTTAATGCAATTCCTATCAAAGTAACATCCATTTTTTTCAAAGAAATGGAACAAATAATCCTAAAATTTATATGGAACCAGAAAAGACCTCGAATAGCCAAAGGAATATTGAAAAAGAAAGCCAAAGTTGGTGGCATCACAATTCCGGACTTCAAGCTCTATTACAAAGCTGTCATCATCAAGACAGCATGGTACTGGCACAAAAACAGACACATAGATCAATGGAACAGAATAGAGAGCCCAGAAATGGACCCTCAACTCTATGGTCAACTCATCTTCGACAAAGCAGGAAAGAATGTCCAATGGAACAAAGACAGCCTCTTCAATAAATGGTGTTGGGAAAATTGGACAGCCACATGCAGAAAAATGAAATTGGATCATTTCCTTACACCACACAGAAAAATAGACTCAAAATGGATGAAGGATCTCAATGTGAGAAAGGAATCCATCAAAATTCTCGAGGAGAACACAGGCAGCAACCTCTTCGACCTCAGCCGCATCAACATCTTCCCAGGAACATCACCAAAGGCAAGGGAAGCAAGGGCAAAAATGAACTTTTGGGATTTTATCAAGATCAAAAGCTTTTGCACAGCAAAGGAAACACTCAACAAAACCAAAAGGCAACTGACAGAATGGGAGAAGATATTTGCAAATGACATATCAGATAAAGGGCTAGTGTCCAAAATCTATAAAGAACTTAGCAAACTCAACACCCAAAGAACAAATAATCCAATCAAGAAATGGGCAGAGGACATGAACAGACATTTCTGCAAAGAAGACATCCAGATGGCCAACAGACACATGAAAAAGTGCTCCATATCACTCGGCATCAGGGAAATACAAATCAAAACCACCATGAGATATCACCTCACACCAGTCAGAATGGCTAAAATTAACAAGTCAGGAAATGACAGATGCTGGCGAGGATGCGGAGAAAGGGGAACCCTCCTACACTGTTGGTGGGAATGCAAGCTGGTGCAACCACTCTGGAAAACAGCATGGAGGTTCCTCAAAATGTTGAAAATAGAACTACCCTATGACCCTGCAATTGCACTGCTGGGTATTTACCCTAAAGATACAAACGTAGTGATCCGAAGGGGCACGTGCACCCGAATGTTTATAGCAGCAATGTCTACAATAGCCAAACTATGGAAAGAACCTAGATGTCCATCTACAGACGAATGGATAAAGAAGAAGTGGTATATATACACAATGGAATACTATGCAGCCATCAAAAGAAATGAAATCTTGCCATTTGCGACGACGTGGATGGAACTAGAGGGTATCATGCTTAGCGAAATCAGTCAATCAGAGAAAGACAACTATCATATGATCTCCCTGATATGAGGGAGAGGAGATGCAACATGGGGGGTTGAGCGGGTAGGAGAAGAGTAAATGAAACAAGATGGGATTGGGAGGGAGACAAACCATAAGTGACTCTTAATCTCACTAAACAAACTGAGGGTTGATGGGATGAGGGGGTTGGGAGAGGGGGTGGGGTTATGGATATTGGGGAGGGTATGTGCTATGGTGAGTGTTGTGAAGTGTGTAAACCTGGCGATTCGCAGACCTGTACCCCTGGGGATAAAAATATATGTTTATAAAGCTGTAAAAAAAAAAAAAAGAAAGAAAGAAAGAAAGAAAGGATGAATACCCAAGTTTTGTAGCAACATGGACGGGACTGGAAGAGATTATGCTGAGTGAAATAAGTCAAGCAGAGAGAGTCAATTATCATATGGTTTCACTTATTTGTGGAGCATAACAAATAGCATGGAGGACAAGGGGAGATGGAGAGGAGAAGGGAGTTGAGGGAAATTGGAAGGGGAGGTGAACCATGAGAGACTATGGACTCTGAAAAACGATCTGAGAATTTTGAAGGGGTGGGGGTGGGAGGTTGGGGGCACCAGGTGGTGGGTATTGTAGAGGGCACTGATTGCATGGAGCACTGGGTGTGGTGTAAAAATAATGAATACTGTTATGCTGAAAAAATAAAAAAATTAAAAAAAAAAAAAGAGGCGGGGCACCTGGGTGACTCAGTGGGCTAAACATCTCAGTTCAGCTCAGGTCATGATCTCATGGTCTTGGGATCAAGACTCACATTGGGCTCTCTGCTCAGTGGGGAGTCTGCTTGTCCCTTTCCTTCTGCTCCTCCCCCCAAATAAATAAATAACATCTTAAAAAAAAAAGGAACATAGGACTTGCTTATCTGATGGAAGGGCTCATTTTAATGAGAAAATGGAGTCTAAGACAGACCACTGCATTTATCACAAGCCACCTTTCATAATAGTTATGTGGTATGTTAGCTCTTCCTGTGGTTTCTATCATCCAGCTCTAGGGGCTTCAAGGGGATTTTCAGCATGCATATTCTAGGTAACTAATGTCAGCTTACATAGGACAGAGGTTGCCAGGGCTGTGGGATGTTCACTGGATCCTCAGAAGCATATCCTGTTATTATTTGGGACTGACACTTTATGGGGCCTGGCCTTGAGGTAGAATTAGGGCAAGATGAAACCCAGTGATCAGGGATATGTGATTAATAATTTGAGCTCTTTTTGAAGGTAGGAGAAATAGTCTTCTACTGCAACTGGGCATTGGTGTGGTGCTCCTGAGCAACAAATCCAGATAATTTTGTGACGGGATGATGGAAGCATCACAAAGTGGGAAGCACTAGAACCAGTGGGACAATTTGAGCTAGCTCAGAATTGTCATCAGCAGTCAGAACCGTGATTGTGGATACAGCAATTGGGTCTGAGTAAGAGGATGTCCATCACCTTAGAAAAATGGAAACCTGGCAGTTGTTATCTTATATAAATTAGAGTAGGGAATGCTACAAAGGGTATGCCATTATTCTATAAAAATTTAATCATAAGCAAGCTAGGAAAGAAAGTAGTCAGAGCTCTGGATTGTCATTTACCTGGCTGACATCTGACCTAGTCCAGTTAAAGATCTGTCTGTGCTTTTTCTGTTTCTAATTGCCTTGGTTCCTTCTGGTAATTAATTTCTAATGATTGAAACCACATGCAAATATCATATGCAGTAATTAAAGGTGCAGTCTCATGTGGTCTAGTTAGCCCCACCTTGAAGAAAGTTCTTGGGAGAGGTTGGGGAGAATCTGTTCTTTGCAGAAGGAGGTCATGAAGGAGAGGAATTTAGCTTTTGAAAAGGAGTTTGTTTGAGGCTGCGGGGTCTAGGGAGCTCCTGGGATGCTGATCTATCTTTGTTTCTGCTTCTTTGGTCAAGTCATGGAATTAAATATTCACATTGTCTTCATGTCCTACTCAGCAGGAAGGAATTAGGGCCCGATTGCATGCAGAAACCCCCTCTCAGGTCTGGAGTACTTTGGTCCAAGGTCATGGTCATAAGACAGCCTGTGGCTAAGATTGCTTTCCTTGCCCTTACCAGCACCCCACAGCGTCAGGCTTCCAAAATAGACATCGTGTTGGGACTATGCCCCAGCCTGCCTCAAGGCAATGGGGGTGTGTAAACTGAAGGGTACTGAAGGTTGTAGAACATCTTTATCCTCTCTTATTTGTATGTCATCTTATTCCAGTTTTCAAGGTCAGTCTTCCAAAGAGCATTTTAAGCTATGGTACTTAAACTGGTAATCTCCTTTCTCTACAGTCATATAAAAATGTTATTTGATGCTTTCACTAGTGGGAACATTTATATATATTTATATCTATTTACTTGAATTTTGAAGAGTTATTTTACTTGATGAATCTCAGCAGTTTAGCATATTACTATAAGGATTTGTCTGGCTTGGCAAGTTATAGACAAACTTACTGAAGTCAAAGTCCTATGGTCCTATGTTGATTTTTCAAATTCTCTCTTTACATTAGACACATTTACACTTTGATTGTATAGATCTCTTATCTTACATAGTGTTGTTTAATGCTAGATTATTCCTGACTGCATATAGATGCTTTTTATAAAGTTGGAGCTGCTAGTTACATCAGATAAATTTAACTTATGAAAAACATTCCTGGAAGAAGACTTCATGGTGGAAAGAATTAGCCAAAAGATGTTCATTGCAGCATTATTTACAATAGCCAAGACATGGAAACAAACTAAGTGTCCACTGATGAATGAATGGATAAGGAAGATATAGACACAAGCAGTGGAATGTTATTTAGACATAAAAAGTAGGAAATCCTGTGCAACTCCAAAGAAGGATCTATTATGCTGAGAGAAATAAGTCAGAGAAAGACGAATATGATCTCACTTTTATATGGGATCCTAAAAAAAACCCAAACGGAACTTCTAGAAAAAGAGATCAGTTGTGGTCACCAGAGGTGCAGGGTGTGAGAAGTGGGGACTTGGAGAAAAGTGGTCAAAAGCTTCAAACTTCCAGATGGAAGATAAATAAATACTGGGGCTATAATGTACAACATGACCATGGTTAACACTGTCATACGATATATCTGGAAGTTATTAAGAGAGTGAATAGTAAAAGTTATCATCACAAAGAAAAAACCTTCCCCCTTCCTTTTTTTGTATCTATATGAGATGATGGATGTTAAATAAGCTTGTTGTGGTCATCATTTCATAATATATGCAAGTCATTGTGCAGCACAACTTCAACTGCTCGTGATCTCTCTATAAATAACCTGCAGTCAAGGCACTAGCACATATATCTTTGTGTATACCCACTTACTCTGAGTGGTTTTTTTTTTAAGATTTTATTTATTTGAGATAGAGAGCTTGAGGGTGTGAGCTAGTAGCGGGCAGGGGTGGAGGGAGAGGATCTCAAGCAGATTCTAGACTGAGCACGGAGCCCGACACAGGGCTTTATCTCACACCCTGAGATCATGACCTGAGCTGAAATCAAGAGTTAGATGCTAACTGACTCAGCCACCAAGGGCCCCAAAGGACATAGCGAATTTAATGATAATCTCAAAATTGGAGCATTACTTAGTATTCCATTAGAGCATTACTTAGAATATTTTTGCCTTCCTATGTTGTTATAGTTTATCCTATAGTTTATAGTTTATCTGTATTGAACCCCATTTCAAGACCTCATCTGTCTCTTACTCTAGGCACCGGTATGATACAGCACAATAGTGCTTCACGTCTGGCCGTGAAACCACTTGGCTCCCACTGATGCAGACCCTAGACGTGGTGGAGAGATACCCCTGTGGGGTCAAACCTGTGTCCAGTGCAGGGTGCAGCCTGGAGACATGCCCATTAAACAATAACTCTCCATTCCCTCCCTCCTCCCCCAGTAAAGTTTCTGCTCATGACCTTTGTTTAGGTTACTTGCTTTGTGGGTGACTCACACAAAAATTCCATACTCAGCCTTCCTTTGTCCTTTATTAAAGTGAAGAATCGGCAAAACAGTGTTGATATGCTAAGATGTGAGTTATAATTTTTATTTGTTTACTTTTCTTCTTCCTTGGACTTGGTGTCTTCCCTTTTAAAAAAATATGCCGTCCAGCTCTTAGATTCTACGTCCTTCTTTGCTCAAATACTAGTTAAGTTCTTACTGTGGGGCAGGGGACTGGACAGCTTGAGGTCGGTGCACTGTGGCCCTTGAGTCACATCTTCCTTTGTTTGACATTTTTATTTGGCTTTCATGGCCTTTTGAAAAGATTTTGTAATTCACAGACATTATGCTTGGCCTGGAGGTAAGTAGCTCAGTATTTGCTACCGGGTGCTCCTAGCTGCTTGAGTTTGTGATCCCTGGCCACCTTGACGGCTGTGGGGTGGAGCAGGGCTTAATCCTTAATCCCTTAATCCTAGGGAGGTTGTATGAGTCCAATGTTAGGTGTAAGCACAGCCAAGGTTAATGGTGGAGCCCTGGGCTTCTCAATCACAGCTTTTGCTCTCCTTGGCCCACAGAGCGGTGTTCTCGCAGATGCTTTTATCTGTGCTGGGTCCTTCTGAGCAGTGATCTTATATTAGCTTTCTTTTAAAAAAATTTTTTTTCTTTTTAAGATTTTATTTACTTATTTGACAGACAGAGATCACAAGTAGGCAGAGAGGCAGGCAGATTGAGAGGGGGAAGCAGGCTCCGTGCTGAGCAGAGAGTCCGATGTGGGGCTCGATCCCAGGACCCTGTGATCATGACCTGAGCCGAAGGCAGAGGCTTAACCCACTGAGCCACCCAGGCACCCCATTATATTAGCTTTCTATTGAAAAGAACAAAGCTACTGTATGAGGCAACATGCAAATGTTTCATTGATTTTTTTAAAGATACATGATATTTACAAATGCTGCTCCAGTGCCCATCTGTTTCCAGCCATGCCTTCAGTATCTTTAAAGGTATGAATTTACTCTATCATTAGTTTCCTTGGAAAAGTCTGAAAAGCCTCGTGTTAAGGCGCTCCTAGGCCTCCTTGCCCTTGCCCTCCTTTAGTCAATGAGCTTGAACTTGGCAATTTTCAGTCCCTTCTCTCTGACTGTAAGGGTACCTGATCTTGCCTTGTTGACCTGGGTCTTACATTTTGTGTTCTTGATCTTGCTTTCTCTTTTCTGATTCTCTCTTGCTTCAGGTTCTTATCTTTAGGTTTCTTTGAACTCTGGTTTGGCCTCTGGATTCTGTTTGAAATCTCAGCCAGAGGCACCGGGGTCCCCTCCTCCTAACATTTGGGTAAAATGAAGCAAAGGCTAAAAACCATATAGGACTTTCAGCTCCCTGGACACAGTTTCCACCTTCTTGCCCATTAGGCCTTTGCTTCTGTGCTTCCTCTTTTCTCTATGTTTTAGATTATCTCCATGTCCTTAATTTAAATGGCTGTTTTCCAGGCAATGTTTCCATTTGAAGACGTTCCTTCCTGTTCACAAATGAGCTTTTCTTATGAGGGGCTTGTTGCCTCTATGCTAACTGACTCTCCTTTAACAATAAAATTTCTTGTTTTCCCCAGATTTTTCAAAACCCGAGAATTAACTTTCCAGGAATGCCAAACCACTACATTTCATCTTGACTCATTTGTCACATGGGCAGGCTTCCCGCTGCAAAACCAGCATGAGTTTAAGCTTTTTTTGTTGTTGTTAAAAGAAAAAGAAAGCAATAAGATTCTTTGGCAGATACTCACATTACTTTCCCAGTAATCTGATAAAAACATCCCTCCCTTCCCCAAAAGCAAATCTTGAGCTAAACTTTCAACTTGCTCTTTTGGAAAGGAGCTTAAACAAATGCACTCAATTTGGGGGAACAGATCTCTTTCTAGGCGAGGCAGGCTGAGCTACATTCCTGCATTTCTTATGCTGCAGAAGGAAAAGTTCACGAATGTAAGGGACTGCTTTTCTAAAGTTATCTGGGAAGGGAAAGGAATAATTACGTCTGTGTGATTCAAACCTGGGCACCATCCAGGTTCTCCCAATTAG
This sequence comes from Lutra lutra, assembly GCF_902655055.1. Classification (NCBI taxonomy): domain Eukaryota; kingdom Metazoa; phylum Chordata; class Mammalia; order Carnivora; family Mustelidae; genus Lutra; species Lutra lutra. The sequence goes on from NC_062290.1 coordinate 27,857,565, forward strand.
CTGTAAGAACAGTGCCTTCTATTGTGTCCTGGAGAATTCCAAAGAAATTTGCTTCTCTGATCAGTGTGAATAACAGCATGGGCCAACCAGCTACTCCGTGTCTCGAAGCAAAAGAGGCCCATATGACGACAGAGATATTAAGAGGAGAACAATTGTTGTAGCATTTCAGGGCCAGGGTTTAGGCAAAAAGGGACCGGTGATGTTAACTTTTTATATATTCCAGGAAAAAAAAAAATCAGAAACTTCTGCATTAGGAGGAGTGATTGAATATAGATACTTTTCCATGCGTGCACAGATGGTAGGAGTCACAAAATATGTTTATTTTTTCTTTCTTTCTTTGTGTAACTCTGTTTTTCAGTATAACTTATATTTCTGAAGTCACACTGGACTAGGGGTAAAATCAAGGTGAAAATATGTTCCAAAGGAAGCTCTGCTTCTAAAAACTCTGGAAACTCCAGGTTCCGAAATCCTTCCTGTGTAGCTCTGGGAGCCCATATGGTGGCTCCTCACACAAGTTTCTTGGGTGCTACGTGACACCTGCCATTTCCTGCCTTTCCAGGTACAGTCCACCCAGGACTCCCATACCCTCTTGTTTTCTCTGATGACCCTGAGACCTGGTACTGAGGCTCTAGGGTTTATGTTGAGCCTATCAGTCCTGATGTCCTTACCTGTCAAGACACCACTGTTAACTGAGTTGCCTGCTGATGGCGTGAGGCTTCGCCAAGCTCATGCCAGGACTGCCTGTGGTTCTCGTTCATGGCACTCAGCTCCACACAGAGGTCGTTCTGAGAAAGTCATTGCCCAACGTGGCTCCGTCTGTGCTCTCAGAGCCCCATGGAGATATATCTATGGGTGTTTCTTTCCTTTTAATAAACCCGTTTGAATTGAGGATATGTGGCCTGTGTCCCTGAACACTGACCGGGTAATCCGAGTAACAGGTACTTATTTTCTTCCCCAACAATCTCCCTCTCTTACCTGGCTTGTTATCCCGGAATGGACCTAGCAGCGACTAACCTGCGGCTCCTTTGTCCCTGACGTGCATAGCCGCTGTTCTCAGATGTGCCCAGGTATGCCTTAGTTTCCCGGTGAACACAACTGAAGAAATACAACTACCTGTACTTGGCTTCATTCCACATGGGGCACAAAGATGTGAACTAGGTTCACATTGTGAGCTTAGTTGAGGGTTTTGCAAAACTGTCCAACACACTGATCAGAATGTGGACTTTGCTCACTTACATGGACAAGGATAGGTCTTTGTTTTGTGTCTTTCTGTGTGTGTGTGTGTAGGCGGTTGTGCACGGGGTAAAAATTCTAGAGCCCACATCAGTACCTCTTTTGTGCAATAACTCCCAAATCTATGACTCTAATCTAGATCTTGCTCTTGTGCTTCTGATTCTCATCTTCCCAGAATCTCCTCCTGTAATCCCGTTTCCATCAATGGACCAACCAGCTTCTGAGTTACAGTCATTCTTACGTCCTCCTACCCACACACAACCAAAAACTATATTGTAAAATTAAACACTACACCTCTGACAGTTCTACTATTAGTCGAGAAGGACAGGAGAGTGGGGATTATGTGACTTGTATTTTTCTTTAGAAAAAATATATTTTGGGGGCATCTGGGTGGCTCAGTGGGTTAAAGCCTCTGCCTTCGGCTCGGGTTGTGGTCCCGGGGTCCTGGGATCAAGCCCCGCATTGGGCTCCCTGCTCTTGCCTGTTTCCCTGCCTACTTGTGATCTCCGTCTGTCAAATAAATAAAATAAAAATCCTTTAAAAAATATATATTTTGGAAAATAGTATCTAGTAATTGAAACATTGAATTAATACTCCTTGTCCTAATAGGAGGAAAAGGTTTCCCTTACAAATTTTATGGGATGAGACCCATCAAAATTCTTTTTCTGTCATTTACTAATATTTCCAGTACTTAAAATAATGTAGGCTTTAACTTGGTCATATTCAAGACCTGAAAAAGGAACATATTGTCCTAAAATTAAACATAGTTGAGGAGCACATACTTGAGGAATCCACTACAGGTGTGCGTGTTGTCGTCTTTAGGGCAAAGTAAGTAAATCAATTTGTGTAATTATTTCAAAAATAGTGGCTTTTCTCTGCATTTAAACTCAGAACATTTTATGGGATTTGGAAGCAATGGATAACCCATCTGTGAATGGCACTTAAGAAACCAGTCAAGATAGAAGTTGAGGGGCGCCTGGGTGACTCAGTGGGTTAAAGCCTCTTCCTTCGGCTCAGATCATGATCCCAGAGTCCTGGGATCAAACCCCGCATTGGGCTCTCTGCTCAGCAGGGAACCTGTTTCTCCCTCTCTCTCTCTGCCTGTCTCTCTGCCTACTTGTGATCTCTGTCAACTAAATAAATAAAATCTTAAAAAAAAAAAAAAGATAGAAGTTGAATCTATGTGCTGGCTGCTGTTGAGATTGGTTAGAGGGAAGTCTCCAAGACATGATGGGCACCCTGGAGTCCTGGGCAGTGGAGACACGGCCTCCTAATCAGAAGGATACCATGTTTTCTGTGCCTGGAGGCAAAGGCTCCATCTTGTCTGAACGTTTGTCTTAGTGTGGAATTGAGTAGCGGGTGAATCCCTTGAGGAAAACCTTGCCTCACCAGAACCTGTGAATTAAAAGTTTAACTAGTTGAACACTGAATTCAACTAGTTAGACATGTAACCGAAACTATTTCTAAACTTCTGCTGCAAACACGGATGGTTCTCTGCAGGGATAGTTTTATGACGGTACAGAAGGCTTTATGAAGTTTCAGAACTTAACATTCATGAAGGACCAACTCTAGAATAAGGTAAAAAGGCATTTGAAAATATTTGGAAATTCTTTACTTCTAGCGCTCACATGAAAATAGATCCTTGAGTCTTAAACCATATGATGTGTTATGACTCATGCTATGGTTGAATGAGAGTTCTAATTTTCCAAAAGCAAATCATCTTGAGAATGTAGTAAGGGTTTCCCTTGCTGTGGCAATATTAATTTGCTGAAGGGCTGGTGAACGTGGGTTTAATCTGCAACAAGACGTTAGCATGAATTTAGTTGAGTCAGCAGGAACGAGGAGCCAGAGCAACTTTAGGTGTTGTCTTTCCTGTCTGATGGCTATGTGATTATAGACAACTGATTAAAGATGTCTCCCCCACTTTAAAAAATTTATTTATTTGAAAGAGAGAGTGAGAGAGTGTGAGTGGGGAGAAGGGCAGAGGGAGAGGGAGAATCTCAAGCAGACTCCCTGCTGAGCACAGAGCCCAAGGCAGGGCTCCATCTCACGACCCTGAGGTCATGATCTGAGCCAAAATCAAGAGTCAGATGATTAGCCAACTGAGCCACCCAGAAGCCCCTCACCCACATATTGAAAAAGAATAACTCTCCCTTTATTGAAATTTTATTTGATTTCTTTCTACACTGTCTTATAGTTTTCTGGACATAGATTTGTACATATTTTGCTAGATCCATAACTAAATATTCCATTTTGTGTATAACTGTAAATCATATTTAAAAAAATTTCAGTCCTGGTGGTTCATTGTTGGTATACAGGAAATGCATTGACTTTTGTGTATTGATATTATACTTTCTTTTTGTTGTCTCCATCCACCATCTTTAAGACATGGAGCACTGGTTTCCATTTCCATCATATTTCCCCCCTACGACCCTGCAGATCCCTCTTTTTCTTTTTATCTTTTTTCTTAATTTTTTTCATTGTGGTAAAATTACTAAACATGATAGGTATCCTCTTAATAATTTTTTAAAGGTTTTAATTTTTTATTAACATATAATGTATTATTAGCCCCAGGGGTACAGGTCTGTGAATTGTCAGGCTTATACCCTTCACAGCACTCACCATAGCACATACCCTCCCCAATGTACATAACCCAGCCACCCTCTCCCTACCCCCCCCTCCACCTGGCAACCCTGTTTGTTTTGTGAGATTAAGAGTCTCTTATGGTTTGTCTCCCTCCCGATCCCATCTTGTCTCATTTTTTCCTCCCCACCCCCCAAGCCCCCCACATTGTCTCTGAAATTCCTCATATCAGGGAGATCATATGATAACTGTCTTTCTCTGATTGACTTATTTCGCTAAGCATAATACCTTCTAGTTCCATTTACATCGTTGTAAATGGCAAGATTTAATTTCATTTGATGGCTGCATAGTATTCCATTGTATATATATATCGCATCTTCTTTATCCATTCATCTGTTGATGGACATCTAGGTTCCTTCCATAGTTTGGTTATTGTGGACATTGCTGCTACAAACATTCAGGTACATGTGCCCCTTCGGATCACTACATTTGTATCTTTAGGGTAAATACCCAGTAGTGCAATTGCTGGGTCGTAGTGTAGCTCTATTTTCAACTTTTTGAGGAACCTCCATGCTGTTTTCCAGAGTGGCTACACCAGCTTGCATTCCCACCAACAGTGTAGGAGGGTTCCCCTTTCTCTGCATCCTCGCCAGCATCTGTCATTTCCTGACTGGTTAATTTTAGCCATTCTGACTGGTCTGAGGTGGTGTCTTTGTGGTTTTGATTCGTATTTCCCTGGTGTGGAGCACTTTTTCATGTGTCTGTTGGCCATCAGGATGTCTTCTTTGCAGAAATGTCCTTTCATGTCCTCTGCCCATTTATTGGTTAGATTATTTGTTCTTTGGGTGTTGAGTTTGATAAGTTCTCTATAGAATTTGGATCCTAGCCCTTTATCTGATACGTCGTTTGCAAATATCTTCTCCCATTCTGTCAGTTGTCTTCTGGTTTTGTTGACTGTTTCCTTTGCTGTGCAAAAGCTTTTGATCTTGATGAAGTCCCAATAGTTCATTTTTGCCCTTGTTTCCTTGCCTTTGGCGATGTTTCTAGGAAGAAGTTGCTATGGCTGAGGTCGAAGAGGTTGCTGCCTGTGTTCTCAAGGATTTTGATGGATTCCTTTCTCACATCAAGGTCTTTCATCCATTTTGAGTGTATTTTTGTGTGTGGTGTAAGGAAATGGTGTAGTTTCATTCTGCTGCATGTGGCTGTCCAATTTTCCCAATACCATTTGTTGAAGAGATTGTCTTTTTTCCATTGGACATTCTTTCCTGCTTTGTCAAAGATTAGTTGACCATAGAGTAGAGGGTCTATTTCTGGGCTCTCTCTTCTGTTCCACTGATCTATGTATCTGTTTTTGTGCCAGTACCATACTTTCTTGATGATGATAGCTTTGTAATAGAGCTTGAAGTCTGGAATTGTGTTGCCACCAACTTTGGCTTTCTTTTTCAATATTCCTCTGGCTATTTGGGATATTTTCTGATTCCATATAAATTTTAGGATTATTTGTTCCATTTCTTTGAAAAAAAAACTTGATGGTATTTTGATCGGGATTGCATTAGATGTGTAGATTTCTTTAGGTAACATAGACATTTTCACAATATTTGTTCTCCAATCCATGAGCATGGAACATTTTCCCATTTCTTTGTGTCTTCCTCAATTTCTTTCATGAGTACTTTATAGTTTTCTGAGTACAGATTCTTTGCCTCTTTGGTTAGGTTTATTCCTAGGTATCTTACAGTTTTGGGTGCAATTGTAAATGGGATTGACTGCTTAATTTATCTTTCTTCTGTCTTGCTGTTTGTATATAGAAATGCAACTGATTTCTGTGCATTGATTTTATATTCTGACACTTTACTGAATTTCTGTACAACTTCTAACAGATTCGGAGTGTAGTCTTTCGGTTTTCCACATAAAGTATCATATCATCTGCAAATAGTGATAGTTTGATTTCTTCTTTGCCAATTTGGATGCCCTTAATTTCTTTTTGTTGTCTGATTGCTGAGGCTAGGACTTCCTGTACTATGTTGAATAGCAGTGGTGATAATGGACATCCCTGCCATGTTCCAGACCTTAGCAGAAAAGCTCTGTTTTTCTCCATTGAGAATGATATTCGCTGTAGGTTTTTCATAGATGGATTTGATGATATTGAGGTATGTATTCCTACACTGTGGGATTGACATCTCTACACTGTGAAGAGTTTTGATCATGAAAGGATGCTGTACTTTGTCAAAAGTATTCAGCATCTATTGAGAGTATCATATGGTTCTTGTTCTTTCTTTTATTAATGAATCATATCACATTGATCTGTGGATGTTGAACCAACCTTACAGCGCTGTAATAAATCTCACTTGGTTGTGGTGAATCATCCTTTTAATGTACTGTTGGATCCTATTGGTTAGTATTTTGGTGAGAATTTTTGCATCTGTGTTTATCAAGGGTATTCCTCTGTAAATCTTTTTGATGGGGTCTTTGTCTGGTTTTGGGATCAAGGTAATGCTGGCTTCATAAGATGAGTTTGCAATTTTTCCTTCCATTTCTATTTTTTGGAACCGTTTCAGGAGAATAGGAATTAATTCTTCTTTAAATGTTTGGTAGAATTCCTCTGAGAAGCCGTCTGGCCCTGTTCTCTTGTTTTTGATGACTATTTCAATATCCTTACTGGTTATGGGTATGTTCAGATTTTGTATGTCTTCCTGGTTCAGTTTTGGTGGTTTATATGTCTCTAGGAATGCATCCATTTCTTCCAGATTGTCAGATTTGCTGGCGTTTAGTTGCTCATAATATGTCCTTATAAATGTTTGTATTTCTTTGGTGTTGGATTTGATCTCTCCTCTTTCTTTCTTCTTTCTTTCTTTCTTTCTTTCTTTCTTTCTTTCTTTCTTTCTTTCTTTCTTTCTTCCTTCCTTCCTTCCTTCCTTCCTTCCTTCCTTTCTTTCTTTCTTTCTTTCTTTCTTTCTTTTTTTAAGACAGAGTGAGAGGGGGAAAGCAGGCTCCCTGCTGAGCAGAGAGCCCGATCAGGGACTCGATCCCAGGACCCTGGGATCATGACTTGAGCTGAAGGCAGAGGCTTAACACACTGAGCCACCCAGGCGCCCTCTCCTCTTTCATTTATGGTTTTGTTTGTTTGTTTGTTTATTTATGATTTTGTTTATTTTGTTTATTTCCTTTCTCTTTTCTTTTTGATAAGTCTGACCACAGGTTTATCAATCTTATTAATTCTTTCAAAGAAGAGGCTTCTAGTTTTGTTGATTTGTTCTATTGTTTTTTTGGTTTCTATTTCATTGATTTCTGCTCTGATCTTTATGATTTCTTTTCTCCTGCTGGGTTTAGGCTTTCTTTGCTGTTCTTTCTCCAACTCCTTTAGGAGTAGGGTTAGGTTGTGTATTTGAGACCTTTCTTGTTCTTGAGAAAGGCTTGTATCACTATATATTTTCCTCTCAGACTGCCTTTGCTGTGTCCCAAAGATTTTGAACTGTTGTGTTTTCATTATCATTTGTTTCCATGAATTTTTAAAATTCTTCTTTAATTTCCTGGTTGACCCATTCATTCTTTAGTAGGATGTTTTTAACCTCCACGTATCTGAGTTCTTTCCAACTTTCCTCTTGTGGTTGAGTTCTAGTTTCAGAGCATTGTGGTCTCAAAATAGGCAGGGAATGATCCCAATCTTTTGGTACTGGTTGAGATCTGATTTGTGACCCAGGATGCTATCTATTCTGGAGAATGTTCTATGTGCGCTTGAGAAGAATGTGTATTCTGTTGCTTTGGGAGGGAATTTTTTTTTTTACTCATTAGATTTTTTTGTTTTTTTATGAACATATAATGTGTTTTTAGCCCCAGGGGTACAGGTCTGTGAATCACCAGGTTTACACACTTCTCAGCACTCACCATAGCACATACCCTCCCCAATGTCCATAACCTCACCACCTTCTCCCTACCCCCCACCCCCTGCAACCCTCAGTTTGTTTTGTGAGATTAAGAGTCTCTTATGGTTTGTTTCCCTCCTGATCCCATCTTGTCTCATTTATTCTTTTCCTACCCCCAAACCTCCCACGATGCATCTCCACCTCCTCATATCAGGGAGATCATATGATAGTTGTCTTTCTCTGATTGACTTATTTTGCTAAGCATAATACCCTCTAGTTCCATCCACGTTTTCGCAAATGGCAGGATTTCTTTCTTTTGATGGCTGCATAGTATTCCATTGTATATATATACCACATCTTCTTTATCCATTCATCTGTTAATGGACATCTAGTTTATTTCCATAGTTTGGCTATTGTGAACATTGCTGCTATAAACATTTGGATGCATGTGGCCCTTTGGACTATTACGTTTGTATCTTTAGGGTAAATACCCAGTAGTGCAATTGCTGGGTTGTAGGGTAGCTTTATTTCAACTTTTTGAGGAATCTCCATGCTGTTTTTGAGAGTGGTTGCATCAGCTAGCATTCCCACCAACAGTGTAGGAGGGTTCCTCTTTCTCTGCATCCTCACCAGCACCTCTCATTTCCTGACTGGTTAAGTTTAGCCATTCTGACTGGTCTGAGGTGGTATCTCATTGTGGTTTTGATTTGTATTTCCCTGATGTGGAGTGATGTTGAGTACTTTTTCATGTGTCTGTTGGCCATCTGGATGTCTTCTTTGCAGAAATGTCTGTTCATTTGGAAGGGAATGTTCTGAATATATCTGTGATGTCCATCTGGTCCAGTGTGTCATTTAAAGTTTTTATTTCTTTGTTGATCTTTTGCTTGGATGATCTGTCCATTTCAGTGAGGGGAGTGTTAATGTACCCTATTGTTATTGTATTATTGTTGATGTGTTTCTTTGATTTTTTAATTAATAAAAATAATTTTATTAATTAATTTTATTAATTTTTTATTAGTTGGCTGTTTCCATGTTACGGGCATAGATATTTAAAATTGTTAGATATTCTTGTTGGACAGACAATTTGAGTATGATATATTGTCCTTCCTCATCTCTTATTATAGTCTTTGGCTTAAAATCGAATTTGTCTGATATAAGGATTGCCACCCCAGCTTTCTTTTGATGTCCATTAGCATGGTAAATTGTTTTCCACCCCCTCATTTTAAATCTGGGGTGTCTTTGGGTCTATAATGAGTTTCTTGTGGATAGTATACTGATGGGTTTTGTTTTTTTATCCATTCTGATACCCTGTGTCTTTTGATTGGAGCATTTAGCCCATTAACATTCAGGGTAACTATTGAGAGAGATGAATTTAGTGCCATTGTATTGCCTATAAGGTGACTGTTGCTGTATATTGACTCTGTTCCTTTCTGGTCTACTACTTTTAGGCTCTCTCTTTGCTTAGAGGACCCCTTTCAATATCTCCTATAGGGGTGGTTTGGTGTTTGCAAATTCTTTTAGTTTTTGTTTGTCCTGGAAGCTTTTTATCCCTCCTTCTATTTTCAATGATAACTTAGCTGCATATAGTATTCTTGGCTAGATCTTTTTCTCATTTAGTGCTCTGAATATATCATGCCAGTTCTTTCTGGCCCGCCAGGTCTCTGTGGATAATTCTGCTTCCCATCTAATATTTCTACCATTGTATGTTACAGACATCTTGTCCTGGGCTGCTTTCAGGATTTTCTCTTTGTCACTAAGACTTGTAAGATTTACTATTAGTTGATGGGGTGTGGACATATTCTTATTGATTTTGAGGGGGGTTCTCTGTGCCTTCTGGATACTGATGTTTGTTCCCTTTGCCATATTAGGGAAATTCTCTATAATAATTTGGCCAATATACCTTCTAACCTCCTCTCTCTTTCTTCTTCTGGAATCCCAATTATTCTAATATTGTTTCATCTTATGGTATCATTTATCTCTCAAATTCTCCCCACATGGTCCAATAGTTGTTTATCTCTCTTTTGCTCAGTGTCTTTACTCTCCATCATTTGGTCTTCCATATCACTAATTCTCTCTTCTGCCTCATTTATCCTAGCAGTAAGAGCCTCCATTTTTTATTGCACCTCATTAATAACTTTTAAAATTTCAGCTTGGTTAGATTTTAGTTCTTTTTTTTCTCCAGAAAGGACTTATATTTCTCCAGACAGGGTTTCTCTAATATCTTCCATGCCTTTTTTGAGCCCAGCTAGCACCTTGATAATCGTCATTCTGAACTCTCGTTCTGACATATTACCAATATCTGTATTGATTAGGTCCTTAGCCTTTTGTACTGCCTCTTGTTCTTTTTTTTTTTTTTTTTTGTGGTGAGTTTTTCCGCCTTGTCATCTTATCCAGATAAGAATATGTGAATGAGAGAATAAAATACTAATAGGGTGGAAAAGACCCCAGAAAAATATGCGATAACCAAATCAGAACAGACCTCAAATCAGGGGGAGAAGATAGGGGGTAAAATGAAGTTAAAAAAATTTTTTTTAATTAAAAAAATATATATTAGACTGGTGAATAGAACAGTGCCACCCACTTGATTTTGAGTGTATTTTGGTCTCTTAGAAGATTCTACTTTCTAAAATTTTAAAGAAAGGAAAACTTATATATATACAAAAATAAGGGTAAAAGTGATGAAGGGATGAAATATGACTGTAAAGATGAAAATTTTAAAAAATTCTAAAAAAGGAATTGATAAGATAAGTTGGTTGGGAAAAGAAAGAAAAAGAAAGTGGAGAGAATTTGCTCAGGCTGGAGACTAGAACAAAGCCCTATGCTAGATTTAGGGTATATTTTGATCTATTAGAAGAAGTTTTATCCCAAAATTTTAGAATAAAAAACCCTACATGTATACAAAAAATAAAGTTATAAACAATGAAGGATGAAGTATGACTATAATAATGAAGGTTTAAAAAGATTTTTTTAGAAAGGTATTGTTAAGATAAACTAGTTAAAAAACATTAAAAGAGGAAAGAATAAAAGTTAAAAAATTAGCATAAAAATAAAATTAAAAAAATTTAATTAACTTCGTAAGACTGAAGAACCATGGGGAGAAAGCCATGAATTCCTTGCTTTGCTTTCCCTCCTCTGGAATTCCGCTGTTCTTTTTTTTTTTTTTTAAGATTTTATTTATTTACTTGTCAGAGAGAGAGAGATCACAAGTAGGCATGGAGGCAGGCAGAGACAGAGGGAGAAGCAGGCTCCCTGCCGAGCAAGGAACCCGATATGGGACTCGATCCCAGGACACTGGGACCATGACCTGAGCCGAAGGCAGCCGCCCAACCAACTGAGCCACTCAGGCGTCCCAATTCCGCTGTTCTTGATCATTGTGCTTGGTCTTGGCTGGATGTTCTTGCTGATCCTCTGGGGGAGGGACCTGTTGTAGTGATTTGTAAGTGTCTTTGCCTGAGGCAGAATTCTGCTGCCCTTGCCAGGGGCTGGGATAAATAATCTGCTTGGGTTCACTCTCAGGAGCTTTACTTCCCTGAACGTTTTCCGTAGAGCTCTGGAGGACAGGAATGAAGATGGCAGCCTCCCAGTCTCTGGCTTGGAGAAGCCAAGAGCTCAGGGCCACACCCCTCAGTGGGCACTCGGAGTGGCACTCCGAGCGGGCACTCAATCACTCCCATCTTCCTGGTCTTTGGCTGTGCTCCAAGCTCAGCCAGCCTGTGACTGAACGTTTCTGTCTCTGGCACACAGCCCCGTTTGGAGTCTCCAAACGCAGCAGATCCTGCCACTCTGCTCTTCTGGCAGATGAAGGTTGGTCTCTTTGTCTGCCACTTGTGGGGTCCCTGCTCAAAGAGCAGTGGTCTGACTGTGCCGCAGATCACAGTTTAAGGTAACCCCGAGCTGAGAGCTCACTCTTCAGCTCCGTCTCTGTTGCTGGCTTCCCCGCTCTGATACCTACAAGCTCTGCTACACTCAGACACCCCCAATCCTTCTGTGATCCCATGGGACCTGAGACCACACTGTCCTCATGAGGGCTCCACCCCTGCTTAGCCTCTAGAGTGATATCCCTCAGTGGAGTAGACTTTTAAAAGTTCTGATTTTGTGTTCCATTTCTCTACTGATTGCTGGGAGCTGACCCCATGGGCCAACACTCCCCCTGCCATGGTCTATATTCCCCGCTCTTTGGATTCACTTCTTCATACATCCTATCTTTCAAAAAGTGGTTGATTTTCTGTTTCTAGAATTGCTCTTCTTCTTCTCTTTGATCTCCTGTTGGGTTTGTATGTGTTTGGAGTGGTTTGATAACTATCTAACTGAACTCCTGCGACCTGATGTTATCTCAGTCTGCTGCTACTCCACCATCTTGACTTCTACCCCTCCCAGTATTGTTAATCATAAGAACAATGTTGTACAGCAAATCTTACTGGTCTTGCAACTGGCACTTTATACAGTTTTATTGAACAGCAAAGATCTGGATATTCTAAACTTTAGTTCTTTTTTCAGTATCCATAACGTTTTCTTGGAACACAGTGATGCACAAATCTCTGGTGGCTTTTGCACTGCAAGGCAGATTTCTCGCCCCCACCTCTTTATTGAGATACAGTGGACTTGTAACACTGTGAAAGTTGCTCTCAAGGCCATTCCATGTTGGAAAAGGTAGATTTCCAAATTTTAGGAGATGTAGTGATTTGATACACTTATATATTATGGAAGGATTGCCACAATAAGGTTTCTTAAGACCACTATCACATCGCATAATTACCATTTTTTTAAAATGGTGAGAACATCTCAGATGCACTTTCTTAGTAGCTTTCAAGTATATAACACAATATTGTTAACTGTAGTCACTACGCTGTACATTAGATCCCTGGAGCTTATTCATCCTATAACTAAGTTTTGATTAACATCTCTCCCACCTCCAAGGCCCTGGCAGTCCTCTTTCTACTCTTTGCTTCTGTGACTTTGTCTGCTGTAGATTCCTCATACAAGTAGGGTCTAACAGTATTTGTCTTTCTCTGACTTATTCCTGTTTGTACAATGCCTTCAAGGCCCCTCCATGTTGGAAAAGGCAGATTTCCTTCTTTTTAGTGATGGAATAATATTCTGTTGTATATATGCCACATCTTTTTTATCCATTCATTTGTGAATGGACACTTAGGCCATCTCCAAGTCTTGGCTAGTGTGAATTATACTGCAGTGAACATGGGGTGAAGATTTTGCTTCAAGTTCGTGATTTCATTTTTCTGGATAAACACCCAGAATTTCTGGGTATTGTGGATTTCTGGATCATATGATAGTTCAATTTTATTATTATTGTTATTATTTTTAAAGATACATTTATTTAAGAGAGAGAGTGAGCAAGCATGCATGAGAAGGGGAAAGGGCAGAGGGAGAGGGAGACAAGTGGACTCCTCACTGAGCAGGGAGCCTGATATGGGGCTCTATCCCAGGACCTGGAGATCATGACCTGAGCCCAAAACCAAGAATTGGATGTTTAACCAACTGAGCCACCTGGGTGTCCTGGTGGTTCAATTTTTAATTTTTTGAGGAAACTCTATACTCTTTTCTATAGTGGCTGTAGCAGTTTGCATTCTTACCAACAGTATGTAAGGGGAAACTCAGTATTTCTTTCTTTTTTTCTTAAGATTTTATTTATTTTTTTGACAGAGGGAGAGAGATCACAAGTAGGCAGAGCAGCAGGCAGAGAGAGGGGGAAGCAGGCTCCTCGCTGAGCAGAGAACCTGTTGTGGGGCTCGGTCCCAGGATCCTGAGTTCATGACCTGGGCCAAAGTCTGAAGCTTAACCCACTGAGCCACCCAGGCATCCCAAAGCTCAGTATTTCTTATCTGGGAGGTAGAACAAATAATATTTATCTGAATTATTGAGGTTAGGCTTAATGTAATGCTCATGAAATGCTAATGATAGCTTTCCATGCTTCCTGTGCATAGAGAAGCTATTATCAATTCTCTTTATCCCTGAAAGTGAGGAGAGGACTAATGGAATTGTTGGTGGAGCTGGTCCTGGAGCTAGCACATACAGGTTTTACTATTTGATGTTGCTGTGTCATTTTATCCCTCTAGACTCTGAATTCCTTAAGGGCAGGAAAGGCCCTGTTGGTCTCTAAAATCTAGTAGGCTCCTTCCCAATGCATGTTCAGATCTCTTCACTTCAGAGCTGCTTAAATTTTTTTCAGAAACAATTTGAAGAAGTCTAGATACCAGACTTAAACAATTTTTTTTTCTTTTCTTCCTTTTTTGACTGAAAAGCAAGGAATGCATTATATATGGACACTTGGCCTGAGGGAAATTTTGGTAAAACAGCTATCTAGAGATGTACTATTTAATATTAAACTCACTATAAATTAGCATGAGTCTGTCTGATGTTTTATGGGAGCATTCTTATGTTATTTTTTTTTCAAGAGTTTTCTTTGAAACTGTTTTAACAATTTGCCCAAAGAATAGTTTGGGTTTAGTCCACTTACTGCCCTGGGTTTTTTCCTTAGAGGTGAATGGTTTTGTTGACTAAATTTCACTAGCTCCATATCAAATCTACAATATGAGATTGTTGAGTGTGATTTTTTTTTTCTTTCTAGTCTAAATTGGAACCTTATGGACATTGAACCTAGAAACATATGCTGATGTGATTTATATGTAGAAAATCTCTTTTCATATTATTAACAAAATCACTATTGTGTTCCAATCTTTGTTCTCTGGGGATGAATCTTAGAAAATCACTTCCTGCCATTCAGATACCTCAGAGCTCCAACTGCCTGAAGCTTGACAACAGATTCATCAGAAAATACAATTCAAAAATCCAGAAGGTTATGATGACAGGAAAAATGTTTCCCATTCCTCCTGGAAGGGTAGGGAGGGGACAGGAAGGAGAGAATTTTAGAAACTGGTTCTTCCATGTCTGAGAAGAGACAGTTCAGATTAATTACAAGCGCCTTAAATAAGAAACAGGACAGTATCCTCCATGGAGTCACGTTAGCCAGCCATAAACATTTGGTACTCATCCCCAGGCTCCAGGTGCAAAGAGAAGTTTAGACAGGTCTGAAAGAAAATCAGGCCAAGCATGTCTTTAAAAATGAAAATTGGAAATAAAACTCTGTGCTCACATGGTTACTCTTCAGACCTATCGGCCCTCTCTGTATGTTGAGTCTACCACTTCAACAACACTGGGAAGTTCAAGGTTTTGTGAGTACTCATGTCTCTACTATTCTCCCCCTCTGCCCCCCACTACAGAACATATTTTTCCAATTTAGTTTACAAAGAGATTTAGGTCTTCCCTGTTGTGCTTTATTCACCTATAACGTGGGGGATCATAAATATATTTCCATCTCCTGGGGAACGTTCTCCCACATTGCATTTCCGAGCCATGCTGTCCAGATGTGAAAGGTTAAGTTACTTTTAAAATTTCTTCAGAACAAGGCATCTCTTAATGGAATCCATTATGTTACTCATGCAATGCCAGGTTAGTCAAGGGTGCCTTTTGCTTCGAAAAACAAGATGCATCTGAGCTTGTCCTTTTTCTGGAGATGTCCACCACAACAGATGTGATAGGGAAGAGTCTGTGAGTTTGGAGGGCTGAGGAGAGTGGCAAATTGATTCAGATCTATGACTTTCCAATTCCTAAATGGTCAGTTTTTATGTGCTTGTTGGTGCCTGTGAGCCTCAGTTCTTGGGAGGCAGCCTACAGATGCTGGCTCTGAAGCCACTGGTGTGTTGCTGGGACCAGTGGCATGTGTGGGTCAAGATAAATGAGAATTTCTTTTGAATGAAACTCACAGTGGCTTGATCCAGGCTATGATTTAGATGATGCTGGCTTTTTTTTTTTTTCCTTTGAAGAATTGACCCTGTCTTTATATCAGTTCGGCAGTAATCCATTTTTGAAAAAGGAAACACTTTGAAGGGAAAGCAGATGGTCAGGGAAAGCATGTTCCACGTGTTGATTCCACCCATAAAGGCAGGATTGATAGCCAGGCTGATCGAGGGCACAATAGGAACCTTTATGTTCTTTCTGCTTCTCTTTCCCTTCTCCTCATTATGGCTTCCCAAACTTAAAACAAGGAAATCTTATTGGTTCTTGGGCTTGAATCTTCTTCTTGGAACACCTCAGGTGGTGTAGGGAAAAGAGATTGTTTAAGAAACTGGACATTCGGGATGCCTGGGTGGCTCAGTTGTTTGGACGACTGCCTTCGGCTCAGGTCATGATCCCAGAGTCCAGGGATCGAGTCCCACATCGGGCTCCCAGCTCCATGGGGAGTCTGCTTCTCCCTCTGACCTTCTCCTTGCTCATGCTCTCTCTCACTGTCTCTCCCTCAAATAAATAAATAAAATCTTAAAAAAAAAAGAAACTGGACATTCTGCACAAGACACCTCAAAGCCCTGAGCTATGTGTTGCATTTAACACATTTTAGTGGGAAAAATAATGTGAAACCAGTAAACTTGGGCCCCTAAATACGGGGCATGTGCTTCCTGAATGTTTTGTACCAATGTCTTAACCTTTCTGAATCTCAGGTTAATTAGTAAAACAGGAGTAATCATATCTTCCTCACAGTGGTGGTAGGGACCCAGTGAAATAATTACATTGAACCAGAGGAAATTGCCAGTATTCAGTTGGTTTTGACCTTCACCAACAGCTCTCTTAAACGAGAGCAAACTCATATAAGCACCATTTTGTAAGTTGTAAAGTACATGTAAATTTTAGTTACAAAAAGTGAAAAGTTACCTTTTCTTTTCATGTGTGAGGGAGGAGTGGAACTGTCTTAAGAAGCAGCTGGAGAGCAATGTGACAGGAAGCTGTGTGCAGAATTTGAAGGGAAAAGATGAGGAAGATTAAAATAAACAAGATGGATTTTTACCTCGTGGGCCACCTTGTGCTACCTTACTGTGGAATGGGAACAAGGTTGTTCTCTTTAATCCACCTTTTTTTTTTTAAGATTTTATTTATTTATTTGACAGGCAGAGATCACAAGTAGGCAGAGAGGCAGGCAGAGAGAGAGGATGAAGCAGGCTCCCTGCTGAGCAGAGAGCCCGATGCGGGGCTTGATCCCAGGACTCTGGGATCATGACCTGAGCTGAAGGCAGTGGCTTTAACCCACTGAGCCACCCAGGCGCCCCTTAATCAACCTTTTTAATGAGCTGGGTGTATGTGAAATATTCAGACTATTCTTTTTTAATAGTTTGGAGAGTGAGTTTATTAATATCAAGCCTAGCTTGATAGTAAATAAACTATTGTCTTTTTCAAAGGACAAAACACTTCTTATTCAAGCTGCTCCATCAAAACTCTCCAATTTAATAATATGATTAATAACGTCACTTGAAATTTGGATGATATTCACACACCACATAAAGGAAGAGCAACTTGATCTAACAGGTCATCTGGAATAGATGATCCATATAATATTTGTTTTAAGGAAATAATGCAGAGAAACATAACACTACCATTTTTTTGGGGAGGTGATTATAGTTCAAGTGCTGTAAGACTTAGTAAATAAGGCTAATGAAGGTCAGTGTCACAGTTGATATGTTTTCCTCATCTCTAGTTGAGATATGTTAATATATAAAACATATTTCTGTTTCCCATCTTTCGGACTGATGTTCTGAAGCCAGAGTTAATAGCTAAGGCTTAAATCCTTGAATAAAGATGTGATAGTCATAGTGGAAGATTGAAAACAGAAAGATTCTCTATCTTAAGAGAAAAAAATTAATTAGCAAGACTTAGCATTTTCCAAAGGTGCAGGGATCCTATCATCATGTGGTTTTGTGTAAAAATCAAACGAAAGTATTCTCATTGAAATCCCCAGACAAGAATTTTTGTCTTGGTTTGGCAATGAATTTTGCAGTGGGTTAAACCATTTGCCCTTATATTTTCATGGATAAAAATGTCTCATTAAGTACTTGGGGTTTTTTTTTCCCCTCTTTTTCCTTGGGTAGAGGGTTTCCATATGTGCAGAATATGCACATCTGTGAATATTTGGATGTTTTGAGGGGCCTGTAAAGATAACTTAGAAACCCTAAAAAAGTCTCTGCTCTCTATTATTTTAATTCTAAACCATGAGAAACATTTAGAAACTCAGGGAAGATTTCTCTTAGGGCAAGACCTGGACTTGCGCAGAGGTATGCTAAATGATCATTCTTACCGTGGGGGTAAAACCCCAGTGGAAACCAAGAACCCAAGTGGCCCACCAGTACAAGTGTGACTGTGCGTTCAGGCATGTGGTCGGCCCCAACGGATAGGTGACCCGTCTGCACAGACTTTGTCAGAGGCAAGGAGGGAAAGAGAAGTTCTCTGTCCCAGCATAATGATCCTTAGGTCCCCCTACTGTGTTCAGAACTGCCTTAGTCTGGATGACGAATGATATGGTCTCCAAAGATTCAGACAGTCTTACACTCAGAATATAAGCTGGGCACTCGAATATACCAGAATTGCCATCTGCCTCCTCAGGAGGGTACCAGGGCTAGAGGAACACTTAGCGTCCCCCAGTTTTTGTGGTGGTTGCTGATGTTTCACTGTTTCCTTGAAGCGTTTTGCAGCCTGATCTTAGAGCTTGTGCTCCAGTCTTCAGGGTCAGCAGAGAGGTGGGTGGAAAAGACCGCCAGTGTTGGGGGAGAAGAGCAGGAAATAATGAAGCTGGCGGTGGTCTTGGGAGGTCTGCAGGGCTGAGTTACGTAGAGACCTCCAGGCTCTCCCAACAGTATTCTATGGAATCGCTTGGTCATGATCATAGCATTTCAGAGCGGGGAGTGGTCTAAGAAGTTATTCTAGTTTCTCCTTTTGCCTCAAGTAGACATAGGCTGACATTTGGATGGCCTTTGGAATCTTGTTCTAGAAGGTTTTGTACCACACTTCCTCCTGGGTGATGTGTTCAGCAACAGATTCACAGGGAGAGTCAAAGCAGCCTTGGTCGTAGATGTTTCGAAGAAATTGGTGGAATAGGTTATTTTTAAATCACTGAACACGCAGTTAGAAGTGGGAAGTGCATTATTAAGAACAGACAAATAGTAGATGACATGGTTCTGGGTTATTGTCTAGTCCTGCCTCCATGTGAGTAGTGAAGTGTGGTGAAGGGAAATATCTTCTTCACCGTTTCTGGACGCTCTTCTTGATTCGGGGTCTAGGGGTCTTCTTTATGATTGTTCTGGGTTCAGTTTCTGTTATTCTTAAGACTCATTTGGTGCTTCCTCAGTCATTTGCAGCCCAGTCATGCCTCGACAGTGTTGGGAGACTGATCTGTTCAGCTGTCATTCTCCCCCTTCCCCCCAAGGAGCCCCATTCATGATGCCGGTGGCAGGGGGAGACCCCTGTCCCTGGAGAACTGACTGATGACATCCACAGGAGACTCTGGATTTCTCATGGGCTGCCTGGGAACGTTGGAACCAGATGGTGGAGACTAGGAAGTAGAGGGAAGGGCAAGCAGATGCATTTTCCATAAAAGAGTCTCAGGAGCCTGTCTGGAGGTCGATCACAAAGAGTCAGCAATAAAAGGCTTGTTGTGGAGCCTGACCTGCTTAGAATATTTCCTTGATAGATCATCTTCCTGCCTCCCTGCCCCTCCTTTGTAGGGACTTTGCTGGGGCTCCTTCTTTCCTTGGGAGTCTCCCTTAAGTGTCTTTCTTTATTGTATGTATTCAGCAAATGGATGTATATATTTAAAGATTTTATTTATTTGTGAGAGAGGGAGAGAGAGCATGAGCATGGAAGCAGGGAAAGGGGCAGAGAGAGAGGGAGAGAGGGAACCTCAAGCAGACTCCCTGCCCATTGCGGAGCCTGAGGTGGGACTTGACCTCACGACACTGAGACCACGACCTGAGCTAAAACCAAGAGTCAGAAGCTTAACTGACAGAGCCACCCATCTGCCCCCAGCAAATGTATCTCCAATACTTCCTATGTGCCAAGATGATGCTAGCTGCAATTCCTTGTGGACTGTACTAAGAAGTTTGATGTGAAAGAGTTTTTGTTTTGTTTTTTAATTAAGAAAAAAATAGCCAGGAAGCAATATGACCTAGTAACAAGACTTTATTTTTTATTTATTTACTTTTTTTTTTTAAAGACTTTACTTATTTATTTCACAGACAGAAGTCACAAGTAGGCAGAGAGGCAGGCAGAGAGAGAGGGGGAAGCAGGCTCCCTGCCGAGCAGAGAGTCTGATGCTGGGCTCGATCCCAGAACCCTGGGATCATGACCTGAGCCACAGGCAGAGGCTTTAACCCACTAAGCCACCCAGGAACCCCCAAGTAACAAGACTTTAAAAGGTACCCTATCTCCTGCATGGAGCAGAGACAGCTGCTGGGCAGACATGGTAATGGGAAGAGGGCCTAGGGCTGCCCTGAGCATGGGTGGTGTTGGGCTGGAGCAGGGTTAGGATGGGGAGGGGTGGATGGATTGATAATAAATTTAGAGATAGAAAGGATAGAGTTTTGCAATGGATTAAAGAAGGAGAGAGAATTAATAATGACTCCTAGGTTTGTGACATGTGGAAATGGGAGTTATATACTGAGATGAGGAAGGTGGTGGGGGTGGGGTCATGGGAAGATGACCAGTTTTGTGGGGTAAATAAGAACCTTTCAAACTTTTCACGGATGTGAAGGCATAGCCTTAATTCACTTCTTAAGACTCCCTTTTTCAGCTAAACAACTCTACTTACTTAACAAGATAAATTTATTTTAATATGTCCATACTGGATCGCGGTTGACCATTGTGTGAAGACAGTCGTTAAAAAATCCCTCGCTCTTAAATGTTGTGGCTCTCTGCCAATGTTTCTTCTTTACCCATTAAGGAGTTCTGCTGTCATAATATATCTTTGGCTCATTCAATTTAAACAACGTATTCTGTTTAAATTTTTATAGTTGTGAACTAAACTTGATCTTTTATCACCATGAGTTGTATGTCTTCTAGATCCCACAGTTTTATTCTTCAGTACGTAGCCACTGATCATAGTTATAATTACATGTTTTTTTTTTCCATTTTAAATGGCCATTTTTCTTTATTCCACAGAAAAAAAAGCACAGAACCAGGGACAAAGATCTTTAGTGTAAGCGTGTTGAGGGAGATCTTTCTGGAGGAACTAAAGGAATAATTCAGAGGGAAAATAGCTCTGGAAAATTCCCAATCTCTATTTCTTTAAATATTAGTTGTCAAGGAAAGTGTCATAAATCATTGGTTAATATTTGAAGACAAATTTAGAATTAGATAAAAAATTTTTCCCCCCGAATATCCCAGCTGTTCCCAACAGAACCTCAGAGTCTCACTTTCAATCAGGATCTGGATCGAACAATAGTCATTTTAGGACAAATGTTCCCCAGTGCCAAGATTTTTGTGGCTGGAAAAGTCAAAAGAGAAATTTAGATCGGCTTTATTGTGCATGGTCAGTAATTTTCAGTACTTGTTTGGTAATCACGTTGGAAGATAACAGCAGAATTCTGTTTCAGAATATCCTTGCAAATAATCATTTGTAATTTAATCTTAGAATTTCCTCTGGACCCCACTATATTTTCATGAATTTATATTTTTCTGGCTTTCTGTGGGTATTGTTTGTCTGAGCCTTATATTCTTGATAAGTCCCATTTTTAGAATAAAAAAACAATGGGCGCCTGGGTGATTCAGTTGATTAAGCGTCCAGCTCTTGGTTTTGGCTCAGGTCATGATCTTGGAGTTGTGAGATTGAGCCCCACATGAAGCCCTGTATGGAGGCCAGAACTGGGCTTGGCACTTAGTTGGGAGTTTGCTTGAGAGTCTCTCCTTCTGCCCCTCCCCCTGCTCGTGCTCTCTTTAAAATAAATAAATAAACCTTAAAAAAAAATCAAAAAGCAAATCAAGACTTCACTGATGTTGAAACTTTGCTGGTGAGGCTTATATTCAGTGAAAATAAGCACTTGGTTGGAAGTTCAGCTTTCCCGGACCACCACCCCACCATACCACCTTCTTTTTCCATTTATAGTTGGAAAAGCAGAGTGGCAATAGTTTTCGTTAGGTGGATTATTAATGTTTCCTTTTGACATAAGCTTGGTGTTTGGAACATGGAGCCAAGATCTTTGCTTTTGGGTTTGAAATTCACTCTGTGATCAGCAATTCATATCTAGACTCTAGGATTCTGAGCTTTAAAATAAGGATGGTAATTCCCTTCTGCCCTGGGGTGGGGTGGAGGGCTATTGTGAAACTTCACAAGTTTATAATTTGTAATATGCTTTGGAGAATAAGAAAATGTCATAGAAATAGTAAACATTGTTATGACAACAACTTCTGCGTTTGTAAGCAAACTATTAACACAAACGAATCTTTGTATGCGTCAAAAGGTAAGTGAAGACTTGACTTTGTTTCAGTTGGTTTAATAAATGTAGATATCTGAAAGATGTACTTCATTACATAAAGTAGCCTTTTTTTTCCTAGAGGAGGAGGTACACTTGAATAAACCAGTTTCTTGTTCTTCTTATTCAAATGAACTGAAAGACTGTTAAATCTTTTATTTAAGTAGACTTTATTTAAATAGATGCAACTTCTCCTAGGGTAACAAATAGTTTTAGTTGGTTTATTATTATTATTTTTTAAAGATTAAATAGCCTCTACACCGAACATGGGCCTTGAACTCATGATCCTGAGATCAAGAGTCACACACTGTACCCACTGAGCCAGGCAGGCATCCCTGTTTTTGGTTTTTAAATAAAGTAGGCACTTCTACCGACAGTTTTAAGTGTTGGCAAGGATTATGGCTGCCAGAAAACGAGTAAAATTGGAATTTCGGATAAGCAAGGCATCATGTTTTAGTGTAGGCACGTCCCATGCAGTGGTGGAGTGGAGACATGAACTGTGTTTTCCTACAGCAGAATAGTAAGGATAGACAACAGTGAGAATAAACAAAGTGCGGCTGTTTGCAGCAACAGGGATGACTTTCAGGCACAGAATATTGAAGGAAGGCAATAGTCACAGAGTGCATTTTACATCATCCCATTTCTATGGAATTTAAGGAGAAATAAAGTTAAACTATGGAATTAAGTCAGTCCAGCAGTTAGTTTTGGAAATCTGTGACTGGGCCAGGCAGGAGTGGGCCCTGGGGTGCTGGTTGTGATTTGTTTCATGATCTGGGTGCTTCATTTTATGAAAACTCATCGGGTGGGGGGCTGGGTGGGTCAGTTGGTTAAGTGTATGACCATTGGTCTCAGCTCAGGTCTTGATCTCAGGGTTGTGAGTTCAAGCTCTGCCTTGGGCTCCACCCTGGGCTTGGAACCTACTTAAAAAAAATGCATAGCTTTAAAAAAAATTCATTGAGGTGTTATGGTCTATGTGATTTTCTTTATGCATGTTATATCTGAATGCAATTTACAGGAGAAAAATAGCATGCTTTAACGTATTTTAACAGATTTCTTAACTTTAGAAACTTTCAAGAGAAATTTGAGGAAGTAAAAAACTTGACAAATATTCATGTAACTGTGCATTTATTACTATAGATGCCTACCGTATTTATACTTATATATTTATACTATATTTGTTACTATAGATTACTATAGATTTAATCCAGGAAATGAAGATAACTATTTCAGTTTAAGGTGACATTTACTATGTTCCTTTATTAGGTGGTGACACTAATAGTCACCATTTCTTGATAAGCAAGTTTTATAAATGATGAGAAAGTGTTCTCTAATGCTCTAAATCACATGGCTGAGGTTTCTGGGAAACCTACCTACCATTCAGGTAGAATGGAGGGATTAAAATTGTAGGTAGGCTTCAGGGGCACCTGGGTGGTTCAGTTGGTTAAGCATCTGCCTTGGGCTTAGGTCATGATCTTGGGGTCCTGGGATCAAGTCCCACAACGAGCCCACCTCAGGCTCCCTGCTCAGCGGGAGTCTGCCCCTCTCTCTCCCTCTGCTCTTCCCCTCCTGCTTGTGCTTTCTCTTGGCATCTGGCATTCTCTCTCTCTCTCTCTCTCTCTCAAAACAAAACAAAACAAAACAAAACAAACAAATAAAAAAAAACCAAAAAACAAAACTTAAAAAAAAAATCAAATCATACATCGGCTTCAAAAACAAACCTGGCCGTGAATCTTGCTAAGGTGCTCTCCAGCTTCCTTGGCAGTCCACTTCACTTCTGTGAGCCTCCTTTTCTTCATCCATAAAATAGGGACAGTAACATCTCAGTGCTTTAAAGAGGTTGTTGTATATGATAAAGACAGTAACAGTGGAACATGGAGTGCAGTGCCTGTAGCGAGGAAGGTACTCGATACACCAAGCAGTAGGTGAAGAAAACCAGCAAGTCCACAGCTTGTTTAGGTCTACAATCCTCACGCCTTCCTCTGGTTGGCAGTTTTAGCTATGGATGTCATTGCACTCTGGGTCAAGTAGAGGCTCTATTTTACAAACAGGGCTGGGAAAACAGAACATGAGTTTGCTGGTGCCAGGCTCTAAATGTATTCATGCAGCATGGTAAACCAGTGTCTTGCTTTGATTCAGGCGCATGTGCTTGGCTGCAGCTAGGACGGAGACTCTTGCCTTTGGTCCCGAATTGCATGACCTGGAAGAACCAGACTGAAGTGGGACTCAACTATCCTATGGGCCTATCATGGGCGGGTCTGTCTCTGGGTGACCTGTCTGCGCTCTTTCAGGTTTCTCCTTTCTGATCTTCTCCAGATCTGCCTTTCAGACGAACCTGTATGTAGGGCCGTGCATATTGTGTATGTTGATGTTATGTGGTGTGAGGCCAGGATCTTCAAAGGTGGGGTGACTCGGATGCACCCCAGCAATGGAACTGCAGCAGTGTTGAAGCAGGAGGGGCAGGTGGCTTTGTGAGGATGTTTTCATCCTCACCCTCGTGGCCAATGCCGCACGGTGAGTTCCGGCTTTCTCAGAACGGGAGCATGAAACTATTGTTTAAAACCAGTTGGTTCTGGGGCACCCGGGTGGCTCAGTCGGTTAAGCATCTGACTCTTGATTTTGGCTCAGGGTCACGAGATTCTGAGCCCTGCATTAGGCTCCCCATTAGGCAGAGAATCTGCTGGAGATTCTCTCTTTCTCTCTCTGCCCCCCCCATCCTATGTGCTCTCTCTCTTAAGTAAATCAATCTTAAAAAAAATTAAGAAGGGGCGCCTGGGTAGCTCAGTGGGTTAAAGCCTCTGCCTTCGGCTCAGGACATGATCCTGGGGTCCTGGGTTTGAGCCCCGTATCGGGCTCTCTGCTTGGCCGGAAGACTGCTCCCCCCCTCCCCCCCGCCGCCTGCCTCTCTGCCTACTTGTGATCTCTGTCAGTCAAATAAATAAATAAAATCTTAAAAAAAAATTAAGAAAAGCAGTGGTTCCTCAGTGGTTGTAGAACAAGGATGCCCTTTAAACATCAGGCATTTTAATGGGCCCCACATGCTTGTGCCTGTACCTTGGACTTCTGTTGCTTGAGAAGATAACAAAGTGATGCAAAGATGCAGTAAATTCAGCGCCACGTTTATGAATGTGTATTTCACCAGTCATGAGCATTGAAGAGAATGAGCATGGCATATTGTCTGCTTTGTCTACAGATGATACCGGGGGCACCTGTGATGTCGGGCACCTTGCACGGCCTCTGGTGTCCCTCGGGGGTCTCCCCTGTTGGGAGCACAGCTCTAAGCTCCCTCTGGGAAGCAACTCTGGTGGCCAGCCGTCGTACATAGAGGATTCCACTGAGTGGACTCTACACTGTGCAGGGGCCCCTCTGGCTGCTTCCTCGCGGGCAAACCAAGTCATCATTTGCAAAGTGGGACAAGCAGCTTACTTCCTGGTGTGGTTGAGAGTAAATTAGACAAGCCTAGAATAGTGTGGCACAAAATGCAAGCTCAGGAAATGTGGGTTCCCTCTAGTGGCCATCCTCGTCTTTTGAAAATGCAAAGGAGATCATTTTACTTTCCTACTTAAATCTCTCCAAAGGCCTCCCGTGGGTGTTGCTGAAGTCAAAGTCAAAGTCATCCTCTTTGGCCTTCCTCACTGAGCCCCGCCCTCCCGGGGCTTCATTCCTAGGTGACCTGAGTGCTTCCCTGCAGGAGGAGGTTCTGTGCCTAGGAGCACCCCCAGCATCTTCAGGCTTTTCTTTTTCTCTTGTGGGTCAGCGGAGGGGTCATCTCCTCAGGCTGGGTCCGAGGCACACTCTCCTGAGTACCCCTGTCCTCTGCTGGTGTTGGTTTCTGTTACGGCATGTATCATAATTCGTAATAATTAACTAACTAACTAACTAGCTAACTAGCTTTCCTGTTTATTTTCTGTCTCCATCAGGAGAGGGACTTGGCCCGCTGTGTTCACTGCCATCTACTGTGCTCCTCACAGAGCCTGGCACTGAGTAGGGGACGAAATCGTATGTGTTGAGTGACTGATGGCGTCCAGCACATAGTAGGTGCTTCTGAAGTGTTAGCTAATTGTTTTATGGCAGAAGTATCCTACCAAATAATGGGATATGGCATGTCAAGATATTGTCAGCTTTTACTGAAAAAGTATGGTCATGAACCACATTTACCCTGGTCCTTCTCTGCTGTAGAAATACAGAAATCTGACTGTACCCCACTCCCACAGTGTGCCCAACTTCTCTCTGAGAGTCTCTCATGTTGGTGTCATCATGTGACACGTGTGTGTGTGTGTGTGTGTGTGTTTGCTTAGAACAGTAACCGGCACATATTAGGTACCATTTGATGTTAGCTATCATCGTCACCATCCCCAATATTAATGTGTGTTGGGGTCAAATTCCTCAGTACTTTTCTCCAGTCTTCTAGACATGTTTCCCTGTGTCTTTCTCAATGGCCACCTTTGGCTGAAGGGTGGTGGGCCTTCCTCCTTCCTCTGGCTGATGTTATCACTGCTCCCCTAACTTTAGGGGAACGGCGTGCTGTCCTGACCACAACATCTCAAGTGGATAGTTTTCCTCATGCTTCCCTCAAAACAGAGTCCAGGCCACAAGTTTTGCCAGGTCCTTCTCAGGCCCAGGAATAACTGACGTGAGGACCAGCAGTGAAGGTGACTTGTGGAGCTCCCAGCAGTACCTCTCCTACTAGCCCAGGGACCCCAACTTGCCTTAGGTCTTTCTCAGTTGCCCCATTTCACATCTGTCCTTGGGCCATGCTGGAGGGAGACAGAGAGAGAGAGAATTAAGTTTCAGTCACTGAGGAAAGCAAGAAAGCCTCAGAGTCCCATCTCTGACTCAATTCTGTGTAACAACTGACATTTCCAAATCAAGGCTTAACTTCCTCTCCTCAAAGTGCTGAAATAAATTAGAGGTTTTTTTTTTTTGTCCTCCCCTAACAACCACTGGGAGTGTTCTTGATTTGTATCAATGTAATCAAAGGGCATATTTGATGTTTTTCCTAAAATAAGGTAAAAATCATCTGGAAGGTGAATTCAGTCATCCTTTGAGGAGGCAGAAAACCGCTTTTAAGGGTAAGGTTTTCTCTTTTCTCACACTGGCCGATGCCCTCTTTGTCTTCCCACTACAAGCTTCAGGCACTCATTGCCTGAACATAAGGACTGTGTCAACACTCTCCTGTCCACTTCAAAGAAACAAGCATCCTCCCTCCCTACTGCAGGTATGTACCAGTCAGGATGGCCTGTGGCATGCTGCTGTAACAAACATCCCCCAAATGTGAGTGGCCAGAACGAATAAGGTTTGTTTCTCACTGACATTACATGTTCGGGCCAAGTGGCTGTGCTAATGGCATACTCTCAGAGACCAAGATGGCTAAACAGTCACCCTCTTAAATTGTAGGCCACTGTGCCACAGGGAGTGGCAAATGTTGTCTTACATCTGCAATTCAGTGTCCTGTCCCAGAAGTGACACATGTCATTTCTGCTGTCTACTCATTGAGCAAAACAAGCCATGTGGCCCCACCCTACCAGCTGGGAGCCGGGAGGTGCAGGTCTCCCCCCAACCCAGGAGAGCCTACCGCTTTGGTGAAGAGTACCAGTGCTCCTCACAAGGATTTCACTTCTTTCCTCAGAAAGAGCTCATTGATCTTATATTTTACTTCTGCTTGGGATTTTCTTTCATTTCTCTCCTTGAGGACCTAGAGATTAAAAAATAAGGCCTATCACATAGTATCAAGAATGCATTTTATTTTTCAACCTGCTATTCTTTTAAACCTTATTTTCCTCATGTTACTTCTTCCATTCCTGGGTTGAAGGAATGTGTTTTGTCCTTTTGATGTGTTTTGTCCCGTTCTAGCTTTGACATTACTCTGAAAATTAGAGATTGGAACTTACAGGGCTCCTGACCAACACTGGGAAAGGATTTAGCTTGGCTCCTTTTCTGAATCCCACCTTGTATCTCACACTCTCCTCCCCACCCCCCAGATATTCATGTATCAGTATTACCAGATTCCTGAGCATTCCTGAGAGAGCCTCACATCCTCCCCTCCCCCCCTCTCCTGAACTTCCAACTCCAGAACCTCTTAGACCCCATAAAGGGAATTGTGCTGTGAAAATCACAACAGTGTTATCACTATAGTCAAGTGTTTCTTCCAGTAAGAGAAAGTAGGTTTCACAAGACAAAGAGTTTCGCTGCAAGACTGTTCTAGCTGCTTCCTACATTTTGTCAGTTCAGATGCCGTGTTCATGTTGTAGGGTTTAGTGACCCTGGTGGTGGTTCAAGTCAAAGCGGCAGTTATGTGAATTATCTACTCAGGTCCTCGAAATAGTAGCTGGTAAAAGGAATTATACAAAGCCAGCTTCTTCCAAGTGAAAAAGTTACATAATTTTTTAAAAACAGAGACATTGCTTATAATCAAACTCTTTGAAAATGTTGGTGTATATTTAACAGACTTTAGCTTTTCCCATGACGAGATAGTTCACTCTGAGGTAAAACAGACAGATGTGTTTATCCAAACGTGGGGATAGCCTTACTTCTAAGCCCTTCCCTTAGAGCCATCTATAGAGATATACAGAGCTATGGAAGTATCTTTGCGACAGGAAAATGCAATGGAAAATAATCCAGACCACGCTTTGCATTGAAAGCAAACAGTATGATATATTGCAAGGCAGGCAATTTCAAACACTTCTCTTAAGGTCAGGCTCATTTTCTAGTCTAAGATCAGAATGCAAACATGACTAAGCCAATGTATGTGGATTTCTATACAAAACATATGTGAGTAATATTATTTTTTGGGAAGATTATGGGCAGGCCCTTTCTTGTAAATATAATTATTTAGGATTATGGTTCAATTCCTGGCACTGTCTGTGAAGCTTAAAAGCTTTCCAGGGAATGGAAGTTTTTGCTCTCTGTGGGTCACAGCTCTGTTTGACTGAGAATAACAGGACATGAAGCAAGCACTGCTGTTTTTTCCCCTCCCAGGTGTGAGATGCTCCAGTAACAGGAGCAGCAGAAACTCCTTCCCAGAAAAGAAAAAGTGATCAAAAATGAGACAAAAAAATGAAGTGTGGCAAAAAAAATGGAATAGAACAGGTTTTTACATCCATCCCTTATCATCTTTTTTTTTTTTAAGATTTTATTTATGTATTTGAGAGAGAGAGAGAGAGCACGAGCATGAGTGGCGGTGAAGGGCAGAGGGAGAGAGAGAAGCAGACTCCCTGAGGAGCCGGGAGCCCGGTGTGGGGCTCTATCCCAGGGTCTTTGAGATCATGACCTGAGACAAAGGCAGGTGCTTAACAGACTGAGCCACCCAGGCATCCCTTATCTGCAGTTTCTACTTCCAGGTTTCAGTTACCTGCAGTCAGCCAGGGTCTGGAAGCAGATGGTTGCCCTTCTAAGGTATAATCAAAAGGTCAAAGTAGCCTAAGAGTAGGTCACAGTGCCTACATCATTCACCTCACTTCACCCCATCGCACAGGCGTTTTACCATCTCACATCATCACAAGAAGGGTGAGTACAGTACAATAAGATATTTAGAGAGAGGGAAAGACCACATTCACATCACTTTTATAATCGTTCCACTTTATTATTGGTTATTGTTAATCTTTTACTATGTTTAATTTAAAAATTAAACTTGACCATAAGTATGTATGTATAGGAAAAAAAACATAGTCCATATAAGGTTCAGTATTATTTGTGGTTTCAGCTGTCCTCCCCGCCGGGTGTGTGTGTGTGTGTGTGTGTCTAGGAAGGTATCCCCCGTGAATAAGGGGGGGATAACTGTAAGTCTGTCTCCATTCCACAAGATGGCGGTAAAGATATTCCTAAGTACCACCTGGGAGAAGAATGAAGCCCCTAAGGGGCAAAGTATTATTTCCAAGAGTGTGCTGTAGGAATCAATGCTATTGAAACCAGAGTAAACACATTTAAAGCCTGGCTGAATGTTGTTTGTGAGAAGCTCCCTTTGCCCTTAGCTCTCAGGAGGGAAACGAAGGAGAAAAAGAGAAGTGCAGCTTGACATCATACCAGGAGTTTTTTGTCCCCCCAAGAGGAGACCTCAAGCTGGAGACCAGAAGTTGCTTTCCCTCTTCTACAGTCTCGAGCTTTCCTTGAAGTGAGATGATAAACAAGCCATTTGTTGACTTTCAAGGCTGAAAATAAAGTCGACAACTAAACTGTGAATCAGGCAAAAAGAAGTTCAGAACAAAAACACTGTGCTTTGAGCAAGAGGTCATGGAATGATCCAATGACACGGACATTCGTTTGCTTAGATCTATCTTTCTTTCTTTCTTTCTTTTCTTTCTTTCTTTCTTTCTTTCTTTCTTTCTTTCTTTTTTTTTTTTAACATGGAAAGACAAATTCATCTGTAACTCAGAAGCAACATATTAAAATAGTTAAGTTAAAACTTCTTGGGACACCTGGGTGGCTCAGTAGGTTAAGCATCGACTCTTGATTTCTGCTCAGGTCATGATCTCAGGGTCATGAGATCGAGCCCTGTCTTGGTCTCTGCACAGAGTGTGGAGTCTGCTTGATATGCTCTCTCTCTCTCTCTCCCCCTCTGCCAGTTCCCCTGCCTGTGTGTTCTCTCTTTAAATAAATAAATGCAGTTTTCAGAAAAATTACTTCTTCATCACTGTGTTTTTTTAATTTCATTAGTACTGGAAAAAGAGCACGCGAGATCTAGGTTAGATTAAGTAAGTTTCCAAACATGGGAATTGAAGAAGAGCCTTTTCTCTAGGTCTAGCCAAATGGGATGATTTAGTATGAATGAGTCACAGCCCTGCTAGTCCTAATCTGTATCCACATCTCTGCCCTGGAGGGGAGGATCGGGCACTTGGAAGCACATGTTGGGCCACTTGGCACAGGGCAACAAACACTGGTTGAGCAATCACGCTGTTGCATTCAGACCCCGAAACTCAAGAATGAGAGAGGCACATAGTCTGCCCTTGAGGAAGGGAGGAAAGTCTTGTCTTTTCTGTCTCTTTGCAAAAATTGGTTAGTAGTCTTGTTTATGAGCTTTGTTTCCATATAAAACTTGGGAGGACGTGTGAGGAAGAATTGATCTGAAGTTTCTTTGGGTCCCGAGTAGGCATTTGGCCATAGCTGGTGCCCAGTGGGGTCTTTCTCCTCAGCACAGCATGACTAGTGAAGAGATTCCAATACTTTCCTCAGCAGGGGCTACAAAGTAGGTTTATTTTCCTCTCTGGTCAGGGGATGACCCATAGCTATTAAGCAGCATTCTCTTGGGACAAAGGGAGGGAATGAAGTCTAATATTGAATACAAACATTACATTCTGGGAGAACTTTCTAGTGAGCTGAGTCTGCTCCTAAAACAAGGCTTAAACATCGAGAAACATTATTGTCCCCATTTGACAGATGGGCAGGCTGAGGCAAGGACAGATTAAGAAATTCATCCGTTCTTATGTCATCTGTCATTGATAGAGCTAGTTGTAGGGTACATCGGCCTGTTGATATCTGACCATATGTCATTTCTCCTGCACAGGACCTCTGTTTGACTAGAAAATGCCTTTTTTGTGTGCTTTTGGGAAAGGGGCACCCTTTGGTCCAATGCAGCTCCACAGGTGCCTGGCTTGGCAAAAGGGTCATGGGCTTCATTTCAGTTCCTGCTTACTTCTATGGTTGGGTGCCCTTGTGCAGTAGACAACCTGCACAACTTTGTGTCATCCCTGGCTCTGTTATTGCTTCATACTTGGGAATCAGACTCTTCCATGATTTGGTGAGAAAACTGAGAGCTGGAAAAGTCAGCATGGGAGATCTGCCATATTGCAGATGCATAGTCAGTGTTTGCTCAATGAATAGATTAGGTCAGGCATCCCGTCACGTGGTCACCCTGCACCATTGCATTCTTGTAGCCATAGAGTTCCCTAAAAAGGCATGTTTAGGGCAGAGATAGAGGTTGCGGGTAGGCACACTTCTCAGTTGTGTGCCTCTTCTTCCTGAGTGTGTTAAATTCCTTTGTGAGTACTTGCTCCCAACCTTTATGAATAAGAGGAATAAAACCACTAACACCACTTGTTATTTCTTTGGGGCTGACCACACACCTATAAATAGGTGGGCCCCTACATGGACGTCTGGGAAGAGGAAACCAACAGCTCTCCTGCTTCCATACCCCCTGCAGTCTTGGGTGAGAAGGTGTGGACAAGGCCATCTGCAGCTCCTATCAGGCACACCGAGATCTGCAAACAGCCCTGAACTTCAGATGAGAAGCCCTCGGGGCGGTCTGGGGACGTGTCTTCCCGGTGGTGGGGGTCACAGAGATGGCTCAGGAAGGAGTTGGAGAAAATGGACTCTTGTGTCCAACGGCTTGAAAAACACCCTTTCAGCACCCTAAGATGGAGTGGGGGAGAATCAAGACTGAGAATGTCCCTATTTTAGTTAAAGTCAGTGGAAAACTCTGGGGAGGAACAGGGTTCCTCTCTTGAGCCTGTGTCTTGTGCCCCACGGAGCTTGCTGGGCCGGGCAGGTCCTACAAGGCTCTTGATCGCTACTTAGAGCTGCGGATAATGCCCAGTTAGGTCTGGGAAGGGTGGGAGGCTTGCTGGGGTGGGAATCTAGATAAGCCACAGAGAACTGACAGATTTAGGCCATTTTATCTATTATCAGTTGTTTTCACAAGGCAACTGTAAAAATGAAATTATCTTGTGTTGAAAAAGAGACTCCCTCCTGTCTCCTCCAACAGAGTCTAGTAACCGGCATGAATTAGTTTTTCTTTCGTGACCCAGTTCCCACAGTTTCATCTTTCTGGGGCAACTCAAGGAGTAGATCCTTGAAGTCGTCAAACAAACGCGATTTTAATTTCTACCTTTTGAGTGAAATGAAAAAAAAATTTAATTCCAGTGGAGTTAACATTTGAATGAATTTTTAAAAATTGGCTGCCATTATTTCATTTCTTGGTTGTTTATATATTAATCATTTTGGGGGGCGGGGGCGAGTGAACAGTTGGGAATTCGCTCATGGGAGGATTATCTGATTGAAGAAACGTTTTCTACCAACAGCTGAGCAGCAAGCATGACCCCCTCTGCTGTGGCTTCTGAATTGAGACACCAAGAATTTTTACTGCACATATGATTTATCCATTGGTCAGTATATTCCTGCTGCTGGAAAGATTTTATAGTTGTGCTGTGACCATATGCAGCTGAGGCCAGAAGGAGGCTGACGTATACAAGAGTGTCTTTAGAGGGGAAGATTTACTCATGGGGGCAGCCCCCAGGGGA
Organism: Lutra lutra; assembly: GCF_902655055.1. Lineage (NCBI taxonomy): Eukaryota > Metazoa > Chordata > Mammalia > Carnivora > Mustelidae > Lutra > Lutra lutra. The sequence continues at coordinate 27,890,772 of NC_062290.1, forward strand.
GCAGATAGAGACCAGCTGGGAGGGGCTGTCTGATGGAAAGGTGTTTCTTAAATCTGTCCTTTGCCTTGTGAACCACAGAAAGACTCACATGGCCATGACCACGTTTCCAGGTAGCAACTGTTTATTTTCAATTGGAGTGACATTTCTGTTTTCTGTTTCACTTTTAAGGAACCTTTCTCAGCATAATTCTGACTGGTGTTCCTTCAGGAACAATGATGGGAAAGATGACTTAAGTAATGACTAGCTTCTCAAGCCTTCCACTTTGCACCAGCTCCTGAGAAACTAGCCCTCGAGCTGCGGTCAGCAGACATAATGACGTAGGAGGCTGAAGGTTCTCCACATGAAAGCAACACCACATTGTATATTTCTTTTGCTGGAAGTTTTCTTCTCTGACGGAAAGTTTATCAACTTCTGAGGTTCGTACCGTTTTTTTTTCCTCTGAATTAAAAAAAAGAATCTGTGTGATCCCAGCTTTTAGCCTAGTGTCAGGCACCCAGAAAGATCTTTAACAGCAGAGTTAATAAATAAATGAACAGAATGACCATGAGTGCTTTTGGGTCCGTGTGAGTATCTAACTGTATGGGGCTTGCTTGCCCTGTTGCCCGGTCTCATCAAAACCACAGAAAGCTTCAAAAACTAACATGTTTGGCCTCACTGATTTGGGGAAATCATTGAGCCACAAAAATGCTCCTGATGACGTATGTTTCCAGGGGCCAGTGGGCATTTCCATGGTCATCTCTTCCTTTGTTTACCTATCAAAAGGCATTGAGATCAGAAACCACATGGCCTGAAGAATTCTCCTCCTGCCTCATGAAGTCCATGGGGAAAAGATGTAGGAGGAGAGGCACAGGGTTTAGTATGTTGTGTTAGACCCATTTTCTAGTTCTTGCTGAATCAGCTCTGCTTTCTCTCTGGCCTGGCCTGTATGAATCTGCACGGTCGCGTGTAGGCACAGAGCTCTAAATTCGACCAGGCATTACCCTAACTCCCCAAACTCATCACGTAACAGGATCACATGTTTGCTCCAGTTAGGGATCTAGCCTCAATCAGTGATAGTACACCACAAATAATGCCGAGCTGGGGCGTCAAGCCCTGTCGTCACACTCACACGAGTGGCATTCCTCCTCGGGGACCCAGCTGGTGCTGTCCTATCCCTAGTTTGTGTACCCTGTCACCACTAATTCAGTAATTGTAACAGCTTGTTTGACCTCTGCTTTGAAAAGAGAGAGTGATTAAAAGGTTATTGTCTGCACATTTTGAAATGTGTGGTGAACCATTCAGCCCAGAGGTTGTGAGATTCATTCATTCACTTATCTATTATTCTGAATGCCCAGCACAGTGCCTGGCAGGCAGGAGGCAATCAGACCCTGTGTATGAGTGGCTGAGAAAAGACAGGGCATTATACCCAGTTTTTGGACAACACGCCAAAGCCGTGGACAGTTTGTAAGACACACACACGTCTATGGTTGAATGCCAGGCAGAGTTTTAAATGCTTTGCCTATATCAGCACATCGGATCTTCCTAACAGACCCTAGAGGTGCTTTTCATTGTCACCCCCAGCTTATAGACAGGGAAATTAGTCTCACACGAGTTGCCCAAGTCAGTAGTAAGTGCTAGACTAGCTGAAGCTTGAACTCAGGCATTCTGTAGGCAGAGACCGTGCTTTCATCATGAACCCACACTGCCTTTCACGGTTTTAAAATTTTATTATTTTAAAAAAGATTTTATTTATTTATTTGACAGACAGAGAGAGAGATATCACCAGCAGGCAGAGAGGCAGGCAGAAGGAGAGGGAGAAGCAGGCTCCCTGCTGAGCAGAGAGCCAAATGTGGGGCTCCATCCCAGGACCGTGAGACCATGACCTGAGCCGAAGGCAGAGGCTTTAACCCACTGAGCCACACAGGCGCCCCTGCCTTTTCCGTTTTGATACTGCTCACAGTCTTGGGCCCCCAGAAGAAGGACCATACATAAAGTAAATTCATTAAAAAAAGACCAAACAAACAGTCTCTGCTTTAAGTCTCTTCCAGACTTGACACAAATGTTTGGGATTTGGTTTAGGAGTTAGACGGGATAAGTGGAATCCAGCTCACACACCAAGGTACTGAAATCTTATCTCTGCTGATTTCTTATCTCATATTTCATGTTGCACATAAAATACCCCTGGACTTCTTTGTCTTCAGAAACCCACACAAAGGGCACTTGATTTAATGATGTCAAGTGATCCATCTTGGTACGGCAGTCTTATCACAAGTGCTACGAAACTATTTTTATTGTGTTTTCTTGTGAGCAGCTATGGAGACAGGTCCAGATCCACAGCTAATTCCCATTTTCACGAAACTTCCGTAGCAGATGGTGGGTGTTCACGTCTAGACAGTCTGTGGTGCATGAAATTAAACTAGAAGAGAAGGCTCCTGAATCTGGATCATGGATTCAGTTTTCACAGACGCCTCCCTAATGCTCTTTCTTATTTATAATTTTCAGTTATGCTATGAATTATGAAAGTAACACATAATTATTGTCACAAATGAAACAACGTAAATATATATAAAGAAAAGTTAATAGTCACTTCCCCCAACACACACACGCAAGTGTGCACGCACACGCAATCACACCAGAGTGTACACCCGTTCCTCTCCCTCCTAGAGTAGGCAATAGTAACAGCCAGGTGTTTATTCCTCTGTACTTTCCCCTATCTTAGCGAAAAATGATGCAAATATAGATGCACATACTATTATAGAAATTAATGTGCAATTTTTTATTTTTACAATTTCCTGGACTTTATTTTTTAGAACAGTCTTAGGATGACAACAAAACTGAGTAGAAAGTAGAGGTTACCCATATAATCCTTGCTTCCACATATGCTGAAGCACCCCCTTAGCGACATCCCCGTCACCAGCGTGGGACACTTGTTACAACTGAACATAACTGCAATGTATCTTTTTAACACAGTAATATATGAAGTTGCCAATGTTTGACCATTTTGACCTACAAAATTGGCTATTTCAGATGGTTCAACATAATAACAGATCCACTGATACAGATTTCTATGATAATATCAAATCAATGCATGGAGGCACAAAATTCTGTCATGGTCATTTCCCTGTGGATTGTCAAATTATTTCCAGTTTTTGAGAGGACAATGATGCTGCAGTAAACTTCCTTAACCTTTTTCTCTGTTTCTTTTAAACAATTGCTCATGGCTGTATCCCAGTTTCTTAGAACATGACTTGGCACATGGGAGGTGTTTGACAAACATTTGTTGAGTAACTAAATGGGGGAAGAGGCTCAGATGCTACCATGACAGCTGTGTGAATCTTAGACCACTCATCTGATATACCTGCCATTGGATGAGACCATGGGTTCTCCACATCTGGCCTCATTCTTCCTGCAACTCCCTGCCATTTCCTTCTGCCTGTGGCAGTCAGTGAGTGTTTCCCATAGTCACAGATTCCTTTCTACTTCCTTTAAAAATAGCTTTGTTAAAGCATAAGGTTTTCAGCATATGCAGATATGTGCAACCATCAATTTTAGAACATTTCATCCTATGTGCAACCGGTCAATTTTAGAACATTTTCATCCCTTCAAAAGGAAATCTCATAGGCTTTGTAATTGGGCTAGTTGCCTTGTTGAGTCGAAGCATTCTTTATATATTCTGGATACGGGACTCTTACCGGATATAGGCAACTTCCTTTCCACTGAAATTCTCCATGTGATATTTCCCACTTTCTTCAATGGACACTGATTTCAAGTGATGAGCCCACGAGGTGCACAGGGAGCCAGGGGGAGAGAGCTCTGTGTAAAAGTGTAAAGTATGAATGTCTCCACTGGCACTCAGGAGCAGGTTATGCCCATCTCCGTACTCCAGGAGATCCCATGGCAATTAAACCAGAGCTGGTCTTTTTCAAAAACTACCTCATTGCAGAGGCTGCTTGTTGGGCAGTGGATTAATGTCCAAAGCTCTTAGCTAATTAGTGTGGAACACAAATCACCCTTACGTAATAAGGCTTGACAGTAAAATGAGAAGTCAATGTGAATGTTTCGACTGCATGTCCACCCTTTAGAGCCTTTCAGACAGCTGGAGGAGCTGTTTGTGCCTTCTCTAGCCCACTGCCGATAACTTCCATGTTATGAGTCATGGTCTCTATTTTGCACAATTACTTCATGGAAAAATCCAAGATGATTTATATATTAAGGTTATTTTCTGGAGCTCTAGAAGGAGAATTAATTTTGCACAAGGTGAGTTCATGTCAGGATGACATTTTTGTGGATTTCTGCGATGGGAAAGTCTGAATTAGTAAGGAGACAAGACCAATGGGACCTGATTGGTGGGGTAATTGCTAAGTTGTAAATTAAGAAAATAACAATCTCTACCCAGGAACCCCTTCCAGAATTCCCTGGAATTCCTCTTAATAGACATGGTATATCTAAATTTCTATCTGAAGCTGTTATTCCAAGGACAGTTCTTTGGTTAGATGCCTGACATTTGTTTTCTCCACAAAGCTGTCTCTCATTACAAGAACATATTGGGTAAAGCTAATTGATAAATGATAAGTTTGGTTGTAATCATCAGCTCTTCAGAAACTGAGGTACTCAGTTTGTGGCACTATGAATATCTGTTTTTAGTTTATTCATCTTGGTGATTTTAAAACCACCTACCCTAAAGAAGATTGATTTATAAGAGTCTTTTTTAAAAAATTGAGATATGGGGCACCTGGGTGGCTCAGTGGGTTAGAGCCTCTGCCTTCAGGTCATGTCATGATCCCGGGGTCCTGGGATCGAGCCCTGCATCGGGCTCCCTGCTCGGCAGGGAGCCTGCTTCCTCCTCTCTCTCTCTCTCTGCCTGCCTCTCTGCCTACTTGTGATCTCTGTCAAATAAATAAATAAAATCTTAAAAAAAATAAAAAAATAAAAATTGAGATATAATTGACATATGACATTGCTTAAGGCAAGTTTAAGGTGTACAACATGTTGATTTGATAATTTGTGTATTACAATATGATTAGCGTTAACTAAAAGCTAGAACCTCTATCCCATCACATAATTATCATTTTTTTGACGGGGGGAGGGGATGAGAACGGTTAAGACCTAGTCTCTTACCAACTTTGAGGTTTATCATACAGTATTATTGCTATAGTCACTCTGCTGTACATTAGATCTCCAGAACTTATTGATCTACTGGTTGTGAGTTTGTACCCTTAAACAACATCTCCCCAGTTACCCCCCACCCCAGGCCCTAGTAACCACCATCCTCTCTTTTTACAAGTTTAGATTCCATGTGTACAGTATTTGTCTTTCTCTGTCTGATTTATCTCACGTAGTGTAATGTTCACAAGAGAGTCTTAATAATTACTGAAGATTGAAAACTCTGTGTGTAACTGAAATGCCAAATTAGAGTTCACTGACCACATGAGGGTAGTATTGACTATAAGAATGAAGATTTTCTAATTGTCTACAGAACTTAAAGCTATAAACAAGGCTTCCCAGAAGGGTGGTGATGGAACCTTGCATCTACCTGACTCTTCTGCGTGGGACATGACATGTGACCCAGGCTCCCACTAGCATCTCCCCTTTGGCTGAGGAAGAGCATAGATGGGAGGGAGACAGACCTGCACTAGACTCCTAGGTTCATCCCTCACCAAATGGATGATGTAAGACAAGTTTCTTGATATCTCTGAGACTCCATAGAGATGATGGTTTAGCTCATCTCATGGGTTCATTGCAAGGAATAAATGAGAACATGTCTATAAAATGCCTCTTCCAGTTACTGGCCCAAGGCAGGCACTGACCACATGCTACTTCCCTTTCCATCCTTTCTTTGTTTTTTGTCTTCTTTGCTCCCACCACACTGCCTCCACAATTTAGTCAACTCAGCACTTGGGAACTTGGGAGAATAGGCTTTATACCCCACTGAGAAGAGAGACAGTGTCCTAATGCCTCCCCTCAGATCTATGTGCAAAGTAGAGCTCCTTTCTAGTTATCACTGACCTTTTGGCAAAATTGACTGCAATTCTCAATTCTTAGTTCTTTTCCTTGTACAGTATCCTTCCAGTTATTTGCCTGCTCTTTCTTTCTTTCTTTCTTTCTTTCTTTCTTTCTTTCTTTCTTTCTTTCTCTCTTTCTTTCCTGAGGTATAATTGACATGTAACAATTATCTTAGTTTTAGTTGGTCTACATAATTATTTGAGATATGTGTATATTGTGAAATGATCACCACAATAAGACTAGTTAACATCCATCACCACACATAGTTAATGAATTTTCTCTTGTGATAAGAACTTTTAGGATCTATTCTCTTGGCATCTCTGAAATAATATAATACAATGTTTTAATGATAGTCACCTGGCAGTTATTCTTAACCTTGGCTGTGAATTCCACTGATCTTCTGTTCAGCTTGTAGGTGTGTCACTTAGGAGGCAACATAGGAAAAGACAACCACTGCAGTAAAAATAATGGCACTCTATAAGTGAACGAATCAATGGGATTAAATAGTTATGAAAAGATGCCCAAATCCACTGGAAAATACAGAAGCACATAACAGTGAAATACCACTGGCAAAATTTAAAAGACTGGAATACCTAGGGCATGCTGAATAGTAGCAAGCTGAATTAATGCTGTGTTTATGGAAAAACTGTGCAACATCTAATGAACTCAGCCATTAAAACAATCTATTAAAATTTAAAATACACAATTTTCAAACTAGCGGTCTGCTCTTGGGACTATATTCCTTGGAAATTAAAGCACTGGGGGGCCTGGTTGACTCAGTTGGTTAAGTGTCTGACTCTTGATTTCAGCTCAGGTTATGATCTCAAGGTCATGAGATTGAGCCCTGTGTGAGGCTCAGCCCTGAGTGTGGAGTCTGCTGAAGATTCTCTCTTTCTATCCCTCCCCATTGCGTGTGTGTGCACTCTCTCTCTCTTAAAAAACAGAGAAAGAAAGAAAGAAAGAAGGAAAAAAAAGGAAGAAATTAAAGCATCAGTATGGAAAGTTATATTTACAAGGATACTTATTGAAGCATGGTTAGTAAAGGAAAAAGCAAAATCACAAGCAAACATACAAGCTAGAAATAAAGAGCTGGAGGGGAAAAGCTGATAAAGTAACCAGTATCACTTCACCAAGGTATATTTTTAGGCATTAAAAATAAGGTATTAGAGCTACCACAGTTGCCAAATTATTATAGAATAAGCAGATAAGGGATGCAGAGAAATCTGTACAAAATGATCCAGCTTGTACAATAAACATGGGCCAAGAAGTTCCACATGTGTATACGTGTGTGTGTTTATGATGATACAAGTATAGAGGAAAATAAAGACAATAGCTTTAGGGATACTGAGTAACTAAAGTTACGGAACTGGGGGCAAGCGAAAAAGAAAAAAAAAGGATGGCACTACGCAGATCTCTGTCAAATATGACATAATTCCATTTATGCAAAATTAACGTGTGTATGCACATATGCCTAAATAAGAAATAAGAATGAGGCGTTAGAACTTGTTCTACTGAATTGTAGAGACAATTACTATACAGCAAAAAAAAGAAAGTATTAGAAGTGATGGGAATAGTATTATCTTAGTTTGTAAAACAAAAGCTCTCCCAGCAATTGTCAAGGAACCCATCCCTCTACCCAGCTGTACATATGTGCATGGGCTTTCTGACTGTGCATACACTGCAAACACGTGTATGTGCCCAGATGATGTCATGAAGGATGAACGTTAACATGTTGTATATACTTCTCTTCATGCATCTTGTAGAAGTTTGGAAGAAATAGCTACTTAAATTTTTTAAAATATTTTTGTGACTTGAAAAAATTTTTGAAGGATGAAAAGGGTTATTTTTTGATAAATTTTGTTTATTTTTTTCAAAGAATGAAAAAAACCACAGAGGCAAGCTAATGGTTATCAAGGGTTAAGAGACAGTTCATGAACTGGTGTGAAGAGAATCTGGTTGGCTGCTTCCATGGGCATTAACTCATTGTGGAATAAGTTACTGGTGAGCTGAACATGAAGATCATGAGAGGGAATGCAAGTATCCAGAGCTCGCTTTGGGCCAGACTGGTCTCAGCTCCTGCGAGGTTCAGCCAGAAGAGCTAGGCTGCAAGAGGGCATTCCAACCTTCACTTGGGTCTCGGAGGGGTCATCTTTCAAAAGCAGGCCCTGGCGGATCAAGTGCCTAGACAGAGTTTATGGTTTTCTGCCCAGAACTCCAGATTTTAAATTGGACTGTCATTGCGGCTTCCATGAAGAGTCCCAGCGTTCTAGAAACTTGAGGTTAATCCCTGCCCAGTACACAGTGAACCTGGGAACAGCCTTTCCAAAACAATTCTTTAAAAACACTTTTGGCCCCAGTAGGAAGGGAGCCGGAGGGGGGAGGGAGGAGCGCTCCATTATGTGCTAGTGGGTATTCTGCCAAGCAGAGTCGTGGCTCTGCGTAGAGCCCTGGACAGAAAATTAATGCAAGATTTTGTTTTCCCATGACTTGGGGTTTGTCCAACAGCTGGTGTTAGAATTCCAGACTCTTTTGGATCACTGGGATCGTTGAAATTCTGCTGAGCTTTAAAGAGATCCTTGGGATTCAGAGAGGTGGGACACTGAGAACCTCTCATTATCCCCCCAACATTTGTCTTTCCCCATTTGCCATAATATCACAAGGCAGTTATAGATGTTGAATCAGAGTACATGACTCCAGTGGACTTTTGTCTCCCATGACTATTTCTTTGGATGGATGTTACAAATGGATGTATGGATGTTACAAATCTCTTATGCACACTGATCATTAAAGTAACCCTCATCCAGAAAATTCATAGACACCCTGCCTAATTATGACAAAAGCATAAGAGCACTAACTGAAGAGGTCTAGTGACAATTTCTGGTAAATATTAGACCACTCACAGTGTTCCCTTTAGATTTATAGTTTTTTTTTTTTTATGCCAAGAATTCTGTATAGATGTAACAGGAGTGCAGAAATATTTCTGGACATACCACTTCCCAGTCTTACTCAGAAAATGCCTGGTCTTTGGGAAAAAATGGTGTAATCCAGACACAGCAAAATACAGTTACTTTGGGTAAATTTGCATTCTTTGCACTTCAGCTTACTTCTGACAATTTCTGAAGTGACTACTATGGTTGCAATGACAAACCACCCAGACTCACCATTTCTCCGTCAACTAACAGAGGCTCTTCATCCCTCAGTCTATGTATTTCGTTTAATTTTTCCCTTGGCAGTTTTACCATACATTTATTATTTTATTATTATATATTTTATATATATATATATATATATATATTATAAGATGCCTCAAATATCACTTCGTAGGCATTCATTCCTATGTTTATCTGAAGGAATGCCATGATGATGAATATATTTTTTCAGGATGGGCTAGGTTATGCTGTTGTAACGAATCACTCTGAAATCTCAGTGGCTAAGCACAACAAAAATATATTTCTCGCTAATCAGAAACTCTGATATGTGACATGGAGTCTCCCACATCTGGTGAGTTGAGGATTCCCTTTAACTCATGAGGTCATCCTCTCACCCTTGACTTCCGGAGTTGTCCTAGCCAAGGAAGAAAAAGATGAAGGTGACCCACTGACTCTTGAGTGCCTTGGAATGGAGATGGCACATCACTTCCTCACAGTCCCAGGTGCCAGATGCAATCATGTGGCCCAGACCCAACAACAGACCAGTATGAGTGCTGCAGGGAGCCCACAAATATTCTGTGAGTGCTAACAGTCTCTACCAACCTTGAGTTTGTCTTTCTTTCTTTCTTTCTTTCTTTCTTTCTTTCTTTCTTGGAGAGAGGGAGAGCACAAGTGGGAGGAGGAAGAGGGAGAGCACAAGTGGGAGGAGGAAGAGGGAGAGCACAAGTGGGAGGAGGAAGAGGGAGAGCACAAGTGGGAGGAGGAAGAGGGACAAGCAGACTCCCCACTGAGGGTGGAGCCCGATGTGGGGCTCTATCTCACCATCCTGAGATCACGACCTGACCCGAAACCAGAAGTTGGACGCTCAACCGACTGAGCCACCCACATGAACCCCTAACCTTGAGTTTTAAAAAAATAGTGAGATATAAATTAAAAGCCAGAGCAATATTTTCCAATGTTAGCTGTCTACATTTTATTACTCCTAGTACTACAAAGGACTTAGTGGGGAAAATTTGTTTTTCATGGTAAAGCTGGCCTGGGAAAAGCTGTGGATTGTATTTACCACATTGAATGTATAATGTGCAATTAGTTAGTAAAGGTTTTTAAAAGTGTCACATTAAAGAAATCTATTTCATTAGAATAAGCAAGATATCAGAGTGCCTCAGTTTATTTTTTCAGTTGATAAATGATTTTTGAACACCTACTATTTGCTAGGGGTTGAGCTAGACTCTGGTGTGTGGGGGAATTAGATGCATAAGGCTTTTCCCTTACCCACAGGGAGATTAATTGCAGGGGAGGAGTATGAAGTGATTCCATAGGAGTGCTCACATTACAGTAGAGGATAAATTTTTACCTATTCATCAATATCTTTTTATGCCAAACAGTCTTGTGATTCACTTGAGCTTATCTGGCTATGTCACAGCATATTCTTCCTATAGTAGGAAGGCAACTTTTTTTTTTTACTTGACTTTATTTTTTAGAGCAATTTTAGGTTCATAGTACAGTATAGCAGAAGGCTTGGAGATTTTCCATATACTCTGTAAGAAAGGTAATTTTGAAATATAATGACACTAGGTTTTTTTTTTTGTGTGTGTGTAGTTGGCAATTTTTCTTAATAGTATACACTATAAAACAGTTGTTTTAAAGATAAAATACCATGGGATGCCAAATTAATAGCAAAATATACTGATGTAGCAGATTTTTTAAATTAAAAAGAGGTACATTCTTACAACAAAAAATATTAAACAAACTTAGAGTACATGTAAGTGTGAAGACTCTCCTACAGCCTTTAATCTAAGTCATTTCATCCTTTTTTTTCTGGAAGTAAACACTGTTACCATTTTCCCTGTATTCTTCTAGAGATCATCTACTAGTATATGTTACGCATATGCACACACACATATATCCCATTTCTGTCTGTCTATTTATCCATCTATTATCATCTATCTGTTTTTAAACACGAATGAGAACTTGTGAAAGGGCTAGTCTGTATTTTATTTATTTAAAGATTTTATTTATTTGACAGAGAGAGAGCGAGCGAGCACAAGCAGGGTGAGGAGAAGCAGAGGGAGAGGGAGAAGCAGGCTCCCCACTGAGAAGGGAGTCCAACTGGGAGCTTAATATCAGGACCCTGGGATCATGACCTGAGCCAAAGGCAGATGCTCAACCGACTGAGCCACCCAGGTGCCCCATATATATATTTTTAATATTTTATTTATTTATTTCACAGAGAGAGACACAGTGAGAGAGGGAACACAAGCAGGGAGAGTGGCAGAGGGAGAAGCAGGCTTCCCGCAGAGCAGGGAGCCTGATTCCGGGCTTGATCCCAGGACCCTGGGATGATGACCTGAGCCGAAGGCAGATGCTTAATGACTGAGCACCCAGGTGCCCCTAAATTTGTTTTTTTTTTTTTTAGTTAAAAATATATCTAAAATTTCATCCCCGCCATGCCCACACTTTGGATTTACCATAATTTATGTAGCTAGTACCCTACTGATGTTATCATTTAAGTCAAAATGACTTCTTATTTATTTATTTGACAAGAGAGATCACAAGTAGGCAGAGAGACAGGCAGAGAGAGAGAGAGGAGAAAGCAGGCTTCCTGCTAAGCAGAGAGTCCAACTCGGGGCTCGATCCCCAGACCCTGGGATCATGACCTGATCCAAAGGCAGAGGCTTAACCCACTGAGCCACTCAGGTGCCCCAAGTCAAAAATCACTTCTAAAGTTGACTTAAACAAATCTCGTGTTTTTAAGTTTTTGAAAAAAGCCCTAAAAGTAAATTAAAGCCCATTCTTAAAATGTGATTCTTGTGAGACATTTTTAATATCCCAATGAGTATTTTTAAAAAGTGTGCTCATTTGCTTTTTTAAAAATTTCTTTTTGTTTTTCTTTCTCCTTTTTTTTAAAGTGAGCTTTTTTTTAAAAATAAGATTTTATTTATTTATTTGACTGAAAGAGAGAAATCTACAAGTAGGCAGAGAGTCAGGCAGAGAGAGGGGGAAGCAGGCTCCCCACTGAGCAGAGAGCCCAATGAGGGCCTCAATCCCAGGACCCTGAGATCATGAACTGAGCGGAAAGTAGAGGCTTAACCCACTGAGCCACACAGGTGCCCCAAGTAAGCTCTTTTTTTTTTTTTTTTTTTAAAGTAGGCTCTATGTCCAACGTGGGGCTCAAAGTCATGATCCTGAGATCAAGAGTCCCTTGCTCTACAACTGAGCCAGCCAGCTGTCCCCAACTTCTGTAGTTTTAAACATGTAAGAATATATCAAGTTCAGGGACGCCTGGGTGGCTCAGTTGGTTAAGCAGCTGCCTTCTGCTCAGGTCAATCCCAGCGTCCTGGGATCGAGTCCCACATCGGGCTCCTTGCTCATCAGGGAGCCTGCTTCTCCCTCTGCCTGCCATTCTGTCTGCCTGTGCTCGCTCTCTCTCCCTCTCTCTCTCTGACAAATAAATAAATAAAAAATCTTAAAAAAAAAAAAGAATATATCAAGTTCATTCTACATGTGTATGCATGCATTTTATCTGTACCTTAAAAATGTGGTTTTTTTCCTTTAAAATTTTTTTTCCTTTTAAATTTTATTTCTTTTAAAAGAAGATTTACTGGTTTAGGTGTAAGACCCATTAGGAGAGAGCATGTGTATAGTTTTGAATTCTTAGAAATACCCCCTCTCACATAACATGGGTGGCTTTGTTGCACAGTGATAATTATTGATGATAATTCCACACCTATTGTGGAATTTTACAAAGATGTTCATTTTAAGTTCTTGCATGTAAAAATGTTAATGCTTTCTGAGTTATGATGAAAACATACGAAACTCTTGAGAACACAGAACTTTAGGGCAAAAGGGCTGTTAGGTTTCTCTTCGGATAGCCTATGTTTATAGGAGGAAGGAGAAGGAAGGGCATTATGTTTTCTCCCTCACCTAAGATGGAACCACTGGAACGCTGGGACAGATGGAGGGCTTGGGCCAGAGATCTCTCACCTGCCGCAGCAGAGAGCAATCACTCTCCTCTCTGAAGTGATTTACAAACACCAATGAAGCTTCCCAAAAGCCATGTAAGGTAGGGAGGTTATAATTACCCTGTTTTACAAATGGGAAATTCAGACAGAAATAGGTTCAGTGCTTTGCCGCGGGCACACTGTGGTTCCTCCCAGAGTTATCCTGACTCCCCAAAGGACATTGCCTTCATCAGCTCCACTCACACCCCTACCCTGGGTGGCACTGTTCTGAGAAACCAAGAGCAGGTCTCCAGTAGGACAGAGAAGTAGGGAACTGGGGCCACTGTGAGGTCATTCAGTGACTCCACACAGATAACGCTCATTAGCTGTCTAAGGGCAAAGACTGGGAATGTCTTTTCATGTGGATGTGCCCCAGTCGGCATTCAGCGAGGACCTGCTGGTAATCTGGCGAATTACCTAGTTTATAAAGGCAACATTCTTTCCCTTAACTTTTTTTTTTTTTTAACAGAATTGGGGGTGGAGGAGATAGGCAGAGGGGGAGGGAGAGGGAATCTCAGACTCCCTGCTCAGAGCAAGCCGATGGGGAGCTCGATCCCACAGCCCTGAGATCACCAACCAAGTGGAAATCAAGAGTGGGGACGCTTGATCAACTGAGTCACACAGGCCTCCATCTCCTGAACTATTTACATTGTTGTCCAAAGATTTGACAGAATCCAGATTTCAAAGGGTATCATTTTTCATAATAATGGTTAATTTTTCCCCCAGAATGCTGTTTTAATATATAAAGCAGGGGCGCCTGGGTGGCTCAGTGGGTTAAGCCTCTGCCTTCAGCCCAGGTCATGATCTCAGGGTTCTGGGATCGAGCCCCACATTGGGCTCCCTGTTCAGTGGCAAGTCTGCTTCTCCCTCTGCCTCTGCCCCTCCACCTGCTTGTGCTCTGTCTCTCAAATAAACAAATAAAATCTTTAAAAAAATGTAAAGCAGAGCTGAGAAAATGGCTGATATAGAATGATATATAGATTGGCAACCTGGAAATGAGGAGTGGGGCCTATCTTGACACTTGTCCTAATCCTATGACATTCAGATGTAGTACTTGTTCATATTGCTGGAATTCTGAAGGTGAAAACATATGTAAGGGAAAGTGTAAAGAGAAACCTTTTTGTAAATATCATTCATTCATTTCCCATTGGTTGGGGATAGGGTAAGTCTGGGGGAAGATAAGAATCAGAGAGTGAGGGGTGCCTGGGTGGTTCTGCCGGTTGGTTGAGGGGCCAAACTTGGGTTTGGCTCAGGTCACGATCTCAGGATTATGAAACTGAGCCCCGGGGCTGGCTCTGCACTCAGTGCAGTCTGCTTGTCCCTCTCTGTCCCCCTCTGCCCCTCCCCCTCCTCGCTTTTTCTCTCAAACATAAATAAATAAAATCTTAAAAAAAAAATCACAGAATGAGTAAATTTTTTAGAAATGGTGCTTTATTATAGCTCAAGAATTGAGGAACCACCTCTGACAGGTTTTCTGGGATCCACGACAGTGGGGACCGCTAGTGGGCAGGCTAAGTGAAGGACACGCATGCTGCTTAAGGAGAAGTCCTGCATGGAATCTGGGACAACACATCTTAGGCAGTGTGCACGTACACACACACACACACACACACTCACAGGCATGCACAATCTATGTTATCATACAGATTTCTCATCAGTAAGTGTGTAAAACGAGATAAATACATAGTGAGTACATTTACTCCATTATACCTTCTTTTTTTTTCCCAAAGATTTTATTTATTTATTTGACAGACAGAGATCACAAGTAGGCAGAGAGTCAGGCAGATAGAGATGGAGAAGCAGGCTCCCCACTGAGCAGAGAGCCCGATATGGGACTCAATCTCAGGACCCTGGGGATCATGACCTGAGCTGAAGGCAGAGGCTTTAACCCACTGAGCCACCCAGGCGCCCTCCATTATGCCTTCTGTGTATGTGTGCGTTTTAGTTATTTGGGCAAATGTCTTGCCTCGTAATAAGGGGTGAGCTCCTGGAAACTGGAGGGACTAGACTCTTCTGGTCTTTTTCACCCTACCTGAGACACAGCACAGTTTTTTGCTTATCATTTGTTGAATAATATCCAACTACATGTAAAGAAGGGTGTTGTCTAATTTCTTAAGAGACTTAAGGCTCTGAAACGCTGGCCAGGTTTGGTTTGCTTTTTCAGAGCTTTTCTACCTGGGAAATGAATCTAGAAGTCTCTTTTAGAAAGGGCTTTCTAAAAAACCCAATGTAATTACTCCTGATCTAGAGATAAGGCCCAAAGATAAAGACTGAAGTTTATAATTTAAATGTCTTCTTTACCAATCTCACCTTGTTTTGTTCTGTAACCGTGAACAATAGTTGACAAAAATCAGGAGCTACCATAGGAGATGACAAAACACCAGGGTGACTAATATTTCTTTACCCCACCTGTATTTCTGGGGTTTAGAATTTCAATACATTTCAGTGGGTTCTCTGCTATTTTTCTCTTTCCCTGAACTCCTAACCAAGTGAGTAACCTTCAGTGTTTATCCAACTTTTCATTTTCTCTTGAAGTGTTCTGGTAAAGTCTGCAGATGTTGAAACTGCCTTTTAAAAATGCATACGTCTCTAGGTTTTTAAAACTTAAAAAATCAAAACCAAACCAAACCACAACATAAAAAATTCAGCCCTTTTGTGTTAGTATATAGATAACTCAGAACGTTCCTTGAGGAATGAATTCCACTCAAATTTATCCATCTTTGGATTTTTATTTCAATGCAAGTTTCTTGCTGCTTTTTCTCACTGGCTGTGATCCCTCCTCAACATTTGGTTGCTTTTCCTCCCAGGTTAGCTCACTTCTCGTAGTTAGTTATGACTTTTGGGTGGTTGTTGGCTGCGGTGAGAATTCCCACTTTATTATTTTGTGACCTCTCCATGGTCCTGGGTGTTCATTCTGCCAGCACGGGACCCTTCCTGCTCCAGCCGCACTCATCCACCTGTGGGTAGATCAATTCCATCTGTCCTTAGCATTCTTTGAACAGTGGCTCAATTCAGAGCCATAAATGCCCGGATCCATGAGCTAATCCAGTCTCCCTCCTTGATAGACTCCATGACAGGATCACAAGCCGCAGGGTCATAAACATCATTTGAGTGCTAATAAATTTCAGGCTTTGAAAGGAGGTGTTTATGTCTAGCAAGAGATACTCTTTGCAGAAGGAACTTTCTTGGGGCATCTGTCATTTGTTTGGTGGCGGGGACTCCTTGGGGGCCTGGCAAGAGAATTTCTCTCAGGTATGATGTAAAGGGAGGAGGGCGCCATTTGGTAGCAAGAGCCCTGAGACTGCCCGCCGCCTTCTCTTGGTCTCAGCCCCTGCCCGACACCTCATTCTTTGTGTGATTGATTTCAGAGAACATCTTTGGTAGTGGCCTCTGTCTACCTATAACGGAATAGCCATGCTGGGTTTAATCTACTGGGGAAAGCGTGCTAATTTTTATTACGTTTTCCAGCCCCCTCTGATTTCCCTGGGTGCATACTTTCCTACTTTGGTGACAGAATTTTGGGACTTTGACCTTTCGATCCAAGGTTTTGGGTTGGATGATAGAATAAAATGTGAGATTTTGTTCTGCAGGTGTCTCTAAAAATACGATCAGTTCCTATTTCAGTTGGGCTGCCTGGCATGGTCTGATGTGTTCATCCGGCTGCTCAGACAGGACTGTATTGGTCAGGAAGCATTTAAGGGTGATCATCTACTTATTCAGGACTCTTGGCTGGTGATGGAGATCCAAAGGAAAGGGAAAGTGTGGCCATGTAGTCTGGCTGAGGAGAAAAGAAGCAGGATAGTGAGGAGTAGGTGAGCCCGTGGCTGATCGAGGTGCGGTCCACCCCCCCTCAGCTCGGACAGTCCTGGGGGGCTGCGGACCACAGCCTTGGTCTTGTGGATGCTGTGAAGTCAGAAGGGGTCATGAGGACCTACAGCCTGGCTTCTCCAGCTGGGCACCAGGAGTTCTATTTCTCTGCCACTTCAGCAGACTGCTTTACAAAGACAGGACAGGAGCTGCTGTAATCCTTCCACGTTCCCAGGATGGTGGGAAGGTTTGGTTCATTGTGGGTACTTGCTGGTTTGCCCTGCTTCTCCCCTTCAGCCATCCCTCTCGTTCAGATGCATCCACTCTGTTTTGGAAGGTGTGCCAGGTTCAGCAGTGAATGCAAAACTTGTTCTTTGCAACAGATATCCAACTGTCATAGAACGATTTGGGGGTCAGAGACGGAAAAGAGGGCAGCAAGTCAGTTTATGTCAGTCGTCTGTGGGAGTTCCACCAAAAGGCGGGTAGGTCTATTTTTAAATTTTTATTCTTAATTTTTTAAAAGCTTTTATTTATTTATTTGAGAGAGAGAGAGCATGTGGGTGGGGAGAGGGGCAGAGGGAGAAGCAGACTCCCCTGTTGAGCAGGGCGCCTGATGCAGAGCTCCATCCCAGGACTCTGGGATCATGACTAGAGCCAAGGTCAGATGCTTAACTGACTGAGCTGCCCAGGTACCCCTACTTTTTTATTTTTGAAGGTGAGAGGCCACGCACCTGCCATCAGCACGTAGTCCCAGACCAGGGAGAAGTGCTGCGGTAAACCATAGCTCCTGTTGTCAACTTTTGCCCTAACTCCTAAGTGTTGCCCCCTTTCGGGGGCCTCTCCTCCACCCCCCGCTTTATGAAATATGTACCTGACACCATGATGGATGGAGGCTTCTCTGTGTAGGTACTGTGGGTAACGAGTCTGCAGCTGATTAAATCACAGGTTTCCTATATCATTCCTGGGAGTCGTGTAGCTCAGTTCTGTGAGCTGACAGTTGTACAATAACACCTTTTGAACTATTCCTGGTCTCATGCCAGAAAACTTATCTTTTAATGGTTCTGTACCCACCTCCCAACTCCGAGGGCAAGCAGAGAAAGGAAGGAGTATGCTTTGAAAGAAATTCCAAGCTTCTGTTAAGTCTTTTCCCATTTTGCCGTCCAGTTTCTCGTTGATGAAAGCATCATGGGAAACAACAGAAGAGCAGGTTGTTTTCGATCGTCTGCATGAAGTCCAAGTTCATCTATTTTAACGCTTCTGTTGAATGCTTGCTACATACCAAACACTCTGCTAGGTGCTGAGGACAGCAGCTTGGCGCACGGTGTTTTGTCATTAGCATTCTTTGTGATTTTCATGATCTAAATTGCTTGTCATGATTATGAAATAGGCGCATTCATGTCTGTTTTTTGTTTGCTTGTTTTGATGAAGGTCCCATACTAGAAAGTAGAGAGCAATGATATCTTCTTTCTCCCACGTTTCCCCATTTTCCATAACCGAAATAGATACTGTTCTATGAAAACTCATTTCTGTAGGATTGTCTGGAGAACCTGTTAATGTAGCAGTGCATTTCTAATTTTTTTTTTTTAATAAAGACTCATGAGAGAAATTTCTTTCAGGCCTCACCTGCCTGAATATCTGGAATCCTCCCAAGTAAGTGGTTTGCCTTGGTCTTGTGGATGCTGTGAAGTCAGAAATGTGTGTTTCTCTCTTTGTGGAGATGTTAGGACACTCACGCTAGTTAGATCCCAGGGTACGTCCTGTAGCATACATTTCCCCCTACTAATGCTATTTCTAACTTCATTTAGTTTTCCTGCCCCTATCTTCTTATGTTTGGGCTTGCTCACTTATTTTAATCTTACAGAATTATTTATGCACATTTTAATAAATCTTGAATTCTGCTCACAACGACTTGGAGGTAGGTATTCATAAATACATTAATAAAATAGGAAGAAAAACTGCCGGCTGCATATACTTATGTTTAAACATTCCTGGAGGTTTCAAGAATGTATCTAGCTGGTTTTTATGTGCTTCAGGTCCCCGAGTAAAAAATTCATAAACAGCTGGCCCCTCGTGTGGTTGAAAATCCATAAATCCATGGATAATCTTTTTTTTTTTTTTTAAGATTTCATGTATTTATTCAAGAGAGAGAGAGAAAGAGAGAGAACAGAATGTGCAAGAGAGCACAAGCTGGGAGGAAGGGCAGAGAGAGAGGAAGAAGCAGATTCCATGAAGAGCAGGGAGCCTGACTCAGGGCTCGATCCCAGGACCCCGGGATCATGACCTGAGCGGAAGGCAGATGCTTAACCGACTGAGCCACCTAGGCGATCGCCAAGGATAACTCTTGCCTCCACCAAAATCTTACCTACTAATAGCCCCTGTCTACTGGAAGCGTTGCCAAGAACACAAACAGTTGATTAACACATATCTGGTATGTGATATGTATTATAGACTATATTCTTACAATAAAGTAAGCTAAAAAAAACCACAATGTTATTAACAAAGTCATCAAAGAGAGAAAGCACATTTATAGTACTATACTGTATTTATTGAAAAATCCACGTCTAAGTGACCTGTGCAGTTTGAACCCACATTGTTCAAGGGTCAACTATACTTTGAAAGAGTTTCAAAGTCAAGATGGAACACAGAGATACCTGGTTTGTTTTTGAGAATGTTCTTCATTTATTCTTGTTGGAGTTTGTGTTTACAGATTTAGACAATGTATTTTTTTCCCATTTCATATTATAAAGGTAATAGAAGCTCATGTTAAAAATGTCACACAGCATATACATTGGAATTAAGTACGAAATTAGAAGTCTTTCCCCTTCACAACATCTAAATCTCATGCCCTATCGGTAATGACTTTTCTCTGTATGTAGAAAGATATGTATACGTATGGATACTTGGGTTAATTGAATGAATCATATTCTTCTGCAAAGTAGGCTTTTGTAAGTTGACAAAATATGGACTTTTTTCCCAGAGCGATAGTTAGCTGTCTTTTGTTCTTTTTATAGCAGCACATTATTCTATCGTGTGAATACTTCATACCTTATTTGACTGGTCTCCTAATGATGGACACTTAGGACTCCCCTTTCTTGCAAGCAAACATTGTTGCAAACAGTGTCTTTGTTCTTGCAATTTCTATACACCTGTGGGAAAGATACTTTTCTGGAAACATAATCGCTGGGTATGCATCTTGAAATTTTTTGATAGATATTCACAAATGGTCTGCCAAAATGGTGTTCTCCAATAAAGGTTATCCTTATTCTCTCATTCCACCCCCCCTGACAAAGGCTGGATATAATTAAACTTCCTTTTGTTACAAGGAAGGCAAAAAAATGGCAATTTATGTCTGTTTTCATATGAATTTCATTATTATGAGTGAGTTTGAGAACTTTCATGTATTAACTGCCTCTTTGGGCTTCTTTTTCTTTGGATAATATCTTTAGCCTCTTTGTACATTTTTTCCCTATTGGATTACCCAGCTTTTTCTTACTGTGAAGAGTGTTCTTTATTTAAATTTTCTGTCTGTTACAGTATGTTACAATTAAAAAAAATTTTTACTGATTGTTTCTATTGTTTTAGGATATGTCTGTGTATCTATACATATATCAACCTGTATAAAATAGATCTGTATCCCCACACTGAATTTCTTGTTGTAGTAGTCAAATTTAGCAATGTTTCTTTTATGGAGGCTGTTTTGTTTTGTTTTGTTTTTTTGCCTAGCCAGATTTCCCAATGCTATCTTTTACTCATTGATTTGAAATGCTACCTTCAGGGGCACCTGGGTGGCTCAGTGGGTTAAAGCCTCTGCCTTCCGCTCAGGTCATGATCTTAGGGTCCTGGGATCGAGCAGGCATCAGGCTCTCTGCTCAGCGGGGAGCCTGCTTCCCCCCTCTCTGTCTCTGCCTGCCTCTCTGTCTACTTGTGATCTCTCTCTCTGTCAAATGAATAAATAAAATCTTAAAAAAAAAAAGAAATGCTACTTTCATCTTTTCTTGTGGAGCCCTTATTCTATCTTTGGCTCTAGTATCAGAAAACATTAATCTTTGGGGGGAGGGTTGGCCCTATTTATTTGTCAAATTAAAAAAAAAATTGAGATATAATTAACATACATTTTATTAGTTTTAGGTGCAGGACTTAATGACCTGATATTTGTATATATTGCAAAATGATTGCTACAGTAAGTCTAGTTAACATTTGTCTTTATCACAGAGTAAAGTCCTTTAGTAAAGGACACATAGTAAAGGACATAGTAAAGGACTTTACATATAGTCAATACAAGGACTTTTTTTCTTGTGATGGGAACTTTTATTATAAATAATATTCATATATATGTATTGACACTGAATTTTTTTATTCATTTATCTATGATGAGCATTTAGTTTGTTTTCATTTCTTGGCTATTGTAAATAATGTTGCAGTGAACATGGGACTGCATATAGTTTTTCAAATTAGTGTTTTCATTTTGTGTGTGTGTGGGGTAGAATTGTTGGATCTATGGCAATTCCATTTTTAATTTTTTGAGGAACCTCCATATTGCTTTCCACAGTGTACCAGTTTGCATTCCCACCTGCAGTGCATGAGGGTTCCCTTTTCTCCACATCCTCACCAACACTTGCTATGTCTTGTCTTCTTTTTCTTCTTCTTCTAATTTACTTATTTATTTTTAAAGATTTTATGTATTTATTTACTAGAGAGAAAGAGAGCATGTGAGCGCCTGAGCAGGAGGAAGAGCAGAGGGAGAGGGACAAGCAGACTCTATGCAGAGCACAGAAACTGACTCAGGCCTTGATCTCACCACCCTGAGATCATGACCTGAGCCGACACCAAGAGTCAGACATGTAACTGACTGAGCCACCCAGGTGCCCCGTGTCTTGTCTTCTTGATAATAGTCATCCTAATAGCTGTGTGGTGCTATCTTATTGTAGTTTTGATCTGCGTCTCCCTGATGATGGGTGATACTAAACCTCTTTTCATGTACCTGTTGGGATCTGTGTGTCTTCTTTGGAAAAATGTCTTCAGATCTTCTTCCCATGTTTAAGTCAGATTTTTTGGTTTGTTATCTCTATTCAGTTATATGAGTTCCTTATATATTTTGGATATTGACCCCTGATGATATATGATTTGCAAATATATATCATATACCAACCTCCTCTCATTCAGGAAGTTGTCTTCACATTCTGTTGATGAGTTACTTTGCTGTGTGGAAGCTTGTTAATTTTTGCTCTTGTGTCTCTGCTTTTGGTGTTAGATCCAAAGAGTCAAGGCCAAGACTGATGTCAAGGAGCCTATGTCTTCTTCTAGGAATTCTGTTGTTTTAGGTTTTACATACTAGATTTAATCCATTTTGAGTTAATATCTGTGTATGGTGTAGGATAGTGGTTCAGTTTCATTCTTCTGCATGTCATGGTCCTATTTCCCAACACCACTTATCAAAGAGACAGTCATTTCCCTATGGCATATGGTCTTTGATCTTTTGTTGTAAATTAAGTGACCAGAAAGTTAAATTCTTTTTTTTTAAATTTATTTTTAAATTTTTTTAGTTTTAGAATGTATTTGGCTATATGCAGATTGTTTGAGTCAAATGACTTGGCTGTGTTTGGATTTCCCATAGGACTTGGGGCAGCCTGGCAGTATGGGAAGCGGGCTGGGGTAAATGAGCTGAAATTGGTCAGCTAGTCTCTGTGTGCCCCTAAACGCAATCCACTGGGGCAATCAGCTAATACGCTGCTGTGATCACTTACTTACCTAAGACTTGCTTAAGTCCTTCACTGTCCTAGCTCATTCATCCTAACGGCAGTCTTGAGAGGTAAAGTTTGCTGTAACTATTTTGGGACGATGACTTTCATCAGGGTCCCATCTGAGCTTTGGTCGACATCACACAGCTCCCACATGGCTCAGCCAGGCCTCCGGGGCCAGCGTCCTCACACACTTGCCCTGAACCTCATCTGCCCCATCCCAGAGCTGATATCGTGTCCTCACTCCACATCAGCCTCACCACGAGGCGCTCCTTCTTCAGGTGTGCCTGAAGTTGGAGACACCTTTGGGGAGAAGAGGCTGTTACGCAGACGATTTCTCAACTGGATGGGATTTTGTTGTTCCCATTCAAGTAAGTCCTCAAGCACACTTTCAGAAATACATCTTTTGGAAATACACTGCAGGCTGACTCGCATGGAGACCCTGTTCCCTTGGCCTTTGTCTGTGGCTCCTTCGCAGGCGCAAGGGTAGGGGGAGGCAGCTGATGGCCAGGCCTGTAGAGTGCTTTCTTTCTTAAAAGGATTAAGTTTTCCACTCTTTTTTTTTTTAAACAAGGGAATTTTTCTGTAACACTATAAATTCTATGAGCAGATACTTATCAGCAGGCTCTCTGATAGCAGAATACTTTTGTGCAGAGAGAGTCGGTTTGACAGATCAACGCACTGCATAATTAAAGGATTAGCATCCTTTCTCCTGAAATTAAATTAAGAAAGGAGGACTTTTGCGCTAACTTGTTTATGATAAAATTATTTGTTGTCATTTTGCAGGGAATGGCTCTCAAGCCATGAGGTGGTGTCAGTTTTGATATTTAAGCCTCAGAGGCAGACGGGAAATGACATTTACACATTCCACTGACCACAGTGGCACATACCTGAATTGTCTCCAGGTTGTCAAATCCAGACATTTCCCCCTTTCGTTGAGTGTGGGAGAATACTTCCCGCCTTCTCTCTGCTTTGTTTTTCTCTGGAGGGAAAAAGTTTCATCTTCTAGTCGATTCTGGAAGCAGCTTGACTTTGGTGCAGAGCGAGTGGGTGCTCTGATTGGGTCTGATTGGGTGACAATGACTGCAGAGGGGGTTTGGGGAAGACTGATGGGGGTGGGTGGTTTGGGGGGCAGAAGAGCTGGCTAAAGGATTGTGCAGTTTTATCTAGTTAGCAAAGCCTGTTTTGCAACTTCTGATCCTCTGTTGCTTTCTTTTCTGCAGGTGTTTTCTTGTCTCTACGGAAGCAGATCTCATCTAGCTGGAACATTCTGGGCATTTGCTTCATCAAGCCCTTTGGTGCGGGATGGTGGGGGTGGGGATGCTTGTCTTTAGCAGAGGCTCTGGCCAAGCCAGACTGTGGGTGTCCATGCTCGGGGAGGGAGTTTGTGTCTTGGAGACCCTGGAGGAGCCGTCCTAAGGCAGCAGGGAGAGCTGAGCCAGGTCTTGTCAGCATGTTGGCCCCCAAAGCCCATGTCCTTCCTCCATATTCTGCCTCCTAAAGGTGGTATTCAAAGTGGGGCTTTGAAAGATAGTAGGTACATAAGTTCCCCCTAGGCCACTGGCAGAGCAGGTTCCAAGTCACAGTCCCTGGGGACACAGGAACTCCTGTTTGTACCCAAAATCATGACAGCAGCGCCTGTCTGGGCAGCTCCTGACCGCCAGAGAGGTTCCAAGCAGCGATCGCACACTGAGATTTTCCCGCTGGCCCAAGATACAGAGTAGTGAACAGAAGGGCCATCTGTACCCCAATGTTTATAGCAGCAATGGCCACAGTCACCAAACTGTGGAAAGAACCAAGATGCCCTTCAATGGACGAATGGATAAGGAAGATGTGGTCCATATACACTATGGAGTATTATGCCTCCATCAGAAAGGATGAATACCCAACTTTTGTAGCAACATGGATGGGACTGGAAGAGATTATGCTGAGTGAAATAAGTCAAGCAGAGAGAGTCAATTATCATATGGTTTCACCTATTTGTGGAGCATAACAAATAGCATGAAGGACAAGGGGAGATGGAGAGGAGAAGGGAGTTGAGGGAAATTGGAAGGGGAGGTGAACCATGAGAGACTATGGACTCTGAAAAACAATCTGAGGGTTTTGAAGGGGTGGGGGGTGGGAGGTTGGGGGAACCAGGTGGTGGGTATCGGGGAGTGCACGTATTGCATGGAGCACTGGGTGTGGTGCAAAAACAATGAATACTGTTACACTGAAAAGAAATTAAAAAAAAGTAAGATAGTAGGCTTATTTTAGGCTCAGATTAAAGTGGGGGTGGGGAGGGAAGCCAAGAGTTGCATGGTAAAAGCAGGAAAGTTGGAGACACCTTTGGGGAGAAGAGGGAGATTTTGGAAGGCTCCTTGTACCTCAGTCACATCTCTGTGGCCACCTTATGATTTCTGTACCTCTGTGGCACCTGCAGTGGTGACCAGCTCCATAACACCATCCTTCCTCCTGCCTTGTCTTACTCTCTGCTCCTTCACACCTGCTTCCCGGGCTCTCCTTTCAAAGAAACCACCTGCGTATGATCCATGGGCATGGAGGGAAACACTGGCAGGCACACAGTGTTTGTTAGCTTGAGCTGGCTGGTGTGGAGCAGTCAACAGAAGCCCTGGGCTCTGCGTGAGGCAGGGGGAGGAAGGCATGGGGAGTGATGGGCATAATAGATACTGGGAACCCCTCTCCCCCTTAAACACAGCCTGCTGGGTTCTTTGATAGATAATCTGTAAGGAAAATAGAAGGATGGAGGGGGAACCTCTGAGGAAAAGAAATGAAGATTTTTCAGATTTTTAAAAATATGTCTAGGATTTCACACTTGGGTGATAAGACGATAAAGAAACACAAGGCAAGGATTAGCCAGAAGTCCTGATGGTGATTACCTTCCAGCGATGGGTAGTGGCTGGGACAGAACATATGACAGGGATTTCTAAGGGGGCTGCAAAGTTTTATTTCTTAACCTGGGTGGTGGTTATAATAATTCATTACTATTTACATTTGCTTTGAATACTATTTTCTGCACCTGCATTACATTTTACTTTATAATGGAAAATTTAAAAATCCTGGTAAGTATGATACCATCAATGTGTGCACTTATGAAAAATTATACGTGTGTATAGAAAAACAAACAAATGAAAACAGCAGCTGAGCAGTGGGTGTGTAAAATTACACCCAGCAGCTAAGGAGAATATTCCAGAATTAGGTCGGGGACTCGCCCTTTCCAAATCTATGAGGCCTCAAGGCACCAGGCTGGGCAGCTTTCTTCCCTAACTTTGTCCAGACAGATGAAGGCAGGAAGGATCAGTTTTGATCATGACTGCTAGATGTGTGAGTAACATTCTGCCTGGTAATTATTTTTGACATTTGACAGTTCTGGGCACCACCTTTTGCAGCTCAGAAATGTTGGCAGGGCACTTATTTTTGAAGGTTTCACATTTTCCTATGAGTAACCAAGTATTCATGGGGTACTTCTTTAGGTGCTTAGTTGCCAATTAAGGTAGAGAGTTCTGGAAAGTCACAGACCCAGAGGGCAGCTCGGAGTTTCAGGAAATAACTCATCACTTAGCAACAACAATAACCACAACAAAAGTGGGACTTTCATTTCTTTATTTAAAATTTCTTTTAAAGTTTACTTATTTTTTTTTTAGTAATCTCTACACCCAAAGTGGGGCTTGAACCCATGACCCTGACACCAAGAGTCTCACTCTCTTCCAACTGAGCCAGCCAGGCACTGGAAAAGTGGGACTTTTCAATTAACTAAAAACAACACAGAACAACCCAGCTACTGTGCATGGAACTGGGCTTACTTTCAGAGCAGATACCAGGTAAAATCTCTGTCCCCAGATTTCTCCCCCACCTGTCTGCCACGTGCTGAAATTCCAGGTCTTTTAGATCACATGGTGGGCTAGTGAGATTAAAAATGCCAATGTGCCTGGGAAAAGCAGCCAGTGAAGGCACTCATGCTATGGTGGAAAGAACACATAAAGGAAGGGATTCGGAACTGGAGATAAGAGGGGAGGAACATTGTAAAGGACAGGGAATGGCTCAGAAGAGAAATACTTGGAGCTTTGACAAAACGGCAATAAAAAGACACCAAGTGTCTGCAGTGACATATATGGGGATTTTAGCCATTAGGTTCTTTAGAGTTTCTTGGGGGGGGTTTTTGGGTAATTTTATTTTATTTTTTTCAGTGTTCCAAGATTCATTTTTTATGTACCACACCCAGTACTCCATGCAATATGTGCCCTCCTTAATACCCACCACCAGGTTCACCCAACCTCCCATCCCCCTCCCCTCCAAAGCCCTCAGTTTGTTTCTCAGAGTCCACGGTCTCATGGTTCATCTCCCTCTCTGATTTCCCCCAACTCACTTCTTCTCTCCATCTCCCAATGTCCTCCATGTTATATCATATGTTCCACAAGTAAGTGAAACCATATGATAATTGACTCTCTCTGCTTGACTTATTTCACTCAGCATAATCTCTTCCAGTCCCATCCATGTTAATACAAAAGTTGGGTATTCATCATTTCTGATGGAGGCATAATATTCCATTGTATATATGGACCATGTCTTCTTTATCCATTCGTCCGTTGAAAGGCATCTTGGTTCTTTCCACAGTTTGGTGACTGTGGTCACTGTTGCTATGAACATTGGGGTACAGAAGGCCCTTCTTTTCACTACATCTGTATCTTTGGGGTAAATACCCAGTAGTGCAATTGCAGGTCATAGGGCAGCTCTATTTTTAGTTTCTTAAGGAATCTCCACACCGTTTTCCAAAGTGACTGCACCAACTTGCATTCCCACCAACAGTGTAAGAGGGTTCCCCTTTCTCCACATCCCCTCCAACACACGTTGTTTCCTGTCTTGTTGATGTTGGCCATTCTAACTTGTGTAAGGTGGTATCTCAATGTGTTTTTTTTTTTTCCTGGGTCAGGGTGGAAATTTATTGTTTTTGGTCAGAGACCATTGAAAGATTTACAGAGCAGAGTAATTTCAAATGGGATCTTTTAAGTGTTATAAAGAGAGATGCAGAATAAAGTCTTAAGTTTCAGAGTCTAAATATAGACTATGCCTTAGAGTTTATTTCTCTAAAACAAAAAAAGAAAAGAAAGGGAAAAACTTTTACCACTGAGCCATTTTAACTTCAGTTCTGGGTTTTTTTGTTTTGTTATGTTTTGTTTTTTAAATTTTATTTCTTATAAACATATATTTTTATCCCCAGGGCTACAGGTCTGCGAATCGCCAGGTTTACACACTTCACAGCACTCACCATAGCACATACCCTCCCCAATATCCATAACCCCACCCCCCCAACCCCCCTCCCCCCATCAACCCTCAATTTGTTTTGTGAGATTAAGAGTCACTTATGGTTTGTCTCCCTCCCAATCCCATCTTGTTTCATTTACTCTTCTCCTACCCCCTCAACCCCCCATGTTGCATCTCCTCTCCCTCATATCAGGGAGATCATATGACAGTTGTCTTTCTCCGATTGACTTATTTCGCTAAGCATGATACCCTCTAGTTCCATCCACGTCGTCGCAAATGGCAAGATTTCATTTCTTTTGATGGCTGCATAGTATTCCATTGTGTATATATACCACATCTTCTATTTTTTTTTTTAAAGATTTTATTTATTTATTTGACAGAGAGAGATCACAAGTAGGCAGAGAGGCAGGCAGAGAGAGAGGAAGGGAAGCAGGCTTCCTGCTGAGCAGCGAGCCCGATGCGGGACTCGATCCCAGGATTCTGGGATCATGACCTGAGCTGAAGGCAGCGGCTTAACCCACTGAGCCACCCAGGCGCCCATATACCACATCTTCTTTATCCATTCGTCTGTTGATGGACATCTAGGTTCTTTCAATAGTTTGGCTATTGTAGACATTGCTGCTATAAACATTCGGGTGCACGTGCCCCTTCGGATCACTACGTTTGTATCTTTAGGGTAAATACCCAGCAGTGCAATTGCTGGGTCATAGGGTAGTTCTATTTTCAACATTTTGAGGAACCTCCATGCTGTTTTCCAGAGTGATTGCACCAGCTTTCATTCCCACCAACAGTGTAGGAGGGTTCCCCTTTCTCCGCATCCTCGCCAGCATCTGTCATTTCCTGACTTGTTAATTTTAGCCATTCTGACTGGTGTGAGGTGATATCTCATGGTGGTTTTGATTTGTATTTCCCTGATGCCGAGTGATGTGGAGCACTTTTTCATGTGTCTGTTGGCCATCTGGATGTCTTCTTTGCAGAAATGTCCTTTCATGTCCTCTGCCCATTTCTTGATTGGATTATTTGTTCTTTGGGTGTTGAGTTTGCTAAGTTCTTTATAGATTTTGGACACTAGCCCTTTAATGATATGTCATTTGCAAATATCTTCTCCCATTCCGTCAGTTGTCTTTTGGTTTTGTTCACTGTTTCCTTTGCTGTGCAAAAGCTTTTGATCTTGATAAAATCCCAATAGTTCATTTTTGCCCTTGCTTCCCTTGCCTTTGGTGATGTTCCTAGGAAGATGTTGCTGCGGCTGACGTTGAAGAGATTGCTGCCTGTGTTCTCCTCAAGGATTTTGATGGATTCCTTTCTCACATTGAGATCCTTCATCCATTTTGAGTCTATTTTTGTATGTGGTGTAATGAAATGATCCAATTTCATTTTTCTGCATGTGGCTGTCCAATTTTCCCAACACCATTTATTGAAGAGGCTGTCTTTTTCCATTGGACATTCTTTCCTGCTCTGTCGAAGATGAGTTGACCATATTGTTGAGGGTCCATTTCTGGGCTCTCTATTCTGTTCCATTGATCTATGTGTCTGTTTTTGTGCCAGTACCATGCTGTCTTGATGATGACAGCTTTGTAATAGAGCTTGAAGTCCGGAATTGTGATGCCACCAACTTTGGCTTTCTTTTTCAATATTCCTTTGGCTATTCGTGGTCTTTTCTGGTTCCATATAAATTTTAGGATTATTTGTTCCATTTCTTTGAAAAAAATGGATGGTACTTTGACAGGAATTGCATTAAATGTATAGATTGCTTTAGGTAGCATAGACATTTTCACAATATTTATTCTTCCAATCCAGGAGCATGGAACATTTTTCCATTTCTTTGTGTCTTCCTCAATTTCTTTCATGAGTACTTTATAGTTTTCTGTGTATAGATTCTTAGTCTCTTTGGTTAGGTTTATTCCTGGGTATCTTATAGTTTTGGGTGCAATTGTAAATGGGATGGACTCCTTAATTTCTCTTTCTTCTGTCTTGTTGTTGGTATAGAGAAATGCAACTGATTTCTGTGCATTGATATTATATCCTGACACTTTACTGAATTCCTGTACAAGTTCTAGCAGTTTTGGAGTGGAGTCTTTTGGGTTTTCCACATAGAGTATCATATCATCTGCGAAGAGTGATAGTTTGACTTCTTCTTTGCCGATTTGGATGCCTTTAATTTCCTTTTGTTGTCTGATTGCTGAGGCTAGGACTTCTAGTACTATGTTGAATAGCAGTGGTGATAACGGACATCCCTGCCGTGTTCCTGACCTTAGCGGAAAAGCTTTCAGTTGTTCTCCATTGAGAATGATATTTGCGGTGGGTTTTTCATAGATGGCTTTGATAATATTGAGGTATGTGCCGTCCATCCCTACACTTTGAAGAGTTTTGATCAGGAAGGGATGCTGTACTTTGTCAAATGCTTTTTCAGCATCTATGGAGAGTATCATATGGTTCTTGTTCTTTCTTTTATTAATGTGTTGTATCACATTGATTGATTTGCGGATGTTGAACCAACCTTGCAGCCCTGGAATAAATCCCACTTGGTCGTGGTGAATAATCCTTTTAATGTACTGTTGAATCCTATTGGCTAGTATTTTGGCGAGAATTTTTGCATCTGTGTTCATCAAGGATATTGGTCTGTAGTTCTCTTTTTTGATGGGATCCTTGTCTGGTTTTGGGATCAAGGTGATGCTGGCCTCATAAAATGAGTTTGGAAGTTTTCCTTCTATTTCTATTTTTTGGAACAGTTTCAGGAGACTAGGAATTAGTTCTTCTTTAAATGTTTGGTAGAATTGCCCCGGGAAGCCATCTGGCCCTGGGCTTTTGTTTGTTTGGAGATTTTTGATGACTGTTTCAATTTCCTTACTGGTTATGGGTCTGTTGAGGCTTTCTATTCCTTCCTGGTTCAGTTGTGGTAGTTTATATGTCTCTAGGAATGCATCCATTTCTTCCAGATTGTCAAATTTGTTGGCATAGAGTTGCTTATAGTATGTTCTTATAATTGTCTGTATTTCTTTGGTGTTTGTTGTGATCTCTCCTCTTTCATTCATGATTTTATTTATTTGGGTCCTTTCTCTTTTCTTTTTGATAAGTCTGGCCAGGGGTTTATCAATCTTATTAATTCTTTCAAAGAACCAGCTCCTAGTATCGTTGATTTGTTCTATTGTTTTTTTTGGTTTCTATTTCATCGATTTCTGCTCTGATCTTTATGATTTCTCTTCTCCTGCTGGGTTTAGGGTTTCTTTCTTGTTCTTTCTCCATCTCCTTTAGGTGTAGGGTTAGGTTGTGTACCTGAGACCTTTCTTGTTTCTTGAGAAAGGCTTGTACCGCTAAATATTTTCCTCTCAGGACTGCCTTTGTTGTGTCCCACAGATTCTGAACCGTTGTGTTTTCATTATCATTTGTTTCCATGAATTTTTTCAATTCTTCTTTAATTTCCTGGTTGACCATTCATTCTTTAGAAGGATGCTGTTTAGTCTCCATGTATTTGGGTTCTTTCCAAATTTCCTCTTGTGATTGAGTTCTAGCTTCAGAGCATTGTGGTCTGAAAATATGCAGGGAATGATCCCAATCTTCTGATACCGGTTGAGACCTGATTTAGGACCAAGAATGTGATCTATTCTGGAGAATGTTCCATGTGCACTAGAGAAGAATGTGTATTCTGTTGCTTTGGGATGAAATGTTCTGAATATATCTGTGATGTCCATCTGGTCCAGTGTGTCATTTAAAGCCTTTATTTCCTTGTTGATCTTTTGCTTGGATGATCTGTCCATTTCAGTGAGGGGAGTGTTAAAATCCCCTACTATTATTGTATTATTGTCGATGTATTTCTTTGATTTTGTTATTAATTGGTTTATATAGTTGGCTGCTCCCACGTTAGGGGCATAGATATTTAAAATTGTTAGATCTTCTTGTTGGACAGTTCCTTTGAGTATGATATAGTGTCCTTCCTCATCTCTTATTGTAGTCTTTGGCTTAAAATCTACTTGATCTGCTATAAGGATTGCCACTCCTGCTTTCTTCTGATGTCCATTAGCATGGTAAATTCTTTTCCACCCCCTCACTTTAAACCTGGAGGTGTCTTCGGGTTTAAGATGAGTTTCTTGTAGGCAACATATAGATGGGTTTTGTTTTTTTATCCATTCTGATACCCTGTGTCTTTTGATTGGGGCATTTAGCCCATTAACATTCAGGGTAAGTATTGAGAGATATGAATTTAGTGCCATTGTATTGCCTGTAAGGTGACTGTTATTGTATATTGTCTCTGTTTCTTTCTGATCTCCTACTTTTAGGGTCTCTCTTTGCTTAGAGGACCCCTTTCAATATTTCCTGTAGAGCTGGTTTGGTATTTGCAAATTCTTTCAGTTTTTGTTTGTCCTGGAAGCTTTTAATCTCTCCTTCTATTTTCAATGATAGCCTAGCTGGATATAGTATTCTTGGCTGCATGTTTTTCTCATTTAGTACTCTGAATATATCATGCCAGCTCTTTCTGGCCTGCCAGGTCTCTGTGGATAAGTCTGCTGCCAATCTAATATTTTTACCATTGTACGTTACAGACTTCTTTTCCCGGGCTGCTTTCAGGATCTCTTCTTTGTCACTAAGACTTGTAAATTTTACTATTAGGTGACGGGGTGTGGACCTATTCTTATTGATCTTGAGGGGGTTTCTCTGAACCTCTTGAATTTTGATGCTTGTTCCCTTTGCCATATTGGGGAAATTCTCTCCAATAATTCTCTCCAATATACCTTCTGCTCCCCTCTCTGTTTCCTCTTCTTCTGGAATCCCAATTATTTTAATGTTGTTTCATCTTATGGTGTCACTTATCTCTCGAATTCTCCCCTCGTGGTCCAGTAGCTGTTTGTCCCTCTTTTGCTCAGCTTCTTTATTCTCTGTCATTTGGTCTTCTATATCGCTAATTCTTTCTTCTGCCTCATTTATCCTAGCAGTGAGAGCCTCCATTTTTGATTGCACCTCATTAATAGCTTTTTTGATTTCAACTTGGTTAGATTTTAGTTCTTTTATTTCTCCAGAAAGGGCTTTTATATCTGCCGAGAGGGTTGCTTTAATATCTTCCATGCCTTTTTCAAGCCCGGCTAGAACCTTGAGAATCGTCATTCTGAACTCTATATCTGACATATTACCAATGTCTGTATTGATTAGGTCCCTAGCCTTTGGTACTGCTTCTTGTTCTTTTTTTTGTTGTGAATTTTTCCGCCTTGTCATTTTGTCCAGATAAGAGTATATAAAGGAGCAAGTAAAATACTAAAAGGGTGGCAACAACCCCAGGAAAATATGCTTTAGCCAAATCAGAAGAGATCCCAAATCGTGAGGGGGGCGAAAGGGGATAAAAAGGGGTTCAGAAAGAAAAAGAAAAAAAGAAACTATTAAAAAAAGAAAGCCAATAACAAATATAAAAAGGAAAAAAATATATATATTAGATAAACTATTTAAAAAATGTTAAAAAAGAAAACGGTAAAAGTTAAAAAAATTTAGCAGAAGAAGAGAAAAAAAATTGAAAAAGAAAAAAAAATTAAATTAACTGCAAGGCTAAAGAATCATGGGGAGAAAGCCATGAGCTCCGGCTTTGCTTTCTTCTCCTTTGGAATTCCGCAGCTCTCCTTGGTATTGAAACTGCACTCCTTGGTAGGTGAACTTGGTCCTGGCTGGGTTTCCCATTGATCTTCTGGGGGATGGGCCTGTTGTAGTGATTCTCAAGCGTCTTTGCCCCAGGCGGAGTTGCACCGCCCTTACCCAGGCCGGGCTGAGTAATCCGCTCGGGTTTGCTGGGTTTGCTTTCGGGAGCTTTTGTTCCCTGAGCAGTTTCCGTGGAGTTCTGGAAGATGGGAATGAAGATGGCGGCCTCCTGGTCTCCAGCCCAGAGGAGCCGAGAGCCCGGGGCCCCACTCCTCAGTGCGCCCTCAGAGAACAGCGCCCAATTACTCCCGTCACCCTGGCCTCCGGCCGTGCTCCGAGCTGACCGAGCCTGCGACTGGTTCAAGGCAACCCCGAGCTGAGAGTCACTCCTCGGCTCTGTCTCTGTAGCCGGCTTCCCCCCGTTCTAATACCGGTAAGCTCTGCGACACTCAGACACCCCCGATCCTTCTCTGACCCTGCGGGACCTGAGGCCGCGCTGACCCCGTGTGGGCTTCACCCCGGTTAAGCCTCTGGAGCGATGTCCCTCAGTGGAACAGACTTTTAAAAGTCCTGATTTTGTGCTCCATTGCTCCGCAGCTCGCCGGGAGCCGGCCCCTCCCCCCGCGGTCTATCTTCCCATCGCTTTGCATTCACTTCTCCGCCAGTCCTACCTTTCAGATAGTGGTTGATTTTCTGTTTCTAGAATTGCTGTTCTTCTCTTCAATCTCCCGTTGGATTTGTAGGTGTTTGCAATCTTTAGATAAGCTATTTAGCTGATCTCCCGCTACCTGAAGTAGTCTCGGCCTGCTACTTCTCCACCATCTTGACTCCCAATCCCCTCAATGTGGTTTTGATTTGAATCTCCCTGATGGCTAATGATGATAAACATTTTTTCATGTGTCTATTAGCCATTTGTATGTCTTCTTTGGAGAAATGTCTGTTCATGTCTTCTGCCCATTTTTTGACGTGATTGTCTGTTTTGTGTATGTTGAATTTGAGGAGCTCTTTATAGATCTTGGATATCAGCCTTTTGTCTGTAGTGTCATTTGCGAATATCTTCTCCATTCCATGGGTTGCCTCTTTGTTTTGTTGACTCTTTCCTTTATTGTGCAGAAGTTTTTGATCTTGATGAAGTCCCAAAAGTTCATTTTTGCTTTTGTTTCCTTTGCCTTTGGAGGCATGTCTTGAAAGAAGTTGCTGTGGCCAATGTTGAAGAATTTTCTGCCTATGTTCTTCTGTAGGATTTTGATAGATTCCTGCCTCACGTTGAGGTCTTTTATCCATTTTGAGTTTATCTTTGTGTATGGTCTAAGAAAATGGTTGAGTTTCATTCTTCTATACATAGCTGTCCACTTTTTCCAGCACAATTTACTGGAGACTTTTTTCCACTGTATATTTTTTCCTGCTTTGTCAAAGATTATTTGACGATAGAGTTGTGAGTCCATATCTGGGATCTCTACTCTGTTCCACTAGTCAATATGTCTGTTTTTGTGCCAGTACTATGCTGTCTTGGTGATCACAGATTTGTAGTAAAGCTTGAAATCAGACAAAGTGATGCCCCCAGTTTTGTTTTTCTTTTTCAACATTTCCTTAGCAATTTGGGGTCTCTTCTGGTTCCATACAAATTTTAGGATTGTTTGTTCCAGCTCTTTGAAAATGCCTGTGGAGTTTTGATCAGGATGGCATTGAAAGTATAGATTGCTCTGGCAGTATAGACATTTAAACAATGTTTATTCTTCCAGTAAGTTCTTTAGGTTTTAAGTGAAAGAAAATTTAACCTAACTGGGATTAAGGAAACAATGGAAATTTATTGGCCCATATAATTTAAAATTCCCATGATAGATTTGGAGTGAGGTTTCAGGCATGGTGTGATCAAGAAGCTCAATCAATACTTTTAAAATTTGGCTTCTCTGCTCTTGCATCTGTTTTTTTTCTTCTTTGGATTCCCTCTCAGCAGGTTCTCTGCAACTGGGGTCTCCTGTCATCTCCAAAGTGCAGCATAACAGGCCTTTCCTTACCCTGATCATGCAGAAAATAGTCATGGGATTAGCTCCAATTTGCTCTGTTTGGCCATACACTTATCTCTTGATCAGTCAGGCCACCAGATGCAGTGGTCTGTTGGGCCATGCTGAAGTCATGTTCCTCTTCCTGGAGACAGAGGTGGGTCAGTTCCATTAATTCATTTGCATTGAGTTAATGCAGGAGTGAATAGAAGAAGGGGAAATGGGTGCTGGAGATATAGATGGTGCATGTTCTCCTCGGTTGTCTTTGTGAGTTCCAACCCAGAGTGGCTATGAAATCAAGTTGGTGGATCACGGTCACCATCACAAAATTATAAAAGAAGGAAATTTAATAGAATAGAAATAACATGAGTGTGTACATACATATGTGAATATATGTAGATACATGTGTATATTTATCTATGTGTGTATACATAGGTGGATAAATATGTATAAAACATCTTTCACCACAGGGCATGGTAAGAAGGTATACAAATGCTGCTTCCCAAGATCCTATATGTTGGCAGTCTGAACTGGTGTTGTTCTTCCTCTTCACAGCTGCCTCTTCCAGTCTCCCTCATGTTGCTTGCCCAGCTTGGCATGACTTCTCTCCTATTCTCATCTCTCTTTATTTTCAATGTTTGGCTCAAATGTCCCTTTCACCACACTTTGTTTCCTGATATCCCCAGCCCTGCCGAGTACCCAGCTTTTCTTTATGTCTTCAGAAAGGCTGATACTTGCCTTACCCAGCCAGCTATGGCTGCCAAAGTGTTTGCCTGAGAGAGGGGTAGAGTTTTATCATCCAATATGGCCATGGTCAGTCTCAGGTGGCCACAGAACCTTGAGAGGTGACCCATCCAAACTGAGATGTTTTGTAAATGTTAAACATGCCCTAGGCTTTGAAGATGAAAAAAAAAAAAATCTCGTGAATAGTTTTTGTACTTATTATATGTTGGTAGGATAGTATTTTTGAATGTATCAGGTTAAATGAAATACATTATTAAAGTTAGTTTCTTCTTATCTCTTTCCAAATGTGGCTACTAGAAAATTTAAAATCAATTCATGGCTTGCATTATATCATATAAAACAGCACCAGGATGGAGCATTAGTGGATGAAGGCTGGGCCCCAAGGGCAGAGGGAACAGAGCGTGGTGTTAGGTGAATTCCTGACTTCCATAGTACAGATAATAAGAACTGGACTCGTAGGATATTTGTGCTTACTAATGGAATAATTAATGGCACACGGGGAGAACTTTACAAATGGTTGCTGTTGTTTCTGTTATGTATGGCAAGTTCCCATCTCTTTCCTGGATTAGCTCTCTCACTGTTTCTTTCATAGCACCAAACACACTGCCTGACTCATAGCAGAAACCAATGAATGTGTCTTGAATGAATGACAAAATGAATGAATGAACATCAGAAACGATTTTGAGAATTTCCCCAAGACAAAATCTACCCACCTGATAATTTGATTAAGAGCAAGTCAGTCAGAGATTCTAAGCCGCTTTATGATTGCCTGAAGGAAAATTCATAGTTGGTAACTATGGCAACTGGGCAATTCCTGTCAATCTTCCTCACCCCAGACCTGTCTCACTTCTTGTTGGTGGGTCTGGAGATTGCCTAATCTCCTGTCTGAATGAGCATTTAAGCATTTTAGTTTATACCATTCTTGTTTGCCTTTTTCTTTTTTGTTTAAACTTGTTTTTTTTAAAGCCACATCTTTTTCAGTTTTGTACTTGATACGTGTAATCGATACCAGTGACAATTACATGCACTTTGGAGGATAACTTTATGTGGTTTTCCCATGAACTATGAAATATGTGTGTGCTTTTGCTGCATGCGTGTGCACACATGTGCCCATGTATGCGCACACATGCATTTTTTTAAACCGTAAGGGCACTTGGTGTAGTGGATTCAGAAATGAAGTTTTTGTGTTACAAGTCCCCACAGGAGATTGGGGTACAGTGATGTTAAAAATATTAGGGTAAGAGAAAATTTCCTTCATACCACAGAAGGGCTAGGCTCATAGACACTGGCCAGGGGTTCCTGGGAGAAACGCCTTCAGATATTTCTTGACCTCATTCCTCCCTGCCTCTCCCCACCCCTCCCTGAGATTCTGGCTCTAACATTTGCATAAATGTGCCAAAATTCAATTCCTCTGGACATAAAAGGCTGGGAATCTGGAGTCTCTGCTTATTATGACTGAGGGGTACTGGGGCAGTGCTTGTGCTCCACAAGGACATACTATGACCCTGGGACAAGTAGTTCAGCTCTCTGTAGCCTCAGTTTATTCATCTGTAAAAGGAGGGTACACCACTTGCTTTATAGAGATTAAATATAATATTATATTTGCAAATAGTGGGTCAAATATGAGATACCTTAAAGACGTAGGTAGAATGATGCATTCGAATCTTGGAGTTAGCAAGAAATTAAAGACCTGAATGAAGATAAGATCTGAGTAGGGGGTTTCAGAGTTGTCCAAACTCAGCTCTCCATTTTACAAGACTAAGCTTGCATTATGAACAATTGGAAAGTCTATTTAACTGAAACTCTAGCTAAAGTGGAATTGGGTCCTTGAAACAAAGAATAGACTGTTAAACAAAAGCCAGTTCCTAGAGACACTAAGCTCTCGATGATTAGAAGGTCCTAGTGGGGTACAGGTACCCAAATGACAGGGCCTATCTGAGCTCAGATGAGGAATTTTGAAGAAGGGAACCCTCAAGGGGCATGGATCCCCTCTATACCTGTCCCCAAATTTAACTCCCAGACAGAGGTGCAAACAAAGGGCCACAGCTGTGCAAGGAGGAGCATCATTAACTCCCACTTGGAAGGAAAAATGTCCATGGTGGGCTTTCTGAGAGAGGTAAAGTTGGGCAGAACCTGTGAGAGGGCAGAGGATGGGTAAGTAGTGAGAAGTGGGAAGGGAGAATGTACTTGGTGGGGGATGGCATGAGGAAAAACATGGCAGCGGAGTTTCCATGCCATCTGACGGGATACTGGGTAGGCTGACTGAGCTGGTCTGAAGGACTGGAGAAACACAGGGGCATGGGAATAAAACCGAGTGTCATATCAGCAGCTAGATGGAGGTGCTTTTGCTGTATTGGGTAAATATTAAGAAGCCACTGAAACATTCTGAGCAGGGAAGTGTCATGATCAAACTGATATTTTAGGAAAATAGTGTAGAATGTGTGAGATTGATTGGAAGTAGATAGATAGGGAGAGCTGCCATTGTTAGCTTCCAATGGAAAGAGTAAATGAGAGATGAATTGGACTTAATTTTGGTTCTTAACTCTGAGACTTATTAGCAGTGTGAATTTGGGAAGGTTGCCCAACTACCCTAAACCTCACTTTTCCCATCTATAAAGTGGGGTAACATACTACTTACCTCAAAGGGTTGTTCATTGAGATTTTGCAAGTATCTGATAGGGTCTGGCACATACTAGTGAATGGGTAAGTAGTATTAGTAGGGAGAAGGCACATAATAGAGCTTAGACAAGAAGCCCTAAAGGAAACCATGAGAAGCATTGATAATATTCTCTCTTCCTCCCAAACTTCCCTTCCCAAACTATGGCTAATGGGTCAAATCCATCCAGTAGTCTGTTTCATACAGTTCTTAAGCTAGAAATCATTTTTACGTTTTTGAAGGGTTATAAAAACCAACCAACCAACTCACCAATCAACCAAACAACCAAATAACCAACCAACCAAATATACAACCAAACAAAGAAGATGTGACAGAGACCATATGTGGTTCACAAAGCTTAAAGTATTTATTATCTGGCCCTTTTCAAGAGAAGTTTGCTGACTCCTTTTCTAGGGCCAACCCTTGAACATCTAAGCAAATTCCTCATCCCTGGAAAGCACACAACTATACAATGACACTGATATGTGGAAGATTCCATTGGGCACTTTCTTGCCTGAGAGACTTACAAAGATTTTAGCGTGTTGGGAACAGTTGTTTTGCTTGAGAGCTTCACCCTGTGAGTCTTTTTGTAAATGCAATTGTCTCCTGGCTCAACACCTCATTTCTTTTTCAAATCTCTGACTCTTGCTTGTTATAGAGGAATATTGTGAGAATCTGCAATGTCTGCAAACATTCATAGGCCCTTGAGGGAAAAAAAGGGGTCTTTAGTATTTGCAAAATATTTTGGAAAAAAACTCTGCATGTCCTTGAAATTTCTAGAAAGATTTTTTTTTGTATGAAGGGTAAGATAGCGAAAGGAGATCCCTAGGTGCATTGATCATATCACTGTGTTACAAGTCTGAGGCTTATGTAAGGCAAAACAGATTTGCTGGCCCAGATATTTAAAAAACAAAGATATCTAAGCTATAGTTACAAAATACATGACATAATGGAAACATGCATGGATATTTCAGAGACAAAAGAAGAAAAAAAGGAAAATAAAAAGCAGCAGCAAAGATCTGACTAAATCAGAGCCAGATGGGATATGTGGATTTGACAAGAAGGAATGAGCTTCAAGAACAATATTTTTCATGCTAGTACTGTGTTTAACTGTATCTTTAAAAAGATATTGAAAAATGCATTCTCTTCTTTATTAAGCTATCATGATGATACTCAAATTTAAAATCATAATTTTACAAAAAAAAGCCATCCTCCTTGAACTTTATTTTGACATTTGGGGAATAAATCCATTAATTCCACATGTATTTCTTCAACAGATATCATAAATGCTGACTATGTAACAGAGACAGGGTGAGGACAGTGGTCTCAGTCCTTATGCAGGATGCAAACTTGAGGCTAGACAAGTAATAAGTAAATAAACAAGGGATTAGATATTGAGGTAAATTGTATAAGGGAAATAAGCAGCATTTTGTGAAAAAGAAGAATGGGAGACTTTAGAGGTTCCCTACTTCAGAAAGAAAAGTACAGGGAAGTCTTTCCTTTGGGGATTTGACATTTTAGCAGAGACTAGGGGTGTCTCAGGTCAGGTTCTCCAAAAATAGACTGGTGGTGAAGATTGTCTATGAGTCATTAGTTAGGAAATGCTCCTGAGAGGCTGGGGACTAGGGAGGAGGTCTAGAGCATGATATTTCAGGAGGCACTTGCTCTCAGGTTTGTGCAAGGATAACATTGGCACCTGAGAATGAGCCCCTCCTTAAGTTTTGTGCCCAATATGCCATAGTCACCTCACCTTGATCATGGCCCTGATTGACAAGTGCAAGCATGAAAAACATATAAAGTTACAATTAGTATTTAAAAGCTTCCATCCACACTGCTTCCAGGCTCTGCTTCCAGTCAGGTAACAATTAGCATTAGTTTCTTGTTTTCTTCTGGAGGATTTTATGCATATAAAAGTTAATACACACAAAACTATAAAACACGTTGAAAGAAATTAGGGAAGACTCAAATAAATGGAGAGATGTTCTGTGTTCAGACTGGAAGACTTAACATACTACCATACTACCTAAAGCGATCTATAGAATCAATGCAATCTCTATTAAATCCTAATGACATCTTTCACAGAAATAGAAAAATCTAAGCTAAAATTCATATGAAATCTCAAGGGGGCACTGAATAGTCCAAATAATCTCAAAAATGAAGAAAAACGTTGGAGAGCCCATGCTTCCTGGGATCAGGAAGTCAAAACTTACTACACGCTACGCTAATCAAAATGGTGTGGTGCTGGCATATCGACAAACATAGAGACCGGTGGAACAGAGAGTGAAATAGAGAGCCCAGAATAGAAAACATAGGAATAAGCCCTTGTATATTTGGGAAAATTGTTTCAACAAGAGAGCCAAGACTATTCAATGGGGGAAAGGAGTGTTTTCTTCACAGACTACTGGGAAAACTGGATATCCACAGGTGAAAGAATGAAGTTGGACCCTTACCTCACACCATATACAAAAAGTAACTAAAAATGGATCAAAGACCTGAATGTGAGAACTAAAACTATAAAACTCTTAGAGGAAAATGTAGGGGAAACACTTCATGGTACTGAATCTGGCAGTGATTTCTTGGATAGGACATCAAAAACACAACCAGTAAAAGAAAGATGTGAGGCTTCATGGCCTGGGCACCTGCTCGCATTTGCTTTCCTTGCTCCTGAAGGGCTGGGTAGTAGTTGTGTCCTGCTGCTTGTTCACAGGTCCTCTAAGTTATTTTGAGAATTTTCAGCTGCA
Source organism: Lutra lutra (assembly GCF_902655055.1). Lineage (NCBI taxonomy): Eukaryota > Metazoa > Chordata > Mammalia > Carnivora > Mustelidae > Lutra > Lutra lutra. The sequence goes on from NC_062290.1 coordinate 27,932,474, forward strand.
TGGGTCTGAGGGTAGGGGGAGTTGTTGGGGAGGCTGCTTGGGCTTTGTTTGCCCTGTGTTCCCAAATGATGAGGGTCATGAGGGATCTGCCTTCCTTTCTATCTCAATGCACAGAGCCTGCAAGCATCTGAGTGAATGACACAGTTGGGTGAACATGTCAGTAACCCTGACTCATGGGTATTGTAGATTGAGGAAGGCACAGGCAGGTGTGTGTGTGTGTGTGTGTGTGTGTGTGTGTGTGTGTGTGTGTAAGCAGTTTCTTTTCTTTCCTCTTGTTTCCTCCAAAAGGAGGATTCTAGCAGAAAGGGAAAGGGAAAAGTTTTATTTGTGGGAGGGAAAGGGAAAAGTTTTATTTGTGCTTGGAAGTGGAGACATTATATTAGTCCCCTGGGGCAAGAAATGTTTAGATGCTTCTAAGTCAATCTCAGGTCACTCCTCAGGAGCTGAATGAGAACTGGTTTTAAGACAGGGATATGAAAATTCCTTCCTGGCCTAGGTTAGCTTGCTCCAATCTCCCACCCAGGACAATGCAACCCAGGTGTGGAAGGGAACAAGAACATTTTTCTGAAAATAGTTACCTTTTCCTATTCTAGAAAAGATAGCTTTGCCCAGTGGACACAGAACTGGGTGTATCTTGGGTGAGGGTGTGCTGGGGTTATTGCTCTGGTACTCTCTAGGGAGGATGGGACAAAGTCTAGGAAGAGGATCTGTTGTGTCTGGGGTATTCATCTGCTTGGGGGAGAAGGAGAGCAAGAGTGAGGACAAGCTGGATGGTGGAATGACTGAGAAAGGAGGAAATGACAAGAAAGAACCGGTATGTGGGAAGGAGTAGGAAGTGCTCATCATATTTAGTCATGGCTCTCCTGCTTTTGCCATCTGCCCCCACACATCCTGTCTCAGTCCCTGGCTTTGCATCTGATGGAGTCAATGTGGAGCACATGGATGCCACCTTGGCAGGAGTGGGAATGGGTATATCTTCAAATACAAAGATGATATCTGCATGGATGTTGTCAGACAAGACATCTCTCTATTTGGGAAAAGACAAAAACAGTTTTGGAGAAAGAAACATGGCTGGAAGAAGCCATGTTTGTTCACAAATGTGACAGATTTTGTTCTTGGTGTGAAAGTTTTGCCCTTGTTGTGATCTTCATGCACTAGATTTTCTCCAAGAACACCCACAGGGAATGGGCCACAGATGGAGAGTTCCCTTGTGTTGAGGGTTCAGTGACCTGGGGGCTCACCATGGATTCCTCGTCAGACCACTGAACTCGACATAACCTAAGGCCCCCGCGGCTCCTCATTCTCATATACAACCATGTTGTCTGGGATCAAGCTGTAGAGCTGAGTTGGGTGGATATCTGCAAAGAAGATATTGAAATAGTCTGAGTCAGCAAAGGAAGATACAATGGTGGCATACAGAACCCCACGAATAGTGTAAGGAAAAAAACCCGCCTAAGTCATTACCATGGTCTTTTTGAAAAGGATTTATTTATGTATTTGAGAGAGAAAGAGAGAGACAGTGAGAGAACATGAGTTGGGGAGAGGGGCAGAGGCAGAGGGAGAGTGAGAATCTCAAGTAGACTTCCTGTTGAGTCCGGAGCCGGATCTGGGGCTCAGTCCCACAACTCATGAGATCACGACCAGAGCAGAAATCACAAGTTGGAGGCTTAAGCTACTGAGCCACCCAGAGGTCCCATTACCAGTGGTCTTTATTCATAGAAAGGTGGAGAGTTCCGGGTAATGTGGCTCATTCTGGCTCCTCCAGACTTCCCATTCTGGCTTACCCCTCCTAGCTCCTGGGTAGCAAGCCTAGGAAAGCAGACTTCAGCTCCTATAAAGTCAGGAAGGCTGATAGAGAAAACAAAGCCTACAGGCTGGGAAGATTAAGTCCACTCTTAATTACCTGACAATATTATAAATCCATAATGTTATTAGACCGTTGCTAGTAGAAGTCCAGGAAAAACTTCATTAACAAGTAGGTGCAAAGGGTGGGATTGAGAACTCTGAAACTGTGACTCCCAGGCAAGCCATGTGTTCCTGGACCTGAAGCACAAGCACTTCAACATGGAGGGAGAGCTGGTGGCCCTGGGGTCACGACCTGAGCCAAAATCGAGAGTCAGATGCTCAACCAATTGAGGCACAAGGCTTCCGCCTCTGCTTCTAACCCTGTTTCCTCCTCCCCATTCCCCAAATCACACCAACAAGAGAAAACGAGAAGCTCCCCCAAAGCAGGATGTTTCCTTATCAAATGAGCAGTGGAGAGGGACACTGCTCATTTGATAAGGAAACATTTTCAAATGCTTTGTGCTCATGCCTGGGATCCATAGGGAGGTATGGACACAGAACCATCACTCAGCTGGTCCAGAATTATGATTCAGTAGGTGCTGCTGACAGTGGCCACAATGGGAATGGGGCTCCTGGGGTTTCATACCTGTATCATATTCCTAGAAGCAGCTTCCATGGCAGGTTTTGATATGGAGAACCTTGCTGGAACCTTCTGGTTTAGGGTCCATGATAGACAAGGGTGTTCTACTTCTGAGGACTTCCTTTCCTTTCCTTTCCTTTCTTTTCAAGATTTATTTCTTTATTTGAGAGAGAGAGAGAGCCTACACACACAAGCTAGCAGGAGGAAAATGGGGAGGGGCAGGAGATGGAAAGAAATCTTCAAGCAGACTCCCCATTGAGCACAGAGCTCCAAGTACCCTGAGGTGAAATCAGGAATTGGATGCTTAACCGACTGAGACACGCAGGTACCCTGTGAGAACTTTCATCTAGAAATTCTACCCACCCTAGAAGCCTGAGATGAAATTATCCTGATATTTTCTTGGGGTCACAGCGGCAGGTGTGGGTTTCTTTGGGAATGCCCAGGGGCAGTTCTGGGACTGGTGGTAGTTGCCTCTTCAGTTTCTCTGAGAATCAGGGTCTGTTCCTTGATGGGAAGGATGGGGCTGATTCTTATTCTAGTTTAGAGGAAAGCAATTCAGTTTTGGAGAGGATCTGGGCTGAAGTGACAGGAGGTGTATACCACTGTCTTCAGGGATTCATGCTCTCTCCTCTGATTTAGGTAGTTTATATTTGTGACAGGATGACTTGCCAAGCTGTTGTCTCCTTCTTCCTGCCAGGGGAGACTCCAGAGGGTTGAAAAGCTAATTTTGTCCTCTTCCCTTCCAGGAAGTCCTGGGTTTCTGTGTCTGGGATGGTTCAAGGTTTTTAGGTTTCCTGACCCAAAATAGAAGTTGCTGGGCACCTGTGACACACCTGACCCAGGTGTCCCCGGAGAAGGGGAGATGGAGTCTGGCTGGGGATTTTGGGTCAATAGAGGGGCAGTTGCCCAATGTTTACAGTGGCTCCAGGGACAGGGGGAGAGGAAGATGGAGGCGAGCCCCACTAAAGACACAGTCCAGTGTGGGAGCGTCTGAAGAGACAGCAGGCTTTGACTGGGTAAGCCGATGTGTTTGCTGGAAGGATTAAGCCTTGAGTGCCCATGTGTCGAGCACAGAAGCAGGAACGGAGCCTTGCCTCACGAGGAACCATTGGGATGTTAGTGATGGGATGCACGATTTATTGGCTTAAGCAAAAAAGACGGGAAGTATTAATTCATGTAATTGACAAGGCTGGGATTAGGGCTGCAATGAAGAGCTCACTTGAAGTCATCAGATTCAGGTTTCCTCTAATTCTTGGCTGTATTCTGAGTTTCTGTGTTCTCTGGCTTTATGTGAAAAATGTCAGGTATTTCAGATGTCGAGTCCCTGGATTCAGTTGCAAGTTCATGAAATAATCTTATTCTTCTATACTGGTTGTGGGTTGGGGTTGCCAGATTTAATGCATAAATATACCGTTACCCAGGTAAATTCATATGTACCTGCACATATGTACCATGAGATTCAATTTTGTTAATTTATTCAGGGCATAGGCATACTGATACGAAAAACTATTGTTGTCTATCTACAATAAAGTGTGAGTACGTAAGGCATGTTCTTTCTTTAATTACACTTTTCTAAATAGTTTTTTATTTCACAAAATCTACTTATAAAATAACTTATGGCTATAGTCTATGTTCCACTGATATTGTAACATGGCTTAGACAGTGGTCACATCCAACTTACTTCATTCTTTCATTCAGCAAACGTTTATTAACATACGAGTCAGCATATTGAAACTGTGTTGCATGAAGTCGACAACAGTAAGAATTGCTTTCAGGTTTAATTGGATGAAGTGCACAATACCATTTTTCGTGGCATACTTTGTTTATCCAATCCTAAGGATTACATGTACATCTCCCGATTAAAAACTTTCAAAATGTCCACTGACAGAAAAGGGTGGGATGTCGTCAACATTTAATACCTTCTTCAACACTGCACTGGATGGTTCCACTTGCTTTCGTGCCGGAAGGGTATTTATTCAGTGGCACCCATGGCAAAGAACTGAATTCTTAAGGGATGAAATCCATTTCAAAAGCCATTCATGGAAGTGGTGTAATAATCATCCACCTCAAGCCAGAATTTCTTTTCCTGTTCATACATTGTCCCTTTGAAGCACACAGTCTTGAGACCTGAAGGAGTATGTTTTCCATAGATTCTCTTTTTTAAACGAGTTTCTTTCAACAGTGGAATTACTTCAATAAAATGGTTTCTTTTTCTTTCAGTTTGTTGTCAAAGAGACAAAAAGTACAAACAAGAAATAAGTAGGCTTTACTCACTGGATTATTTAATAAGTCAACCAGAATTTTAGAGCCTTTCCTTTCAGAATTTAAATGTGATTTCAGTGCTTCAAATCGGAAACATGGTAGATTTCTAGGGAGAAAAATGACTTGCTTCTAATTTACAGAGTAAAAAGATTACTATGGTTGTTAAAATACTGTCTATCATTTATAGAGTTTTTATTACATGCCAGACACTGTTCTAAGTTCTTAAGCTGTTGCCTCACTGCATTATCACAAACAGGTATATTTTTTTCTCCATTTTAAAGAAGAGGGAACTGAGGTTTATGAAAATCAGCTTTACTGAAGGATAATCTCTAGATAGTAAAATCAACTTATTTTTTTAAGTGAACCTATTTTAAATGTAATAGTTGATGAATTTTTGACAAATGTATACAGTAAGATAGCTGCCGCCACAACCAAGATCCAGAACATTCCTGTCACCCCCAGAAGCTCCCTCGTACTTCTTTGCAATCAAACCCCCAACTCCAGCCCAGCCTAGGCAACAACTGGTCTACTGTCACTACAAATAATGGAATACACACACACACAAACACAGATATAAAAATGTAATATATGTATAATGTAAGAGTACAGTGTATGTAATATATACTCTTTCTGGAGGGGGCGGGGGCCTGACTTTTTTCCGTCAAGCATAATTACTTCGAGATTCACCCATGCTCCGGCACTGGTCTTGTTTGGCCTTGCTGAGTTGTATTGCACTACACAAGTATGCACTAACCACGTGTTGATGGATGTTTGGATTGTTTCTAGTTTGGGCAATAATGAATAAAGCTGCTAGAACTTTGGTATACAAGTCTTAGTATAGAATATATTTTCACTTCTCTTGGGAACAAACCTAAGGGTGGGATAGCAGGTCATGACCAGAGAGGTTTTATCCAAGGAATAAAACCAAGAAGCCATTTAGGGGACAGTGAGACAATCCAGAGATTTGAACAGCAGGAAGGCACTACCACCCCAAGGGAGGAGGCCACACTTAACCATGGAGCTCTGCGGACAGGAGCTGGCTGCCCATTGCAGGGAAGGTAAGAAAGTGAGACCAGCTATTGTGGATTTGATTCTACCAAGGTGCCTGTAAGGTACAGTGAGTTGCTTGCCTAGGGCACAAAATTTAAAGGGAGTGCTCACAAAAGCTCAGTAATTAAGAGAAGTAATATTCTAATGCAATATTTTACAAAATCAAAATTAAGGGAAAAGTCCATGATGAACAAAATGCCCACATTTTAGAACAGGATGTGACCCTCCACGTCTTGCAATCACCTCATCTTAATCTTGACTCTGTTCCATCCTGTCTTTATTTAAAATGTCACCTTTTGTTCACTATGGATTTTTTCATTACTTTTTGAATTTTTAAAACATTGCATGAAAATATTAGTTTTTGATGACTAAGCTTCTTGGTGTTCCATAAATTCTGCATCCAAAGTGAGTGGTCTTTTCTCTTCACCCTAGATGTAATTCTGGGATCAGGACCGGTGCTCCAGAGCAGAGTGGGAGAGGAGGGAGGGTGGGAATCTGAGTCCAGCACTTGTGGTGGGTGCTCTGCTAGAGTGGGAAGCTGGACACTATGTTCAGAAAGAGTGACTCCAGACCCTGCATTCTTAGCCACTTTGGAAACCCAGATATGGATCAGAAGGCATTAGAATGGAATTGGGGGATGAACTAGGAGGGCACTGCAGTGATTCAGGCCAGAGATGAGTTGTCCTGGGCTTGTGGATGCCCATAGGTCAAGAGAAGTGTGTGGATTCCAGCAGACCAGTTATTAAAGTATTGAGCAATTTTCATTTCAACTGGTGTGATGGCTAATTTTAATGTGTCAACTTGACTGAGTCATGTGGTATCTAGATATTTGGTCACAGATTATTCCAGGTGTGTCTGTGAGGGTGTTTTTGAATGAAATGAATTTTTAAATTGCTAGACTGGGTAAAGCAGATTGCCTACCCTTAAGTGGGTAGACCTCATCTAATCAGTTGAAGACCTGAATAGAACAAAAAGGCTGACTCTCACCTTAGTAAGAATTCTTTCCACCTGATGGCCTTCAGACTGGGACATTGGCTTTCTTTTTTTTTTTTTTCCCCCTGCTTTCAGACTCAAACTGAAATATCAGCTCTTCTTCCATCTTAAGTCTGCTGGCTTTCAGACGGGAACTCTACCATCAGTTTTTCTGGGTCTTTGACCTTCTGATTTACCCTGCAGATCATGAGACTTGCCAACTTCTCTAACTGTGGGAGCCAATTTCCTGTAATTAATCTCTTTCTATATATACATACATCCTATTGGTTTTGTTTCTCTGGAGAACCCTAACTAATGCAATTGGTGATTAGCTGCTGTTCCCAGCTCCTCGAGTGCTCCCTACTCCCATCAATCCAGCCTGCCTCACCCTACATTTGAGATCTAACCCCTTGACCATGATCCAGCAACCGACTGATAAAACTAGACCCAGCCGAGGGCCTCCAGATCCACACTGAGTGTCCCTTGCACTCTCATCTGTGCCTCTGTTATGGCCCTGCCAATTGACTCAGCAAGACTTGGGTGGACTCTGATGAGGGCCACTCTAGCATCCACTGGCTGCTTCACCAGCTCACTGAGGCTGCAGTGCGCCATTTGCCACCTTCATGGCACCCATTGGAAGGACAGTACCCATGGCAGTGTTAGCAGTGAATGTTCTTAACATCACACCTGGTGTTAAGACATATTTCTGAGGTAGGCACAACAGGTTATTGCTTGACTGTAGGAAGGGAGTCAAGGGAAGAAAACAATGACTTTCAGGTTTGGCTAAAACAACTTGGTAAGTGGTGGTGCCATTTTGTGAATTGGAGAACCCTGAGGAAGAACAGGTTTGGTGGGGAGGGGAAGGAATCAGGAATTCTGGAGGTATCTGTCATTTTAGATAGGCCCATGAGACCTCCAAATGGCCTGTGAGAGGCTGCTGAGTCTGAGTCTGGAGGCCAGAGCAGTCTTGAGTGGAAAGTAAACACGGGGCATTGTCCCCACATAGAAGGGATTTAAAGCCATAGGGATAGAGGTGGTCCTTTTGGGAGAGAATGATGAAGAAAGAGAGGAAGAAGGGACTGAGCAGCCCACAGAACTCCAGTGTTTAGAAATCTGGTCAGGAGGGTGATCCAGCCAAGGGTATGGGGGTGGAGCCACCAGTGTGGTAGGATAAATGCCAGGAAACAAGGATTTCAAGAGCAGGAGTGCTTGTATCGAATGCCGTTGAGAATAAGATTGAAGAATTATAGGCTTAAAAGGCATCAGACTTTATTTTTTCATAATTTGTAAGATACTGAATATAAACCAGCCTCCAAATTTTTCAATATGGAAAGGAAAATTGCAGTCGTTGGCTGCCAGCATGGCTGAAAGGATAACCCATTTCTTTTATGCCATGGATTGGCTCAACACAGTGACTCTGAGTGTTTGTGGATGAATGAATGAATGAAATTGGTTTACTGAAAACAAATAATCCTTTTTTTTTTTTTTAAATCTTGTTCTCTTTTTTATTAAAACCATTACAAATCATGCAGGTTATATGAGGCTCTGACTTTATTTATTTATTTTTATTATGTTCAGTTAGGCACTGTGTAGTACATAATTAGACCTTGATGCAGTGTTCAATGATTCATTCCTTAAGTATAACACCCAGTGCTCATCACAGCACTTGAGGAGGGCACAAATGCTTCTAATACCCCTGAGAAGGCCAGACTGGTCTGACCAGTTTTCCTTGGAGCTCCTGGCTGCCCCACAGAATCTGGGTTTCTCAGACAGCTAAGGTTAACCTGTGGTCCAGATACGCTGTTTGTGTATTTAGCTCTTTGATCCAGGTCCGCAGCTCTGAACCTCTGCCAAAAACATAAGACCACATATTGAAATGTTTTCAGTCCTCAGAAATAGGGTTCTGTAAAAAACATTTTAAAGATTATGAGGGGCTGTTACAGGCAGAGCTGAAGCTGGGGCAGCTTCCTTTTCAGACATCCGTGAGTACAAAGCCTCCCAGATCTCTGAATTTCACGACGGTGTCTCTTTCCACTTAAAGTTTTTGTTTCCAGGATAGAAAATGGACCAAGAAGAAAGAATTTACTGGGGTTTTTGCATGAAAGGAATAAGCAGGATATATTTTCTATTTTTTGTGTGTCAAGTGCACTAAAATTTTGAACACATTAATAAGGTAAACTCATGCTTAACTGACTGATTGTCCTTGTATTTCCCTGTGTGTCTGGTGTATGTATGGCCAAGAAAAACTGGACATGTTGGAATAGAGTAGCTCAAGGGTCTCTGTTGGCCATGGGGCCCTGTTGGGCTCTGCCAGACAGGACATAGAGATTAACTTAGTTCCTTCGTTAATTCCATTCACACGTAACCTGTCTGGGGATCGTTATGAGCAATCTGCAAGTGTCTGTGCTGATGTTGGAGTCTTCATGGCTTGAGATGCATAAGGACTCACTCACATGAGTTACATTCACATAAGGTTAATTTGGAAATCAAAAGAAAACAGTAGCTTGAAGATAAGAGATACCATATGGAGTCAGTCTTGTAGTGAAGAATGACCTGTGTCACAGGGAATAATAGTTTTGAGACATTCTTATGTTTCTGACTTTCACGTCAAACTTCGTACTGAAGTATGTGTGAGTTGCAAACTCTGATTTAGGAGAAAACAATATAGCAGAAAGAAAATACGGAATGACCATGATCTTGCTTTGGAATGTGTTAATTCAGCCTTGCTTCTTGGGTAGTAAAAGGGGTGATGGGGATGGTTCTTCCAAGTTGAGGGATGAGGAAAATAAGGAAATAGACAAAGGAATCATGGGGATGCTTAATCAGTTAGTTAAGCGTCTTCTCTCTGCTCAGATCATGATCCTGGGGTCCTGGGATCAAGTCCTGGGATTGAGTCCCGCATTGGGCTCCCTGTTCAGTGTGTAATCTGCTCTTCCCTCTCCCTCTGCATGTCGCCACTGCTTGTGCTCTCTTTCTTTCATGCTCTTTCTCAAATAAATAAATAAAATCTTAAAAAAATAAAAAGGAAGAAGCAACATGAAGTAAAAGAGAGGAAAACGGGCTGGAATGGGGGTTATAGTGGGAGGCAGGCAGGGAAGGTGGTTCTAGATGGTTCAGGAACAAAGGTACCACAGGATGCTGGGTTGAGGTAGAAGAAGGAGAAGACACTTATGTGGCATCAGCGGGAAGGCACAGCCTAGGGCTTGATGCTGTAAAGGAAATGGGTAGGACCAGATAGATGTTAAGTGATAATTATTTTTCCAGTGAGTGATAATAGAGGTTCCAGTAATCCAAGGCATGGGTTAGCAGCATTGGGTATGTCTTTAAAAAATTACCTAATTGGCAGTTGAAAATGACATTTATTTTATTTTATTTTTAAAATAATTTTGTTTTATTTTATTTTGAGAGAGAGAGAGAGAGATATGAGTGGGGGGTGGCAGAGGGAGAGAAACTCCCAAGCAGGCTCCGTACCCAGAGTGGAGCACAACTTGGGGATCGATCTCACAACCCGGATATTATGACCTGAGCCAAAATCAAGATCAAATCCTTAACCGACTGAACCACCCAAGCACCCCCAAAATAACTATTTATTTAACTTTGTATGCATTAATGACATAATTAAAAATTAGACCTGCACTCTTATGTAAAAGTTCAGACTTTCATCAAAGGATAGAGAAGTGAAAAACACCCATAATTCTACCACTCAGAGTAAATATTTTCCTTAATAATTACATTATTATTGTTTTACATCAATATTTATATTATTTACAGTATTTACATTACTACTGTTTTACATCAGTATTTTTCTTAACATTTATGAAAATTGGATTTAATCAAGCATGTTGCTTTTTTATTGTGGTAAGATATACATAGCATAAAATTTATCACATTAGCCATTTTGGGCTATACAATCAGGGGCATTATGTACATTCGCATGTAGTGAAAACATGCTGGGTTTATGCTGAATTGTTTGACTTACACTGATAGCTTCTCAGGTGAAAAATGCAGGCATGATTCTTTAAAGGTTCTCTAGGGTTCCACTATAGGTCTGGCCCTGTGTCCCCACTGATGAACACTAAGTTGTCTTCAATGATTTTAGCTATGAAGAACCATATTGCGACGTACATTTTTATGTCATTAACTTGTACATATTTGCAGACCTACTGACTTTCGGATGAATCCCCAGAGGGTGAATGGTGGAATGAACAGTATTCACATTTATAATGCATTTTATATATATTATCAGCTTGTCTTCCAGAAATGTCCTACCAATCACACCTACCAGCAGTGAATGAGAGAGTGTGGGATAATATTTTATTGATGCATGTATACTTTTTTGTGGGTGAATTTTTTTAAGAGTATAAGTCATTAGACCATTATCTCTCCTATACACCTACTACAAATACACCTCTGATTTGTCTTCTGGCTTTTATAGGTTTTCACTCTGTCAAACCTGTTGATTAAAAAAAATTTTGGTGTTGTTTTCTATTGTATTTATTTTTCCATTGTTTTAAAGTGATAAAAGCCCTCCCCTTCAGATATTGAATCCAATGATTTGTTGACTCATTCAGATAATTATTATTCTTTTTTTTTAAAGATTTTATTTATTTATTTTTTGACAGACAAAGATCACAAGTAGGCAGAGAGGCAGGCAGAGAGAGAGGAGGAAGCAGGCTCCCTGCCGAACAGAAAGCCCAATGTGGGGCTTGATCCCAGGACCCTGAGATCATGACCTGAGCTGAAGACAGAGGCTTAACCCACTGAGCCACCTAGGCGCCCCTATAATTATGATTCTTTTTTCAGAATTCTTTTTCTTTCTTTTAGATTTATTTATTTATTTATTTGAGAGAGAGTGGTGCCGGAAGGCAGAGGGAGAAGGAAAGAAAGAGTCTCAGGCAGGCTCCGTGCTGAGTGCAGAGCCCAACACTGGGCCAATCCCACGACCCTGAGATCATGACCTGAGTTGAAACCAAGAGTTGGGCACTTAACCAACTAAGCCACCCAGGCATGCCTCATATAATTATTTATTGGATACCAACCTGATGGTAGACATGCTATAGACACTGTGCATAAACTGTGAACAAAATTATTCATTGTTCACAAAAAATTCCCCACTTTCAAGAAGCTCTTCTTTTAATGGAATAACTAGAATATCTACTTTGATAAGTCTCAGATCCTTTTTTATTTGCATTTTATCTAGTTTAGAAAACTTTCCTATCTACAATGTATTTTGGTATATGGTGTGAGAAAATAAGCCAAATTGATTCCCCCCCCCTCCAAATTGCTAGGCAATTGTTATCAAATTGATTAAATACTCCCTTCATTCCTGATTTGATTTGTGATGCCTACTTCCTCATACATTTTATTGAGAAAATGGCCCCACTTTTTTAGTATGTAATGACACAGAACAGGGTTACTGTTAAACTGATAAATGTTATTGTTTCACCCAAATGCCAGAAGTTTCAAATTATAAAAGTTTATCATAGAATCTTTTATTTTATTATATTGCAAGGATTCTATTATTCCTCTTAGAGCATGGCCCCATTTTATCATGGACATTTATAGTAATATAAGATTTGGTTCAGTTTCCTATCTCAGGATAGTTTCTTGGAGTACTTATTGTGTAAAGAATGGTAGGAAAGACATCATTACCTTAATCTTTACACTTGGTAAAAGATTTGGGTGGATGCAGTCATAGCTCTTAGGCATCCAACATGGTTCCTGAATAAACACTTAAATTACGTATATTAATCTGTAGGATTACTAATGAGTAATGATAAAACAGCAGGGTTACCCCTAAATCTTATGGTCTGTTTGTGTTGGTTGATGTTCGTCTACTATCCACCCACCCATCCATCCATCCACCCTTCCAACCATCCACCCATTCATCCATCCATCCACCCCCCATCCACCCATCCATGCACCCACCCATCCACTCATCCATCTACCCATCCATCCATCCACCCACCCATCCACCCATCCAACCATCCACCCATCCATCAATCCACCCACCCATCCATCCATCCACCCATCCATCCACCCATCCATCCACCCATCCATCCATCCATCCATCCACCCACCCACCCACCCATCCACCCATCCACCCATCCACCCACCCATCCACCCATCCACCCACCCATCCATCCATCCATCCACCCACCCACCCATCCACCCATCCACCCACCCACCCATCCACCCATCCACCCATCCATCCACCCACCCACCCATCCATCCATCCATCCATCCATCCACCCATCCACCCTCTATTTCTAAAAGTAACTGAAAATGGTCTTGGTATGTTGTCAGTTTTTTGAATTGTGGTTTATAGGCATTTATATGAGAATAACTCCAGGTGTTCTTTCAAAAAAATGTAGATTCTTGAGCCCCACCACAAACCCACTAACCCTGGACTCTCTAGTGGGTGGAGCCTGGGAATCCCACCCCATGTGATTCAGATCCATTCTAGTTTGTGAACAGCTAGAGAACCATGTGGAAATCCGATCCTCCAAGCAAGTTAATTAATCTCTGTATGGAGCGCAGTGGCTGTTCTAATTCTGTGGCTATTTCTTCAACCACTTGCTGTTTTTTATTACTGGGAGTCACGCAAAAAATGTTGCCCACCCTCAAATGTTATTACATGGCTTTAGAAATCCCTTCATCCCCATCCAGTGTTTTTCTCTAAGAAAAGAAACAATGTAGCGAAGGAAAGCATCTGAGGAGCAATACACATTTATTTTTCAAGACTAGTTTTGAAAGAAATCTTAGGTGTTTTCAAAAACAACACTTTTGCCCTGAAGGCAAAGAGCAAGAACGTGGATCTTTTGAGCCGCCTACCTCCACTGGAAGGGAGCCACACACATGTCACTCTAGGGGGGGCAGCAACAGTCTTTTCCTAATTCCCACAGAAAGAATCTTTTAGGGGTAAATGCCACAAATACAGATTCCGGGGTTCGACCACAGAGATGTGAAATCAGACTCTCCAGGGGAGTGCCCTGAGAATCAGATTTTGGACAAATGCCATGAAGATTCTTAGGCTCAGGCAAGTTTACTTTCCGAGCCAGATATACTTGGGCTTAAATCCTTGCTCTCTTAGCTTGGTGATTTGGGGCAGATTAACTGCTCCAACCCTCAATTTCTCCATTTATAAACTGAGGTGCTTCTTTACTTACGTGTCTTAAGAGATGAAATAAACTGATAGTAGGCGGATCTGCAAGCACAGTTTCTAACGTGTAGTTACAGCTTATTAACCGTTACTTCCCGTTCTGCTCTCTTTAGAATGACAGTGTTTGTTCTAATCCTGCTGACTTCTCCAGAGCTGATGATAGCCCTGTATGTAAGTAATCCAGACTGGCTTGCTGACTGGGAAGCATATGTCAAAAGTACTAAGGGAAACATCTCTCTGTAGATCCGAGCTTTGTTTCTCAAATTGTGGTCCATGCTTCTGAGTCACCTAGTGCTTGTTTTTAAAAATAATGATACCAATAAAATAGATGATCCTGGCTCTCATTCCATACTCATCAAATCAGAAACTCTAGGAGCAGGATCCATGAGTAGCTTTTTAAACAAATACTCTTAGTAATCCTTACGTATCTGAAAGTGAGGAAGCAGAGATGACCCCAGACTTGGCACTGGGCATGAGAGCCTCTGTACCAAAGCCCCTCTTATTTCTCAGCATCCTTCCTGGTAGTCAGAAGACTACCATTCTGGCCCCACTGCCCTTTGCTTCACTGTGCCTCCCTCTTAGATGTTAGGGGACAGCATCATTCCAGCTGGAGCAGAAAAGAAATTCAATCTAGCATTTCCTGCTCTGCCTTCTGGGTTCCATCACCTTCTTTCATGGTCTTCCTCCACCCCCCTCCCTCCTGGCAGTGAGAGATGTGATGTGTGCACACGTGGTGTGGTGTCGTCTCAGGTGGACCGTGGTCTTTCTGGGAGTGCTGGCTGAGACCACCTTTGTTGAAAAGCCATCTAGGAAACATGGTCGCTAAAACAAAACTCGCAAGTACAGCATGTCTTGAGAGCTGCTTTGCAGAAGTGACAGGTGGTAACCAGGCTCAGCCCAGAGATGCTCAAATGTGCCAAGTTTTGGTCCCTCCTAGCCTGTCGGTTTTCTGCCGATGTGAAGTTCAGCGTTAGAACACAGGGAGACTCTCAGTTTCTAAATGTGTTCTTGTTTCAGGGATGCTTGGCTTGCCTGCTGATGGTTTCCAGGAGTCCCCATCACTTCATGATCAGGCTCCTGTGCCTAAGTGTTAGCCAACAGTTAACAGGTGAGAGCAGGTTCAAGCTCAGAGGAGGAGCTTTGCGTCTTCCGTGACTGTGCTGGTGGTCAGCCGTGGAGGAAGGTTCACCCGGAACTTGCTATGAGGGAGTCAAGTAAATGAGGGGCCAAGTTTCTGAGTACTCAGGGTGGCCCAGATGTTAGTACTCAGGTTTATATTTCCAAAAGAGTACAAGGGTGGGGGGGCAAGGTGGGTAAATGTTCTTCCCTTTTCTTAGAATATAGGTTCCTCCTTCCCTGACCTTTCCGAGTGGAGATAAAGGGTGATTTATGGCAAACAGTATTTGAACAGTATTCCTCATCCTGGCTTTTAATTTTAAAAGTCTGAGAAAGATTAACCATTAGGTCTCCATGGCCACTATGAGTCATACGACTGAAAAAGAACAAAAACCAGAAAACAATGAGCTGAGCTCCCCCTCTTAACAAATGTATCCACTCTGGTTTTCTATGTTGCTTCTTTTTATTTGATAACAGTTTGCCCTAATGTTAATAATTCTTGTATCCAAGCAACACACATTCTCGAGTCAAATGCCTCAACAAATTGATGATCCAAGTTTCCTATGGATTATTTTTCAGGCATGAGAAATGAATTGTTCAAGCATAATCCAATGGTTTAGCTGGAATTTTAGCCAGTTTACCATAGAAAGTTGTCAAGGAAGTCCCAGATGTGGATAGTGTCACAGGTCAGGAGGCAGATTCTGGGAGGGAATTTGGCTCATGGGGTATTTATTAAGGAGTGTCCTTGGGAAGGGGAATGCCAAAAGGGAGGAGAAGCCATCAGGAGTGGATAGAGTGCAGGCATGTGGCAGTCTCAGTTGAGTCCATGGGAGCTCTGGAAGCTAGAGTACCCCTTCAGAGTGGCCCCAACTTGGGCTAGAATGGATGAGAAATGTATCTGGGCTGCTTAGGAAGGGGCATGATTTTGGGCAAGGCAGCTTTGCCACCATCTTGGAGTATATCTGTCATAGATGGTGTTCCACCCACATGCCAGTAACATCTTGGTGACAAATATATTGTTGTGATTTTGCACTACTTCCCAACTTGCCATGGGGATCTCCTTCTTTCTCTCTTGATCTTGTCTTATTTGCTCTCCTGCCTTTCAAGACAACTCCCCAGCTCCTAGCCAGAAGGCAGACCATTACTATCTCTGTTAGCATTCAGTGGCTCCTTCCACACTGGACCCCAGTTTGAGGGTTGCTCTTCAAGCACTGATCCAAACCTCTGCATTCCTTCGGGCCTCAGGGGTCTGTGCCACACTCACACCTTCCTCTGACAAAGGCCATCACCCTCTCTGTGTATCTCCGCTCCATTTTACAAAAAGAAAACACTAAAACCCAGCTTGGATTTGAAATAAGGCAATGACCCAGAAGCCGTGTACTGTCTTTGGTAGTTAGCTTTGCCATTTCCCTTGATGAAGACCCTCAAGGTTCTGTTGGGACCCATCCTCAGATGTGCATATACTGCATTATTCCCAGTCTTTGTCTCTTCTAAAAAATGAGCTGGTTACCCATTAAGGGCCCTGTGGTCAAGCTCATATCCATGAATTTTTGAGGGCATGTCATCGAGTGGTCTTTACTACCCAAGACCTGTAGATCTGGAATAAATGAATCTCCCTGAGTTGCTACCATCAGAGCATTAGCAATAGCAGCTGCTTCTTATTTGCTGCTCAGATTCAGCTGAAATGCATCAGGAATCAGAACTGTTGAGGGCCTTAGTTCTGATGACTACACTAACTTCATTTGATCAGATTTCCAGCAAGTCAAGCTGGTTGCTGAGTCCTTTGTCCTGTTGTTTCCTTTGGACCAATTTGGAATGGTGGTGCTTCATGAATAATCCATGAGCATTAACCAGCTGCACACATATGGGCCTGTCCACTGTCTTTGCCATCGAATTTTAGATGGTTCTCATGTAATTCATAAATCATCTAGAAGAACCAGACTCTGACAAAGTATCTGGAGACCTTCGAGGGTCCTTTCAAGTTTCCAAAGGGAAGGCACAGTATTAACTTAGTTCTAACAGGTCATAACAGGGGTATTTTCCCTGGAGAGTCTTCAAGTTGGAAGTATAATAGGGACAAAGTCTATATGAAGATACCTCTCAAATTATTTGAAGCAAACCTTTATGCCAGCTTTGCTGTTGTTGTTCTTTTGGTTTTTGCTGTTGTCTTAATCACCAAGTAGTGAGGGTTAAAACAAAGGCTGTAATTAAATTGAACTCTGTTCCGTCGGGGGCGGGGGGAATTTGGGCAACTCGCTTAAACAGAAGCAGGTGGTGCTAGAATGCTCAGTGGAAGTAAGCTATGAGGAGGGAATGCAGATTTCTGTCATTGAAAACAGTTAAAAATACTTGTGGTCTTTTGTGCCAGGCTGTGATTAAGATATACATACATAGATGTGCCTTAATCACATGTATAAATCTGAGTTTCAAAAAACTGTGATGGAAAAGCAATATAGTTTTAATTTAAGAGTGGCCTTTTGCAGTAAGGGTGGGTGGGATTCTGTTTGTGTGCCTTTGGGTTTGTGTATTTGTGTATGTGTGTTTATTTCAAGAGTTGATTTAAATAAAGATGTTCCATCCCAGTTAAAATGAGATTTCATTTGTAGTCCATTCAGGTCTTTGTCTGTGGCACTGAGCAATGCACATGTTCTATGTAGCTAGCTTCCACAATGGAAAGGAGGAGGGATAGGAGGATTCATCTCTTATTCCGTTGGCTGCTTGGGATGGGAGAGTTGATGGGTTGACAAGCAGGTATCCTATTCTTCCCTAACTCTTCTGGGGTTTTCCCTTCTGAAACGATATGTTTGTTGCATGGAACTCTCTCTGTAAAGTAACATGTCTCCAGGCACAGTGAATTAATACAGGACCATAGCCCAACTGTGTGAAGTGCCAATTGCCCTTGAAAGGACATTGCCAGATAGGTAGTTAAGTTTTAGTTACAGATAAATAATGAATAGTTTTTTGGTACAAGTATATTCTAGGCAGTATTTAGGAGTAAAAAATTATCTTTTATCTGGAGTTCAAGGTTATCTGGGTATCCTGTGTTTTCAGTGGTTAATTTGGACACCTCTACCTCCAAGGGGCAATTCTTCCCTCTGATAGTAGGCCAGACACTTCCAGAAGACTCAGATTTTTGTTGTTGCTATCATTTCTCTTTTTGACTTCATTAAATTCACAAGGATGCCTGCATTTTTGTGGCTCCAATTCCTTCATTAAAATGGAAGCAGATTTGATTGTTTCTGCTTTTTTTCTTTTTAAGTATAATTGGCCAGTATGCTCTCCCAATTGTGAGTTACCATTCAATTTTTTTTTAAGTTGAATGCACAGTGCAAATGCCAAGTTGGTAAATGTAATTTGCCAAGTTGGTTCTTTGAGGAGTTTTACAAATGAGAAGAAACATCGGGATTGTGTCATGGGAAAGCCAGATATAAAAATAAAGGAAGTGTATTAGAGCCCATAATGCATTGAAGATATTCAGTTAAATGTGTGGTGATAGTAGAGGCTCCTGCTTCCAGTTCTGAGGTTAACTAGCTATATGCCTTTAAGCAAAGAACTTACTTCTCAGGGCCTTATTTTCTCCTCTTATAAAATGAGCTGGCTAGTTTAGATGACTTTTAAAGCTCATTCTGACTCTCTTATTCCACTACAAAGAAGTAATTTTTTTGATACTCCACTGCTATCCCATTTCTAATTCGGTAACTTGGGAGTCTGATTCTGTGGGAAGCTAGGAGAAAGTACTTACCGCGCATGAAGGGATTTCTCCAATGAATATGGCTCACGGTTCTAACGTATCAGAAAAATGGCTTATTTCAGGAGCTGTTCTTTCTTATTTCACTTGTTCATTCAGCCATTTTGTGTAGTTGTGTGGGTTTGAGAAACCAGGAAGTATAAGACAGGTTTTCTTTCTGTATCTGGGTAGAGCAAGGACGGGCATAGAGAAAGACAGGTGAGTCAACAGGTGAGTCAACTCCCTGTGGTAAATGCCAGGCTAGAGACAATGGTGAAGTGTTAGGAAACACTTAACACATGTGACTGATTTTAAGGAAACTGTTTTCCTCTTTGTTGCTGACTGAATTAGCTATAAATTCTCGTATCTTCGGTATTTGATTACTTCGATCAGACATAGTTGTAAGAATCATGTTATTCACTCCCATAATTGTGGCATGCATGCACACATGAACTAGTGCACAGACACACACATACACATGAATGAAACCTGTTTAGAGAAGGAGCAAAAACACCCAACAAAAACATGGATGCCGAAGAAAAACAAGCTGCGGTTCAAAAGGGCCCCCTTTGTCTCCATTTTTTCTACTCTATTATTTTTGCTAAGATAAAGGATTAAAAATAGTAGCCAAAATCTGGAGTGCCTGGGTGGCTCAGTCAGTTAAGACTTCAGTTTTTGGTTTTGGCTCTCGTCATGATCTTGGGGTCTTGGGACTGAGCTGCACATGAGCCCCACACTGAGCCCCGCATTGAACCCTTCATTGGGTTTCATTTTCAGTGGAGAGTCTGCTTCTTTGACTCTCTCTTCCTCTGCCCCTCTACCTCTCCCCACTCATGCTGTCTTTCTCTCTAAAATAAATAAATAAATCTCTGGTGTCTGGGTGGCTCAGTGGGTTAAACCTCTGCCTTCAGCTCAGGTCATGATCTCAGGGTCCTGGGGTCAAGCCCCATATCGGGCTCTCTACTCGGTGGGGAGCCTGCTTCTCCCTCTCTCTCTGCCTGCCTCTCCGTCTACTTGTGATCTCTCTCTCTCTGTCCAATAAATAAATAAAATCTTTTTTAAAAAAATTAAATAAATATATCTTGAAACAAAACAGCAAAAATCTATGAAGTACTTATTATGTGCTAGTCATTTTTTAAAATGTGTTACAGACATTCACTTAATTTAATTCCCTCAACAAGTCTGCAGTAGGTATTAGCATTAACCCCATTTTATAGATGAGGAAACATAGGTACAAAAGATTTTTTCTTTTCCTTTTTTTTTTTTTGCTGGTATGTTTTAAGTTTTCATATGTTGTTTTAGATTAGAAATCCCTCTGCTGTCATTTAAATGTGATTAGTACAGGTTTAAGAATACATTCAGTATTTATATGAAGGACGGTACTTCCTGAAGAACTAATAATAAGGATTTTGTGAAATCTTTCTCTATATCTGGCTTTGCATATCTCAAGCACAATGTTTTATATTACAACTACTTTGCATATTTTCTCCAGATTCGACTGACTAGTTTTTTTCTTCATCATTTGCAAAAGGGCTGGCAGTTATACAACGTGTATGTCACCCTGCCCTGAAGATGGATCTGTGTATTATTTGAATTAGTTCATGCAAATAACTGAAAAGTCACTTTTTAAAAACAGATTTTTATTTATTTATTTATTTCACAGACAGAGATCACAAGCAGGCAGAGAGGCAGGCAGAGAGAGAGAAGGAAGCAGGCTCCCTCCTCAGCAGCGAGTCCAATGCGGGGCTCGATCCCAGGACCCTGAGATCATGACCTGAGCCAAAGGCAGAGGCTTTAACCCCCTGAGCCACCCAGGCGCCCCCAAATCCCTTTTTAAAGAACCAGCCCGTATGAATGTGAACATTCCAAACTGGACATTAGATTAGAAACCCCTGGATCTTTCACCAAGACTAGCATAAGAATCGTGCTAGAAACTCTTGTGAAGCTTTGATTAGGGGCTGGTGAAGATAGGAAGTAGTAGTGCCATGGAGGCGAGAGCTTGTTCTCGGCCGTGATAGTGGTCCGTGCCATCCTCTTGAGGATGGAGAAAAGCAAAGGACAAAGCAAATGCTGACAGTCCTCTCCATCATGTGCCTGGGAAATTCATCTCGGATTTATTAGCCACGTCAATTGCTTTCCTGCAAAGCATAGCCATAAATCACCACAGAAAGATTGAAATGGTATCATTTCCTTGGGAATAACAAGCTAGAGGTGGCATAGCGGTCCAAGAGCAATTACAATACAATTAAATGTTCAGGTTCCTCCCTCCTCCTCATGATTTATGCCTGAGAAAAGTGTACTGAAAGGTCAGGACTGTTGAGCAGCCAAGAACAACAAAAAAGACATGGAAGATTCCTAAGCAAGGGACCAGCAGCTTGCTTGCCATTTCTTTCTTAGAAAGGAAAACATGTATACCATGTAAAACATGTAAAAAACATATATACCACTAAAACACATATTGTGTAAGCATGTAAACATGTATAAAAGACATATACCAAAACTAATGTATATTTTCATGACTTTTCTAAGAGTGCAATGAGATACAATCTGTTCATTTTGGGAAATTATGATATATCTGAAATATGATTGCAAACAGCCCTGGAACTCTAGAATGTTTGAGTGGGATGGAAAGTCAGTTATCATTCTCTTCAACCCAATAGATATAGGAAAACATGTGACAAATATCTATTGATTTCCTACTCAGTGTCTGGTGGTAATTTAGGTACTTTGGGTAAAAAATAAGTACAATGACACCAAAAGCATGAGCAACAAAAGAAAAAATGGGTAATCAGACTGGTTCAAAATTAAAAACTTGTACATCAAAGGAATTATGAAGAAACTGAAAAGTCAGACTAGAGAATGGGAGAGAATATTTCCAAATCGTACATTTGATAAGGCCTAGTATTCAGAATATGAAGAACCCCTACAACTCAATGAAAAGAAGGACAAATAATCCAATTAAAAGAGGCAAAGGACTTGAGTAGACTTCTTCAAAGAAGGCATATGTAAGGGGAGCCTGGGTGGCTCAGTCATTAAGCATCCATCTTTGGCTCAGGTCATCACCCCAGGGTCCTGGGATCAAGCCCGGCATCGGGCTCCCTGCTCAGTGGGGAATCTTCTTCTCTCTCCCACTCCCTCTGCTTGTGTTCCCTCTCTCTCTCTCTGTGTCAAATAAATAAATAAAATCTTTTTAAAAAGGTGCATATATAATATATAATATATATGTATAGACATATTGGAGATATATATATATATATCCAATAAGCCCACAAAAAAATGCTCAACATTGGTAGTCACTAGGGAAATGCACATAGAAACCATAGGCGATACCACTTCCTAGCCACTAGGATAACTATAACAACAACAAAAAAGAAAGACAAGAAAATAACAGTTGTTGGAGAGGATGTGGAGAAACTGGAAACCTCCATTCATCACTGAAGGGAATGTGAAATGGTTCAGCCACTGTGGAAAACAGTTTGGTGGTTCCCCAGAAAGTTAAACATAGAATTACCATACAACCCAGTGATTCTACACCTAAAGCATTGAAAACAGAGACTCAAACACATACATGTATGTGCATGTCCACAACAGCATTATTCACAGTAGCCAAAAGGTAGAGACAGTCCAAGCATCCATGACTATCAGTGGAAGATTGGATGAACAAGTTGTGGCCTTGACACACAGTAGAATATTTCCATCACATACAGGAATCCTATAAAGGAAGTACTGATACATTCTATGACACAGGTGAACCTCGAAGAATGATGCTAAGTGGAAGAAGCCATACAGAAGAAGTCATTTATGGTCTGTTGCTATTTGTACAAAACATCCAGCAGAAGTAACCCAGCAAGACAGAAAACAGACTGGTGGTTGCTGTTGGTGGTTTGGGGTGATGAAAATGTTTTGAACTTGACAGATGTGGTGGTTTCCTCACTGTGCTGGGCATATACTAAATGCCACTGAATTCTACATCTTAAAATGGTGTTATGGTAACATGAATTTCACCTTATTGAAGAAGTAAAGGGAAAAAAGTAGAACATGGTTTAATAAAAGAGACACTGGCTTTGGAATCAGATTTGGGTTTGTGACTCGGCTCTGCCACTTTCTCTTCATCTGAACCTGGAGAAATTGTTCAGTCTCATTCTGGAAACATGCATATTCATGAAATAAGTAGCCTTGTAACCTGCCTCAGGCAGGCATTTAGCTAACAGTTGGTGGAAAATTGAGATAACACATCAGATGCTTTCTGACCCGTGCTCATTATTTTCATATAAACTAGAGATCCATGAATCTCATTTTGCTGGTAATTACAGTCATGCCTGTGGGACAAAAACACAGATACAGCGGAGAGGAAGACAGGCAAGAGGAAGCTAAGGGAGGGGAGGAGCGTGCAGCGGGACCAGAGGTTTCAGGTCCTCTCCTGGCCTTTTCCCATTTCTGGGGAGGCAGGAACACACCATGCGAGTCAGGCAAAGGATCAGGCAATGGTGGGAGAAAAAGATGAGGCCTCTGCCCCAGCCCCAGTGGATCAAACCGCTGCTGTAACTGACAGCTGGCCAGCCCTGGGACATTGGGATCAGCCCCGCATGAGTGGCCCTCAGCCAGGCCTGGCCCGAGCGCACTGCTGCTGACTCAAAGAGCTGTTCGTTATATTTGTTTTGCAATACCCAGATGTGCTTAGCTGCCCTGGCCTGGGGCACAACCGTGATAACCATATGCAATTCTTCAGCCTTGCTTCGTCTCCTCCTGAAGCCAGGCCATGAGCCCACTGACAGGCGACTCTGCTGAGGAAGAGGCCGACAGGGAAGCTCCTAGTGACCCAGGAGGAGGGGTTTGCACAGGCACGTAGGGGACGAGGGGCTGCTTCTGTCTTGAGCTGTCTGCAAACTACTTTATCTTCAAGAGCAAGGCCATGGATGAAGCCCTTGCTCAGGAAAAAGAAATCCTCTGTGTAGTGGGTCAGCAAAAGTCAGAAAGACAAATTTGCTCTGTTAGTTCCAGTCATGGGAAATAGGTTGTTTGCCACAGACAGGAAATTATTTATTACATAAATATTTGGTCTTGCTCTAATTATTATCTAGATGCATGTGTTTGTGCATATATGTGTATAAGCATCCTAGCACTTACTATAATTGAACTAGAATTCCAATCTAGGAATGAAGAGAAAGGATTCATTTATTAGCAATCAGTGTCTATGAAATAGTCATACAAAGAGAACTATAGATTTTTTAGGCCAAAGTAGGATACATTTAAAAATCTGGAAACCGTAAGCCTTCATCTTGTGTACGTGTGTGCACACACACGTGCACACGTGAGTTTGTGTAAATGCCCACTGCTGAGGAACCACAAAGACCTGGTGCAGATTTGGGTCTTTGGCTAATCTGACAGCTGATCTGAGGCTCCAAGTGCTTATGGTTCCAACTGTCCACAGTGTAAAAAGTTAGGGTAGCAGCACTGATTCACCCAAGTCTAGCTTCCACTTAAATCTCACGAGGTGTCTGTTTCTAACAGAAATGGATCTTGAGTTTCTTTGGATTTTCCTTTTTTTTTTTTTTTTTTAAATTTAGGACAAGACCTAGTTTTCTATTTGAGAAGGTGGAAGGACTTTAGAAACCTTACAGAATCCATGAACAGTATGTATGTCTCCTAGACTCTGCAAAGATGAACTGACCTGGAAGGTGTGACAAAGATGGGATTGTTTCCCGAGGTCTCAGTGTGGCTATTTTTGCCGTGTCACAGCGGCCTGTGGAGTAACAGGAGTGCAAACACGAGCCTGAGCAGAAAGGGCTGATGGTCTCCCATTGTTTGGGAGAAGAGGCAGTATGTTGAGGCCAGAAGGTCATCTTGAAAAGGAGAGGAGACAGAATGGGGAGGAGGGAAGGAAGAACGCAGTAGGGCTACTACCTTGGATGACAGACATGAAAGTCCAGGAAAAACAAATGGGAAAAATGGTTATTTTTCTCCTTTTGAAGATGTCGCCCCCCCCCCCCGCCATGCCTGCCTCTGAGAGAGAACATTAGAAAAATGTAGAATTGTGAAATAGTTTTAAAGGATGAAAAACATGTTTGAGACGAGTTGTTTACCTGGCACTGAATTCCCAAAATTAATTTTTAAAAATTGTGCAAGAGGAAGACTTACTTGGAAACATGTTTCTGTTCATTGTAAGCCACCCTAATGATAAACAGCACTGTTACGACATTCCAGTCGAGGCATGAGACATACTTCGCACTGAGGGGAGTACTTTATAATGTTCGCAGTGGCTTCTGGAGTTGGAGGGCATTAAGACATTTTATGGCCTCTTAATGCCTTCCTATCAATCAATCAATCAATCACTTTTCTAGATTAAAGGTATCCTCCATCTATTGTCCTTTCTATTCAAGTCTCTACAGATATGAAATTACATAGAAAATCACCAGAAGACAAATAACATTCACTGATGATTGGCCTCTTAAAGCATTAGTCCTCCCTCAAACACCCTTCTGTCTTGACAGTAAAGTCAGTTTTGCTGATTGTCAGATGTTGTAAACATTCAATAAAATAATCACTACAGTATCAGCCAGGAGGATAGAATCCCTCCATTGAGAATGGGGAATGCAGGTCTCTTCAATGGCCCCGAGGGGTCTGTATCCCTACCCAGTGATGTTTTTGGCAATAGCATAGTGTCTTAGGGACTTGAAATCTGGAGCTTTCCCTGCTGATGGGGACCATGCTGGGTGGTCTCAGATCTATGGTCTGGAGGCTGTCCTATGCTATGTGCTTTGCTTGTGTCGTATCAGTGTCATCTGTGGGACAATAATGTATATTACATCTTAGTTCATTTGGGCTGTTCTAACAGGATAGCAAAGACTGGGTGATTTCTTTCTTTCTTTCTTTCTTTCTTTCTTTCTTTCTTTCTTTCTCTCTTTTTTCTTTTTAAAGATTTTATTTGACAGAGAGAGAGATCACAAGTAGGCAGAGAGGCAGGCAGAGAGGGGGGAGAGGAGCAGGATCCCTGCGATCATGATCTGAGCCGAGGGCAGAGGCTTAACCCACTGAGCCACCCAGGTGCCCCAGACTGGATGACTTCTAGAGGACAGAAATTTATTTCTTATAGTTCTGGAGGCTGGAAGTCCACAATCAAAGCACCAGCAGATTCCACGTTTGGTGAGGATCTCTTCATGGTTCATAGACGGTGTCTTCTCACTGTGTCCTTGCATAGTGGAAGAGGCTAGGGAGCTCACTGAGGCCTCTTTTATAAGGGCACTAATCTCACTTTTGAAGGCTTCACCCTCATGACCTAATCACCTCCCAAAGGCCACACCTCCTAATATCATCTTGGGGGTTAGATTTCAACTTATGAATTTTATGGGGACACAAAATTCAGTTAATAGCAATGTGAACAGATGACCAGGCCTGTGTAAGGGAGAATACGGCGCCTAAAAAGCAAGAATTGAAATAACACCAGACCCATGGTGTATATCAATTGTGAAAAATATCAAAAACAGGGAGAAGAAAAATGTGTTTTGCTGACCATCATTGTAAGTGTAGAGCCATGAACTTGCCATAGCCTAGTCCTACATCATGGGGACAACACAAGACTTAATGCCTGCCCTGAGAGGCCAAAACACCAAGTCCTCTTGTTTTGGTCTATAGTCTATGGTCTTGTTATAGTTTACAGTCCTTGGGCTTTTTCCCCCCCCCAAAAAAGAAGCAAGGAAGGACAATTTTTGATGCGGTCTTTTGAGTGAAAGTTAAGAAAACTGTTAGAAAAAGTCACAGTTAAAAATTCTGAAAATACTCAAAATACATCATGGGATACCTTGGTGTGTAGGGTGGCTTCTGCGTCCAACCATTGTGCTTTCTTAGAAGGTCAACTTCCTTGGTGCATCTGAATCAGCCAGTTCATTTTGGTCAAAATCCCCCTGTGAAGGCTCCAGCTTCAGTGAAATTCTCAGAGGACTTCTGTTGAAGGGCAGAAGGAAGAAAAGGGCCTACTGAGGCCATGGAAGAATTTCAGCAAATTAGATGTACTCCCCAGAATTTTCTCAACTCTAAATCTAAGGCAGAAGTCCCTGAAAGTACAGGGCAGAGAAAGCTGGTGATCACAAGACACTGTTACCATATTTCTCCATAATACAAGGCAAGCAGGGGCTCTGGGTCTTGGTATTGAAAAGTCATATTCAAGGGCAGTGTCAGAGGCAAACTCTCTGGGACGCACCCAGATATGATGGGCGGCAGCCACTTTCCCGCCTTTTATTTTTCTTGCTTGCTTCAGAGGTTGGTTTGTATCAGCCCCACCTCAAACATGAGAAATAAAGTGTTCCTCTGTGCTCCATACCATGGATGTTAGAAAGTACAGTGTTCCTTCTTTTTTTTTTTTTTTTTAAAGATTTTATTTATTTATTTGACAGATAGAGACCACAAGTAGGTGGAGAGGCAGGCAGAGAAAGAGAGAGGAGGAAGCAGGCTCCCTGCGGAGCAGAGAGCCCGATGCAGGGATAGATCCCAGGACCCTGAGACCAGGACCTGAGCCAAAGGCAGAGGCTTTAGCCCACTGAGCCACCCAGGCGCCCAGTACGGTATTCCTTCTTAACCCTATTGTTGGCATTTTCCTGGGTTCTCATGCTTTTGTGACTTACCACAAAATGGCAAACCTCAGTATGTGTTCAGTTATATTTCGTAAAGTCCCTCAAAATACAGTTCTATGTAAAGAGATGTTAAATTTGGAGATATTTGCCTTACAAGTTAACACAGAGAAGAGGATCCTTTTATAAGCAATCCACGTAACGCACCTTCCTTCCTTCCTTCCTTCTCTTCTGTCATTGACTTTTCTCCCTTAAATATGATGGGTGGAAAGGGTGGAAACTTCCATGCTAATAAATTTTGTCCAGCTGCACATGATATATTTTATTCTTCCTAAACAGGGCAAGAGACCTAGTTTGTTGATGGGAATAAAAAGTGAGTTGGCTCCCTGGCAGTTTCTCCCCACCTGCTCCCATCACTTGCCAACTGACAACCCAGTACAGGATTTTCTTTTCTTTTATGGTGGCAGATTTTTGAAAAACTTTACATTTCTCCAAAGGCTGTCCTGAGGACACCAGCTGTGATTCATTCAATGAGGAAAGGAATGGGGATGCTTGATGTTATCCCGGAATATGAGATTCATTCATTACAGTGTCTTCAAGGCATTTCTGCCTCCCAAGTCTCCAGCACAGTGCCCAGCACCATCACAGAGTCCACAAACGCCAACCGGATCGAACTGACATCCAAGATGGTTTTTTCCACCAGAAAAATGATGATGCCTTTTTTAAAAACCAACACTTGGGAAGGAGCCTTGGGTTAATGATGCCAATCCTTAAACACGCTCTAACACTAGGCTGGAAACAGGTTTTGTTCAGAGGTGCTAATGTGAAAGAAAGCACAATGTCCACATTCGAAGTTAGCTTATCAAGTAGCTGATGGGAAAAGGGTGCAAATTCCAGGAAAGAGGAAGGAAATTAATATTTGTTATAGAACACCTGGTATATGCCAGACAGTGTGATCTGCAGAAGTATAGGTGAGACATGAGTTGTTTCATTCAATCCTCTAGGGGGATGGAGTTTTATTATTTGCATCTCACAGAGGAGGAAAGCTGAGGTTCAGAGAAACTTGTGACTTGTACAGGATGATTGTTAATTAGTGTCAGAGCCAGGATTCTTACCAGGTCTGGCTAACTCGAAAACCTATACCTTTCCCAATGGGAAACATTCCCCTCACTTCTCTAAGTGTAGGAGGAAAAAAGTAAGTAAATAAACTTAGGAGGATATAATCATTGGAAACACCTCTCTGATATCTCCAGCTGCACCCAGCACTCCTAATCACAGCTCCCACACAGAAAACTGCCCTTTAGAAGCTTCTACTCTTCAGGAGAATCCACAATGCCAATAGGATTAATGTTAATATTAATAATGGGATTAGTGGGTGTCTCTTTTTTAAACACTTGGGAACTACAGAGTGGGACAGCTGAATGGGGGCCTGGCCCAGGGCAACGCTTGGAGGGTAGGAAAGATCACTGCATGAGTTGTGGGGAGGTGTGTGACGAAGAATTCAGGCTCTAGAACCTGGGTAAGTCTCCCTCTTTGGGGGTCACAGTTCATAAAGTCAACACAACCTCAAATAGTGTCCTCTGAGCACAAAGGGAGGTGTGGCTGGAGAAGAGTGGACCCAACCATGTCAGGTCTTTCTCCTTTAGGATTGTACTCATTTCATTACCCTGTGGTTTACATTTCATTGTTAAAGCAGCACAGAGCTCAAAAGGTGTAAGGTTTTTAGCTCACTTTTTATAAAGCTCATCTTTTATTTTTTTAAATTGGGTCCATGTCTAGTGTGGAGCCCAATGAGGGGTCCGGACTCATGATCCTGAGATCAAGAGCTGAGCTGAGATCAAGAGTCAGATGCTTGGGGCGCCTGGGTGGCTCAGTGGGTTAAGCCTCTGCCTTCGGCTCAGGTCATGATCTCAGGGTCCTGGGATCGAGCCCCGCATCGGGCTCTCTGCTCAGCGGGGAGCCTGTTTCCTCCTCTCTCTCTGCCTGCCTCTCTGCCTACTTGTGATCTCTGTCTGTCAAATAAATAAATAAAATCTTAAAAAAAAAGAGAGAGATGCTTAACCAACTGAGCCACCCAGACACCCTTCAAAACTTATCTTTTAAAATGCATATATAGGGGCACCTGGTGGCTAAGTCATTTGGGCATCTGCCTTCGGCTTAGGTCATGATCCCGGAGTCCTGGGATTGAGCCCCACGTTGGGCTCCCTGCTCAGCGGAGAGCCTGCTTCTCCCTCTGCCCCTCACCCTGCTTGTGTTCTTTCTTTCTTTCAAATAAATAAATAAAATCTTTAAGAAAAAATTAATTCCAGGGGTGCCTGGGTGGCTCAGTGGGTTAAAGCCTCTGCCTTTGGCTCAGGTCATGATTTCAGGGTCCTGGGATTGAGCCCCACATCAGGCTCTCTGCTCGGCGGGGAGCCTGCTTCCTCCTCTCTCTGCCTGCCTCTCTGCCTACCTGTGATCTCTGTCTGTCAAATAAATAAATAAAATCTTTAAAAAAAAAAGAAAAAATTAATTCCATATGTAGGTAAATATATGACTATAGTAAAGCAGGAAAGAATTTTGCTTAGTGAGGGATGAAGCCCCTTTTGGGCAGATCCAAATGTTGGGTGGAGAATATGGAAGAGCAAAAAAAGAAAAAATAGTAAACAAACAAATAAAACTCCTTTGTTTTATACCTAAAAGGTGACAGGATCCCTGGGGTCATTTCTCTCTCTAACTTGTAGACTGGCATAATTAAGAGAAAAAGGATAAAAATCAGGGCCTGGCAAAGAGCAAAACATTTCAAGTATAGTTTAAACTGCTGTATGCCCTCTGCGTCTAGACTCTGTGTCCTCATCCCACTCACACTTTAGATGCAGGAGGTGACTTGGTGGAAACAAGCTTTTCAGAGGGAAACACCCAGGATCTGGGAGGAGGCTTCTATTTTTCCTTCTCAGATATTTAATATCACTGGTATATCACTGATGAAGTGACTCACATTGTAAACACGTTGGAGAGACATGAGGGGCTTAAAGAAATAATTGACTTTAATTCATGGGATGTGATTCAAAGGTGGAGCTTGCCAGATTTATGTGTATATTATGGCGATGCTACTTTTGACTCATGGAAAGAAATGATTTTATGAGGTTTCATTGGTTTTACGAGGAAAGTTCTCCTCAGAGGAGAAAATGAGTTTTGAGCTCTATCCTTCAGAGCTGGATGGTCCTGGTGTCCTGAGATCTTTAGGGTCTGTGACCTAGACGAGGAAAGAGATTCCACAGTGCTCCATGGGTGGCTGGACCCAATGTGCAGGGTGCTGCCTGCCATGTTGTGTGATCTGAACAAGCCGGCTCATGACGTGGCATCCAGAGAGATGAACAAGGTCATGACAGTCCCTTTCCCAGAGCTGCACAGAGGCTGCACCACTGGTTGCTCTGAGCTTCCCCACTTGGCTGACTTTTTCCTCTTCTTGGTGAAGATTCTACCGAGGTCTGAAATCACCTTAAAGCCTAAACAGTAAAAACAAACAACCCAAACAACTGTATAAGAGAACAGGAGAATCAAACACTCATTCTATGTAGAGGGGCCTCTGCATGTTCTCGTTCTGTTTGTGAGGAACTCACCAACCAAATCTGGGCATGTTGGATACTGGACTTGGCCAGAAATGCCAAAAACGATGTGGAAAAAGTAAAAAAATAATGAGAAGAGGAATGATGATTAGAACTCACTTGTTCCTGTCTGTGCCTGAGCTACAGCGAAAGGAGCCATTGCTTCCAGTTGGCCACATTTCCTCCTTGAGAAAACACCACCAGAGCACTTTGGGTGTTTGTTCTCGTCAGGATTCTTACCAGTGTCCTGAATCAACTGTTGATTGACCCATTCATTCATTCATTCATTCATCCACCCATGTGTTCTTTCATTCACCTGTTCATTCATTCATTCATTCTCCGTGGCAAAGTGATGACAGGATCAATTTGCAACAAGCCTAATGCCCCAAACCTTGGACATATTTTCATTCGATTTGAGTGTAACCATGGATACCAGATGCAAGTATAGAATAGACAGTTCTTCATACTTCTCACCCAGTTTCTCTATTAACAACTTATAAACCATGGCACATTAGTTTAAATTAAAAGAACAAATCAACAGGGATGCATTACTGTTAATTAACTCTAGATTTTATTTGAATTTTACCAGTTTTTCCACTCGTGTCCTTTTTCTGTTCAAAGATCTAATCCAGAGTATCACATTTCATTTAGTATCCTTAGATTTTTAATATGCATCTTTGACCCAACAAGATCTAACAAGATCAATTGTGTTCAACCTCTTTTGAACAATTATTTTCCCTGACATCCCCCTATGGTTTGCATGTGATTTTTGTCAAGTACTTTTAATCCATTTGGGTTTAAGCTATCCTAAATTATTCATTATAATTACTATTAATTTTATAGTCAATGTTTATTTAGAGGAACTTTAAAAAATATATATGGAGAGAGAGAGAGAGAGAGAAAGCATGTGTGTGTGTGCAAGGGTGGGGGTGCAGGGAGAGTGTGGGGGAGGAGGGGCACTGGGAGAGAGAGAATCTCAAGGAGGCTGTATGCTCAGTGTGGAGCCCATTTCTACATGATCCCTGATATCATGACATGAGCCAAAATCAAGAATCAGACTCTTAACTGACTGAGCCACCTAAGCACCCCTAGATGCACCTAATTTTAAGTGGCTGATTAGCCAATCTTTGCCTCTTGGTTTTTTGTTTGTTTGTTTTGTTTTTTTGTTTGTTTGTTGTTTTTTTAGTGGGTATCTGTGAATTACAAATTATGTCAGCATTTATTTGCCTGAAATGTCTTTAATTTGTGTGTTGTTGCTTACAGAATGAAGTATAAAATTTTATCTGAGTATAGAGTTTCAGGTAGAATGTCTTGCCCCTTGGGATTTTCACAATATTCCACTCTCTTCTGGCTTCCACTGGAACTACTGAATTATGTTAGTTACATTTTATTTCTTTGTAAGTAATTTTTTTTCTCTCTGGTTACTTTAAGGAATTTCTCTTTAACATTTATGTTTTGTAGTTTCAAGGTGCTGTTCTAGGTATGGGTTTATTTTTATTTATTCTGCATGGGATTTATGCTTATTAAATCTGAACATTCATGTCTTTCATCTATTTTAGCAAATTCTCAGACATTACTTCTTTGAATATTGCTTCTACTCCAACTAGACATGTGTTGGACCATTTCATTCTGTCATTGTGTTTTCTTAATCTGTTTCATATTTCCTACCTCATTACTTTTCTGTGTTATAATTGATCATTTTTTCAAATCTATCTTGAGTGATCTGCTGTTCTACTTATCCATTCAATTTTTAATTTTAATGAAAATGTTTTCCATTTGTAGAAGTTTTGATTCATTCTTTTTCAAATCTACTGGTCTGTTTTCATGGATTCTAATTCTTTCCTCATATTTCTAATATGTAAAAAAATGCTTTTATACTTTAAACATACTTTATAGTTTCTATTACACTTTTTTTCTATTATCTCAAGCCCTTGATGAATTAATCCTCTGTTGTAGCCACTGACTTTTACTCACGGCAGATTATTTTCTTAAGCATTTTGTAATTATTAATGGAGAATTAGTTTCAGAAGAGCTTTCACTTTATATTTCTCTGTTAATTTCTTGGCTTTGGTTTGAGATTTCAGAAACCATGTGTATAGCTAAAATAAGAATTTTAAAGTCGTGTAAGATACGGGCACAGAGAATTTTTTTGCTCATCCAGAATCATTGTAGATAGAAGCTTCCTGGTAATTTTGCTGGACCAATGGGGGCCACTGAAGTTTATTAATCCTCAAATTGGGGTTGTAGCCCTTTGAGAGTTCTAACTTTTGTAGGAGTCTCAGCTTCAGTTCCCCAACTCTGACAGCCCAAGACCTCATATGCTGTTGCTGTCCATTTTTAGAAACATAATAAACATAGCACCTACTCCATGATACCTTGGCCCAGCCCTTTGCCCTCTCATCCCCTTTCTCCTGTGGGTCTTGTCGTGTCAACTCTTGTTCATTGCTTGAGTCTTAACATTGTCATTCTGCTAGTTCCCTCACCCAGACTGGAAAGTAAGTTCCTTCCTTGTCTTGCACAATGCCAGACCAGCAGGGCCTACTATAATGCATGGTACAAAATAATAAACTATCAATCCTGTTGAATGAGTAAGTGCATGAATCTATGTGAGCTGTGATGGCACACTACTTCATATGAAGAGAAGTGGAACAGTTTCCACCCTCAAGGCCAAGGATGAGATGTATGGACAACTAGTTCTAATCCAAAGGGGTGCTATCATGGAGGGGCAGGCAAAGTATCATCAGTGTAGACAGATGGCTTCTTGGAGAAGGTGGCACTTGAGTGGAGCCATGAAGGATGAGTAGAATTTCATTTGGTGGTGGAATGGAAGAGAAAACATGGCAGGCAAGGAGGAAGGCATGAACAAAAAATGCATGGGTGAATGGAATTTAATGTCTTGCTCTGAAAACTATAGACCTCCAGTTTCAGGGGTTGACCAAAGACCCAACAGCTGTTCTCTGAGCAGTCCATAAACCAATCCACTCTGGGTTTCATCAAGGCCAAATGCATCTCCCATAGGCTATTT
The DNA here is from genome assembly GCF_902655055.1 of Lutra lutra. Taxonomy (NCBI): domain Eukaryota; kingdom Metazoa; phylum Chordata; class Mammalia; order Carnivora; family Mustelidae; genus Lutra; species Lutra lutra. The sequence continues at coordinate 27,966,364 of NC_062290.1, forward strand.
TCAGCCATTGGCCGAGTGAGGCAGGGATGCAAAGAGTAGCCCATTCCTAGAAGCCTCGGAACTCCTTTGTCAGTTAAATTTCCCTCAGTGTGGGCTGACATCACTCCCCAATGGTGTTGATACAACTCCCTTAGATTCTATTCTATTCTTGGCATTTCCTTCACTGTGTCTGTGTGTGTGTGTGTGAGAGAGAGAGAGAGAAAGAGAGAGAAACTTTCATTATATTCTGACAGGCCTTCCAGCTTTCTCCAGCTACTTCCCCAAATTCTCTTCCACAGGTGTTAGCCCTAATTGAATCTATGCACTTTAAATCCCATCATGATATCTGCTTCTTGGCAGACCCAGATTAACATGTGCCCTGTGTATCTTCTGCAGGGAGGGTACAGAAAAAGACACTGGATAGATCTATCTTGTCAAGGGCTTTTATTTTATTTTTAAAGATTTTATTTATTTATTTGACAGAGCAAGAGAGCACAAGTGGTGTTGTGGGGGATCAATGGAGGGAGATGCTTAGCAGGGAGCCTGACATGGGACTTGATCCCAGGACCCTGGGATCATGACCTGAACTGAAGGCAGATGCTTAGCCAACTGAGCCACCCAGACACTCCTTGTCAAAGGCTTTTAATGGCACTCTCAAGTTTGGGACTTAGGCAGAAGGTTTGGCAGTGAAGATCTTACAGGAGGGAAAAGTGAGATCTTGCTTGGATTTAAGGAAAGTGGTTATGGTGAGAGAAGAAAGAGTGGATCATTGGAATGACCCGGATAGGAAGAGTTGGGGCTGAGACCATGTGGCAACAGTGGAGATGATGAATGGACTTCACCGCTCCCACAGAAGGAAGTATGCGACTCTGGTGTGAAATTTTACCTTCTCTCACCTTTTCAGAAAATAAAGCAACTCTTACACAAATTTGCTTGAAAAGACCCTACATGTGAAGCATTAGCAGAAAAAAAAACCCATGTGGGCCGGATCCACTATTACCTCCAGGCATTGCCTATGCACAGGGTATGTCAGAAAAGCACCTCACAAACAGTCATGGTTTATGCTTCTGTCACCAGCCTCCTCCTTTGTCGAGACCGCCTGGAAAGGAAAAGGATGCTTTCCACTTCTTTGTGACTTTCTCCGTCTAGGGCCTCCGGGGAACCGGCCTGAAAACAAATCCCAGAAAGGCCCCTTGTGCTGTGTGAACCCTTTAAGGTGCAGTGTGGTATGTGAGGGATTCTGGTGAGGGAGGAGATCACAAGCCTCAGAAGTTCCAAACTTTGGATTTGAGAGTCCAGGCAAGGACCCACAGACTGCCTGTAATAACCGGACGTGGGGGCGCAGGGGAGAGGGCCAAGAGGGGAATTCTCCAAAGAATGTTGGCCAAGCCGGGTCCAGTCTCAACTTCCAGCGCAGCTGTTCCCTTTTATGCCCAGACCAGAGCAGAAGAATGGTGCCCTGGAAAACAGAAGGGCACAAGGGTCCTTGAGAGGCCCCTGGCAGTGGGAAATACAAGAGCTGCCATGCCCTGAGCTAACTGTCAACCTTTTACACTTCCGGCTGAATGGGCAAAGAGGAGGCGGATCAGGTGCTTGGAGGGCCAGTTGGCACACGCACCTCCAGACGCCATTTTGAAGTGAGGCATTAGCAGCTTCCTCCCCGAACAAACAGGAAGCCTATTAAAATGCCATTGTCTCTTCCCGCCTGTGTTGACAGGACTGTTAAATGACCAAGTCCAAGGAGCCCTGCCAAGTTCAGAGACCCAGGGAACATGCAGCTGCCGATGCCACCTGTGTCCTTCTGAGTCCAGCTAACAGTTTCCTTTTCAGCACCCGCATTGTGCAGCAATGGGTCCTGTGGAATCAAGGGGAGGCCCAGGGATTGAAGGAGAAGGGAGGGAAGGAAGAGCGGTTCCTGGCCAACGTGGGGGCAAGAGCTCAGCTCCTTCCGCTGCTCCCTCTGTGTCAGCAGCAATCGGGAATTCATCCCGCCCGCCGCCCCCACCTCTGAAATGTTCTGGCCAGCAATCAAATCCAGCGTGGAACACCTGCCCTCCACTGCTGTCCCGCAAACACAATACACCACATGCCAGTTGGTGGCAGAGAGAAAAGAGGCCTATTAAAGTCCCGGACATTATTAAGAAGTGCAGTCCTGCTGTTGTGTGCTCTCTCTCTCTCACACACACACACACACACACACACTCCCCAGGCCTCTAAAGCTTTGCACATGTCTTCGGCTACTTCACTGTCAATCAGACACTGAATAAAAGAGATAGTCCTCTCCTTGGGGGCCACGGCCTCTGTGGATAACAGGTGTGTGTGCAGGAGTGAGTGTGTGTGCATGTGGGGGTTTGTGGGTGTGAGTGTAGATGTGTGTGTGTAAGAGTGTGTGAATGTAGGAGTGTGTGTGGTAGTGGTGTGCGTACCTAGTGGGTGTATGTAGGTGTGTGTGTATGTAGAGGGTGTGTGTAGGGGTGTGTATGTAGGAGTATGTGTGTATGTGTTTATGTAGGGATGTGTGTGTAGGTGTGTGTATATGTAGGGGATGTGGAGGTGTGTGTGTATATAGAGGTGTGTCTGGTGGGGGTGTGTATAAGAGTGTGTGTATGTAGGAGTGTGTGTATGTGTTTATGTTTATGTAGGGGTGTGTGTGTAGGTGCATGTGTGTGTGTTTATGTAGGGGTGTGTGTAAGTGTATATGTAGGGTGTGTGTGGTGGGGCTGTGTGTATGTAGGAGTGTGTGTGTATGTGTTTATGTAGGCGTGTGTGTAGGGGTGTGTGTGTATGTGTTTTATGTAGGGGTGTGTGTAGGTGTGGGTGTATGTAGGGGTGTGTGTGGTGGGGGTGTGCATGCAGGGATGTGTGTGTGTGGAAGGGGTGTGTGCATAGGTGTGGGCATGGGCATGGGGAGGGGTGTTGGCGTCTGGTGGCTGTGGTCGGACCCAGGGTCACCTGTGCGGCGGACGGGGTGCCGAGGGCAGGCTCACATGGAAATGTCACCAGCCTTTGCGCAGCAAAGCATGTCACGAGCAAAGGATGTCAAGAGCATCCTTTCGCAGCTCTCCCAAAGGAGGTGTGGCGGTGGCTGGAGAGGTGGAGGGGCTGCTGGACCTCGTGGGGGGCATGCAGGGGGGTGCCTTCCACCCTGGCACTGTCACCGTTGGCCCGGGGGCCCTTGTCCGCGCCACTCCTGGGAGGCTGGCTTGTCCTGCTGCTAGTGGCGGGTGGCTCCCTGCCAAGCCCTCTTGTCCCCCGCCCCCGGCCGGCCTGGCGCCTCAGACAGTGGGGCTCTGTGAGTCGCCCTCCTGGGGGCAGCTGGATGTTTTTCTATAGAGGGGACTCGTCATTAGAGGACCCGGAGGACAAGGGGTGGCACCTTGGGCTGTTTTCCTTTCTCTTTGGCCCCATTTACTGATGGTCTCGGAAGGAGCGCGGCGCGGGGCCGCAGTTCACTTGTCGCGGTGAAGGCAGCTTGACAGCTGCATAAATCACGCCGAGATACCACTAATAGGTTGCTGCCCGCGACTGTACGGGACCACCCAAGCGCAGCTCCCCGGCCGCGGAGCCCAGCCGCACGCATACAGTAATGCAAATCGCTTAACCCTTTGTTCCCCCTGCCCGCCGGCCAGCGGCCCCGCGCTCCCGCTCCCCTCTGGCTCCCCGCCCCCAGACCTGCCCTCCTTCCGCGCCCCACATTCTGGCCCTCTCTCCACGTTTCAGCTGAGCTCGTGCTCCCAGCAGGTGATGAAAGGACAAAAGGCTTGTTAGGGCCTTGGGCAGAGATGGGATGGCGTTCGCCAGGGACCCTAGGAGCGAACGGGGCGCAGTCGGTTAGCTGCTGAGCGGGTAGGTGGGCAGAGGGTGGGAGCAGAGCACGCAGGATTCCAGGCCCAGGCACCTGCAACTCCTGCTTCTTGACCTCGGGGGTGGTTTCCACACCGTCTAGTGACAGACATCAGACCTCTGTCCTAAATGCAGAAGGGAAGGAGAAGCTGGCCATGAATTCACAGAGAGAAAAGCATGTCCCATTTCCCAAGCGCTAGTAACCGCACAGGCTCACACTCTGCAGGTGCCATGGACACCAAAGAGAATGAGACAAGGTCCCTGCTCTCTGGACCTCACAGTCCTCACAAGCCAATGTGAGGAGGCCTTCCTTGGCTGGCCTTCCCATTAGGATCTGTTCTCAGCTCCTGCAACTGGCCCCTTGCTGATTCTCCTGTAGATAGCTCTCCCCCATCTGCTCCAATCCTCCCAGTCCTCTGGCTGTTCCTCTGCTGGGGCTTTGCCTAATTTGCTATTTCTGTTTTTAGGGAATCTAAGGAAAGGTGTGGCTCCCTCCCTCACCCTTCAACGCTTTGTTCAAAAGCCATATTCCCCGCTAAGCTTATCTTAACCACAGATTTGGCTCCTAGCACCGAAACTACCTCCCGATAGGGACTTCCCACCCCTCTCCCCAGCTTCATTTTTTAAGTAGCATTTAATCACTTTCAAATATGCCATATAATTTCCTTCCTCCTCCTTCTTCTTTTTTCTCTTTTATTTTATTTTTTAAACTTTTTAAATAAAGATTTTGTTTATTTATTTGATGAGAGAGAGAGAGAGAGAGATCACAAGTAGTCAGAGAAGCAGGCAGAGAGAGAGGGGGAAGCAGGTGCCTGCTGAGCAGAGAGCCGCATGCAGGGCTCGATCCCAGGACCCTGAGATAATGATCTGAGCTGAAGGCAGAGGCTTAACCCCCTGAACCACCCAGGTGCCCCATCCTCCCTCTTTTTTATTGTGTGTCTATCCCTATTGCTGTGATAATTTTTTGAGGATAAGAACCTTCAATTGTTTTGCTCACTGATATATCCTGGGTGATTAGAATATGACTTCCACATAGTAGGTGCTCAATAAATATTTGTTGAGTGATTAAATGCTCTAATAGAGGAAAGTGCAATGAGCTGTAGAGATTTGGGGGAAATAGGGCATATTAGCTTATGGGGGTTAGAGAAGCAGCATGAGTCCCACATTTATCAGCCCAGGGATCAATCTTCCTGTCAGAGAAGTTGGAATCCATAAGGGAATCAAGGAGGTTCACTTCTCCTTTGTCACTGCTCAGCATCACATCATTGCCTCCATGAAATACTCATTTCACAGTATGTATACTTGTGTCGAGTGAATAATGGTTCCCCAAAATGTCCATGCACGAATCCCTGGAAATTTGGTAAACAGGACTTCGCAGATGTGACTCAGGGTAAGGATCCTGAGATGGGGAGGTTATCTTGGCTGATCTGGATGGGTCCGCTGTCATCACAGGGAGACAAGATGATCAGAGAGGGAGAAGGCGATGCAATCATGAAAGTTGAGGACAGAGCCATGTGGGGCTATGAACCAAGGAAGGCAGGACCCTTCTAGAAACCGGAACAATTAAGGAAATGGATTATCCAGTAGAGCCTCCTGAAGGACTGCAGACCCTCTGACACCTTGCGTTTAGCCCAGTCAAACTGGTTTTGGAGTTCTGAGCCCTAGAACTGTAAGATAATAAATTTGTGTTATGTTAAGCCATGAAATTTATGGCAATTTGTTATACTAGCAACAGGAAACTAATAAATATGCTGTTTATAATTTTTGACCATTTGTTTCCCTCAGTCCTAACCTCATTTTGGGCTTTTGCTCTGCTGACATTACTCCTGGAGGTGGGCACCACTCATTCATCTTCTTCTCTCTTGGCACATGATCTTCTCAAAGTGGACCTAATCTGAGAGTTCTTTGTCCAATTCTTAAGTGATTTGCATTTTAAAGGCAATTTTCCTCCTCTCTTTCTTGTTGGAGTATGTACAATAAGCATTTTTTCCTGTGCCTTTATTTGTAAGAGTGTTCCAACCATCTTAAGATACTCTCAGCAATTCCTGAAGGGCTGTGCGTGGTCTCTGGTGTAGGCTGGACCTTCCATGTCTGTGATGTCCCTGCTGGTGTCCCTGAAGCCTGGTCACAGCGCTTTGGCACATGTCCCGGCTGTGGCAGTCTGCACCCCTGACACATGAGGGGTGTACCAAAGTAGGAGGATTCTAGTCATTCATCTGAGTGGAGATACCTGGTGACAGCTTCCTCTTCCCCTTGTCTTTCTCTTGCCATCATCAGGTATCTCTGGATGAATGGCTCTTCTTCAAGGACATTACCCAAAGAACAGGTCAGAGAAACTTCTCTTAAATGATCTCCTTCAGTTTTTCCATGATCAGGAGAATGTCTCCTGAATAGTCCCTTATTTGTGCATTCCCCATGGATTTGTTGAATATGTACCATGCACAATGCTCGATGCATACCAATAGGGAATTGGCAAAAACACTCCAAATTATAGGCAGATGGAATTCCTGCCCTACTTCGGCAGCATTTACAGACGTGAATGGAATCATTAAGAAACGATCTGGAGAGCTCAGGTGATGAATTGGCTTTGTTCTTTGGAGTACGTTGGTGGTCAACCCCTTTTTTTTTCAGATTTTATCTTCCAGAAGATGGGGCTAACCCTACTGCAGATGGAGTTGGTTGATTTTATTTATCTATTTGAGAGAATGAGCATGATAGAGAGAGCACAGCAGGGAGTAAGGGCAGAGGCAGAGGGAGAAGCAGACTCCCTACTGAGCAGGGAGCCCAACACGGGGCTCCATCCCAGGTCACCAAGATCGTGACCTAAGCTGAAGGCAGATGCTTAACCGACTGAGGCACCCAGGTGCCCCTCTCATTTATAATTTATATTTTATGTGTTCTTGGGACTTTTCTGCCTAAAAACAGCAACAACAGTGATTCAGGTGTTATTGTAGTTGTCATCATCATAGAGTGCTGTGTCAATATGGTTCACACACACACACACACACACACACACACACACACACGTATACACTGTGTTAGTGTGGTGCAAGCTTCGATCTACACAAGATCACTGTGCTGGTTTAAGCCCCAATGCCTTGTTCATAGTGGATACACATATTAAAAGTGTAAATTAATGAGCCTATTAGAGACATCCTTGTTATCTGAAATGATCAGAAATTGCATAAGAGCTAATATTCATTATGCATGTGATATGTGCCAATTTTGTGCCTCATTAACATGTACATTATTAACCCTAAGAACAACACAATACTAACTGTAATAGTATCCAGTATTTATTGAGCATTTTTCTGTGCCAGGACTCTTCATCTCTTCTGCACGCACATTCTGGGAGGATGTGGAGAGGATTCCCTCCCAACCCCCAATCTCCCTACACAGAGCCTCCTAACCACACTGCTCTGCTCTAATATGTTGGACAAAGCGTTAACCCAGGCTTGCCACTTTCAAGATGACCTTAGTTGAAACGTGACCTTAGATGGACACAGAGTCCCTGTGATGAATCAGAACCTCAAGCCCACACTGGGGTCATCATACAGAAGTGGAACCCCGTTGTTAATATAGAAACTTAGGTGAGGTTCTTGATGGATGAGGGCAGTTGGGCTCAGCAGAGTAAACTCAAAACCATGGCAAGTGACCCCCATAAGTTGGGGCACAGGACACGGGTGAGAAACTCTTGCTGAGAATGAGCTCATACTGCGAAATTAGGACACAAGAGAGTAAAAACACCACCCCAAAAGAATACCCTCAGATGAAAGAAAAGGCAAAAAAATCAAAGGAAAGGAAAAGAAGTTCTAATATTTATAAAGTAAAGTATCACTTCCAAACACATGGGTTAAAAACTAAAAAGGAATCTTAATGGTAATGACAAAACATGTGCATAAAGTATTTCAACTCAAGAAAGTCAAAAGACAAAAACCCAACCAACCAACCAAACAAACAATAAGCCAAAAAACATTGAAAGAAAAATAGAAGGAAATAATAAGGATGAAAGCACAAATGAATGACTACAGGCAAATTCTTTAAAATTGAAATTTGGTCCTTTAAAAAGTCTATCTCTGATAAGATTGATAGATGTGTGGCTGAATGTGTGCATTGAATGTGTGCATGAGAGAGAGAGAGGGAACGAGAGCTCCAGAGAACAGATAAACAACATTGGGGATAGAAAAGGTGAGATAATTCAGATATGACAGAGATTTTAATAAACAAAGAATATTAGGAACATCTCCAAGCCCATGATCTTGAAAACATAGATATTAAAGAACAAGGGTAAGACTTCACTTACCCTTACCTCCTTGTTCACACACCCTTCAATGACTTGCTTTTTCTGGATTTTTCCTCCCAGCTGAAAATGCTCTCAATGTCATCTTCTTTTAGCTTTACTTCCATGAAATTGTTGGAAGGAACAAGTTAAGTGAGTAGGGTTGCCAAGTGCAGCAAATAGTACAGGATTCCCAGTTAAACTATTCAAGTTTAGATGGACAACACATCTTTTTGTTATTTTTTTTTAAAAACAAAAACTCAACTAAGTAAATTTAAAGATCTAATTGGCTTTATTCAATGATTCATGAATTGAGCAACAGCCCATCTAGCAAATATAAAGGAACTCTTAGGAGCTGTACAAAATGGAAGACTTTTACAGGCAGAAGAAAGTGGGACAAGGAGATTATTCCAGCAAAGAGTGGATAGGTCAGGTTGCTTTCCTTTGGGAAAAAGTGGGAGTATATCTTGCAGATTACCTTACTGGCGCTGACTAGGTGATTCCACACTGACTAGTTAAAGCTTACACTCCTGGGAAAGGCTGAAACTACAATTAAGTTAGGTATTAAGTCTTGGTTTGCTGACTTGGGCCTTAGCATGAGAGACTCCATTTTGGATCTGCTGTTTGTTTGTTTAACAACATGTACGTCCCAAGTGTTGTAGCATGGGACCTACTAAAAAATAATTGGTTTTTGATCTAAAATTAAAATTTAACTGACCAACCTACAGCTCATCTGGCAATGATCTGCAAATTCTGGCAAGGATGTTGAGTTGGGTAATTGGAAGGGTTGCCAGATTTAGCAAGTAAAAGTACGACACTCAAATATGTGATATTTGGGTTCATCATACTCATACTGAAAAATCATTTGCTGCTCATTTGATACTCACATTTAACTAGACATCCTGAATTTTCTATGGCAACCTTAATTTTTGAGGACGTGGTTTCCTATGTATGAGCGTGGACTACCCATGGAAGGGTCCGGGGTGGGAATTAATGTTCCTGTCTAAAGTTCTGATAAAACTCAGAGAAGACCTGAAGCCTGAGGAGTCCCTGTTGGAGGATGGGTTCTATTCGGGGCTCTGGTAAGAGGTTCAGGCCCGATTTATGGAGGTCATGGGACTTCTACAGCTCTTGGGCAGCTTTGGGGAAGTGTTCCTATTTCTAATTCAGATGCACTTTCGTGCTGTTGGATTAGACTCTTCCCATTCCACCTGCTCATCACTGCCTTGCATCCCGATCTTGATTTATTAAGTGGAGCCTAAACTGTTTCATCATTAAGGAAGATTTGTAGCCCAGAGTTTCTGAAACAAACAGGAATTGAAACAAGAGTGGGTAAGAGAGGGAGGAAATAGCCTATGTCCTTGACATCTTTTTCCAATTGTTAGTTAATCATTTAGGGTTGTTCATGGTAAGACAGAGAAAAGTAAAAAGACAAGAGGAAGGGGCCGACCCCAGTCTCTACACTGCCTTTAGCCATTCACCTTCTGGCTTAATTCTTTTTTTTTTAAACTTTGTTTGCCCTCCCCCACCCCTCTCACTTGCAAAATACTTAAAAAAAAAAAAAAACGTTAACAGGAGGAGGATCAAGGATCTTGTTTTCTTTTCATTCTTTTTGATTTATGTTCCTTTGTCTTGAAAGCTCCTGTAATCTCCCACATCTTCAGAACCAGTTCCCTGCTGACAGCACCAAGGCAGCAAAACCTCCCCCGGCTTTGAGATAAACCATCCCAAGCTGGATCATTAGCTATACAAACTTTCTCCCCTGAGCCTTCTCTTAAAGGTTTGGAACTGGAGACCGCCTTCCATGAAAATGAAGGAAAGCAAACATCACAGGTTGTGTCTTTAGAAGCATCGTAACCAGAGCTCTTTATTAACTCTGGTGGGAGTAGGACTTTGATCTGAATTGGTCTGGTAACTTCTTTATTGCAGTTGACATTTATTGAGCTGCTACTATATGTCACTGCTGGGAGCAGTAGGGGAGGCAAGGGTAGATATGATCAGGTCTTATCTATAGGAGCTTGCTTGTAAAATAACTGGGGGCAATTATACTGGTCCTCCAAGGAAAAATGCATTTATACGACTTACTTCTGTAATGACGAGTGTCTTGCTCTCTCACTGGATTCTAAGCACTGTGAGCTCCCAGAGGGGAGGGGCTGTGTCTCTTTTGATTTCTGTTATATGTTCAGCCTCCAGTTGGTACATTCTACCAATCAATGAATGAATGATTGAATGAACAACAATATAAGACAATTTTGCCCATCCATTACAGATGAAGAGTGGCATGAGCACGTAAGTCAGCCACTCATTCAGGAAAGGCTTTGGCTTTGATGATGAGGGGAAGGAGAGAGTGGTAAGGGACCAGCCTGTGGAGGGCTGATGCTGGAACTGGAGCCTGAGCATCCTGATGGCAGAGGCCATGCAGCTCTGGTCTCCACACAGTCTGAAGGCCTTGTTCCAAATCTGGTCTAGTGCTCTGCGATTCTGATATCTTTGTTCTCCTTTGATCCATAGTTTTCTGCTAACTTAAATGAAAGGTGACTCCTTTCTTTCTGACCTTTTCATCTTTTTTTTTTTTAATTTTTTTTATTTTTTCAGCACCTTTTCATCTTTTTCAGCTCTATTCACTCCACCATGGTGGAGAGGAGCTCTCTGTAGACTCACTAGACACTTCATGCAGAATCTTGAGGCATTTATTTTCCATGAATTGTTAAGTGCCAGGTGCAGAGCAAATGCTATGTAGTTGTTTGCTGTTGTTTTTATTAAGTAATAATAGGGGAAGGGAAGCATGTGTGTTTCAAACTTCCATAATGGGACAGACACTCAACTTGGTGATTTAAGTGCATTTTGTTTTACAGTCTTCATAATAACACCACGTTCTTGGTATTTTAAATCTCATTTTAGACATAGCAAAACTGAGACTCTGATAGTCTGAATAACTTGTCTTATGCCGCATAGTTGGTTTCTGTTCTGGGCACCATCGTGCTTCAAGGCCTGGGCTCAATCCATTATTATCACTTTGCACCCGCAGAATGAGATCTTCCCTCCTCTGTCTCTGGCTCAGTCACACACGGAACATACCTCACCAGTTTCTCCTACGTTGAATATTCCTCAGGTCTCCGAGGCTTTGTCTATGCTGTTCCCTCAGCCTGGAATGCCCTTTGTTCACTTCTTTAGCAACATAGCCTTCACTTTGCTTCTGGTTTTTCTCCATGGTGCTATTGGAGACTCCCCTCCTCCATCCCCATAAGTACTTTTAGCCCAGTCTGTGTAATTATTAATTGTCTCTCTTACTAGGCTATAAGCTCTTTTTGTTTGTTCCCTAACAGGAAGTATGGTACCGGGGTACTGGCATTAATACATTCATGCCAATTGGATGGAATTATGAGTGGCTGTGGGAGATATGTCTGGAAAGAGATAGCTGTTGGAGAGGGATGGTCTGGAAATGGTGAATGTGTTGAGGACCTAGACTTCGGGTAGTTACAATATGAACACACAGGAAAGCTTTGAATAAGAGGCAACAAGAGGAGCTTGGGAATTTCAGTCCAACCGTGCTCTGTCGCTTGGATCGGAGATTAGACACCATGAGGACATGGAAGAGATTCCTAAATTAGGAATAAGCTTCAGATGAGGTTGGCAAGAAGATTTGAGATGAGAAATGGGACAAAGAGAAAATTGATAGGGGTTGAGAGAAGATTCACACTGTTCCTTGCTTTTGTTCAAGCCAGATGTTAGAATATGAGTCAAAGCAAGATAGGAAATCAAAGTTAGAGACCAGACCCAGGGCAAATGGGGTTCTCCAGGTTACCTGGAACCTCTCTTCTATGACACAGGTAGGATCCAGAACCAGATTAGTTGCTAGAGGTCTGAAGCTCTGGGGTAAACCTACCTTCTGTTTCCAGGTCTGAGCCTTAGAAACACTACACAGACACAAGCCTCAGAAAGACCTTAAAATAAAGGGATCTCTTCCTTCAAATAATAAGCCTTTACTTTTTTTCCTTCTAGGATATGAACCAGTCACACAGCTTCACAGGGCTTATCCAGACACCTGGGAGAAATGTTTGGGCCATCTGAGATACAGCTAAATACTCTAGTAGTGATCAGAGACTCAGATTCTGAATGTTGAAAGAAACTACCTGTATTTGTTAATTGATTGATATGTGGTAATTTTTTTTTGTTTGTTTGTTTTTTCACAGGGCCTGAACGCACAACCCTAAGATCAAGACCTGAGCTGAGATCAAGAGTCTGATGCTTAACCGACTGAACCACCCAGGCGCCCTGATACACGGTAACTTTTAAAAATAATTAACATTATTTTTTTAAAGATGTATTTATTTATTTGAGGGGGGTGCAGAAGGAGAGAGAGAATCCTGAGGCAGACTTCCTGCTGAGTGCAGAGTCTGATGTGGGGCTCCATCCCAGGAACCTGAGATCATGACCTGAGCTGAAGTCAAAAGTCAGCCGCTTAACCAACTGTGCCACGTAGGCACTCCTTAGCATTATCTTTTTTTGTTTGTTTGTTTATTTTGTTTTGCTTTCCAAATTAATGCATATTTATCGCAGAAAATTTGAAAACAGGACTCATAATGAAGGAGATGAAATCACCAGTAATCCAAATGTCCAGTGATGATCATAACTGATGTTAACATGTTAGTGTACAAACTTTACTCCTTTGGGGTATTCCCATAGGCAGTGACTGAGCAGCCTTCAAACTGTTGATGAGATTCAGGGAATAGATCTGGGATAAATGCATTATGAAGACAAAAGGAAAATTCCATTATGGGTGGAACAGAGCAACATTTATTGATTGACAAGACAGACGCTGAGATTTTGGTGATCTCTCCCAGGCAACAAAGGTTTGATCTGTCTTCTGTGTTTTTCCCTGGTGAAACAGGATTTTTCCCAGGTCTGGCGACGAAGCACATTAAAAACAGGGACTTTATTTTAACTTCACCTTTCCACAATGCCTGGCCCACCAGTATTTGCAGAACTGACTTGACATACATTCCTCTTACTCAAAACACTTCCAAGCGCTCCAAGGTAGAGATACTACCTTGTTGCAAAATCCCACCAAACTGTGTATTAGTTATCTGTTGCTGTGTAACAAGTTGCCCCCACACTGTTTACCATCCCACAGTTCCTGTGGGGCAGGAATCTGGGAGCAGCTTGTCCGCGTGATTCTCTCTCAGGGTCCCTCAGGAGGCTCTCATCAAGCTACTGGCCAGGGCAGATATTCATGGAGGATTCAACCAACTGACCTCGCCCCTGTGCCTCCTGGTAGCAGGCTAGAATTCCTCACCATCCACAGGTCTGCTCACAATAGAGCTTTCTCCAAAGTGAGTGACAAGAGAGTCAGAGAGACAGAAAGAGATAGACCCTGAGAGAGAAGCCACAAGCCACAATCTTTTCTGTAACTTAATCCTGGAAGAGATGTCCCATTACTTCTGATACATTCTATTTCATAGAAGCAAGTCGGCAAGTCCAGCCCATACTCCAGAGGGGGAAATTGAGTCCCATCTTTTCCGGGGAAAAGTATCAAGGAATGTGGACATATGTTGAAACTATCACAACGGATACAGCTATATTGCTGACTTATATAGAATCTGAATATCTTCTCTGAGCAGAGCACTTCCTCAAGATGAAATAAGCAAAAACTGCCTAAATGAGGACAGACCAAGACCACTTATTCAGGGTGCGCTATAGCCAAGCAACTAGCCACTATTGCTCGTGTTTGTAGAGATTCAAAGGCAGGAAGGTGAGTGGGGAAGCTTTATTATGAAAAAAGACAAGGCTTCAGAATGCTCTGATAGGAAGCTATTGGCGTGAGGAAGCTAGAAGCAGGCTGACTGGAAGCTGGGCATCCTATGTGATTAGTCTGGCAAACATACTTGGTTTTCTCTGTTGGATCCTGATTTGGAAACAGTGGCCAAAATTAAGGAAGCTTGAAGTTATTGATCAAGTCCTGACCGTTCTGGGCCAATTGCTGCTGAGGCTGGAGGACTGAGTTCTTTTGTTATATATGGTCCAGCCATTGAGTGTTTGCATGTTTCTACCCTCTGATTTAGGACAGATGTTAGTTGTTTTATTGCCAGAACCTTGGGGGGATTGTAATACATTTATTTTCTCACAGCTCTGAAGGTCAGAAGTACAAAGTCAGTTCCACCAGGCTGGCTGGGCCGGGCTCCATCCGGAAACTCTAGAGGAGACACTGTCCATTGCCTCTTCCAGGTTCCAGGGATTGCCGGCACTCTTTGGTTTGTGGTCCCATCCCTCCAACCTTTGCCTGTGGTCACGTGACCTCTTTCTTTTCTCTGTCTGATCTCCCTCTGCCTACAAGAACATTTGTGCTGATATTTAGGGCCTGTCTTAGTGTGTTCATATTTCTGTAACAAAACGCCACAGACAGGGAGGAGGCTTAAGCAACAAACATTTATTTCACAGTTCTGGAGCCTGGGACGTTCAAGATCAGGGTGCCAGCATGGTCAGGTTCTTGGTGAGGGCTCTGCTTCTGTCTTGCATCTTGCTGCTTTCTTGCTATGTCCTCCCGCAAGACAGAATGAGCTCTGTTCCCTTTCTCTTCTGATGAGGACACTGATCTCACGATGAAGGTCCCACCCTCATGGCCTCATCTCAACTGAGTAACCCCCCCAAAGACTCCATCTCCTGCCACCACCACACTGGGGATTAGGGTTTCACCATATGAATTTTGGGGGGGACAAAACATTCAATCCATAGCAGGGCCTCCTGGATAATCCGGGGATTGTCTCAAGATCTTTAACTTAATCTCACCTGTGAAACCTTTTTATATAAGGTCATATCCATGGGTCCTAGTGATTAGAACATGGACACATCTCTGAGAGCCATTATCAGCCTACCACAGTATCCTTAAGCCCTCATCCAGTGGTTCTCAAGTGTGACTCCTGGACCAGCAGCATCTGCATCCTCTGGGACCTTGTGAGAAATGCAAATTCTTGGAAGCCCCAGACCTCCTCCATCAGGAACTCTAGGAGGGGAGCTCAAGAACTGGTGTTTGCGCAAGCTGTCCGGAGATTCTGATGCCCCTCACACTTTGATAGCTGATACCCACTGTCCTAGGTAAGGCTTCTTTTCTCTGCATTATGGTGAGCCATCTAGAGAATAAATATATTTGGTCAGAGTTCATTCAGGGA
The DNA here is from genome assembly GCF_902655055.1 of Lutra lutra. Classification (NCBI taxonomy): domain Eukaryota; kingdom Metazoa; phylum Chordata; class Mammalia; order Carnivora; family Mustelidae; genus Lutra; species Lutra lutra. The sequence goes on from NC_062290.1 coordinate 27,981,631, forward strand.
TTCCTAGAGTATCTTCCCAACTAGTCTCCACTTCTCTGTCCTCTTGGATGGGTGGGTGAATGCCTGGACTGTTTTGCTTTGAAGAAATCATACCATGATTGATTAGCAAGGTCCATCACAGGAAGGGAGGGACAGTGCTGTCAACAGCTTCAGCCCTCCTTAGCTCTCTGGGGGCAATTTGTGGTTGGAAAAAAAAAAATTGCACACTTTCACATTTTCTTGAGGACAACATCCTAAAGGGAGACACTTAAATTCTCCTAGGTTTGTATTATTTTATATCACGTTTGCGACCTTTGTATCGTTAGGAGAGATCTTATTTTGTATTAACCACACATGTCTACATGAGTAAAACAAAGCAACAGAAAGAATCCACTGTTTGGTTGTTTTTTAAGCTACGCTGCATGCTGACAGAAAGCTCTGTATTTTTATTTGGCAACTAGACCTGGAGGGCCTGGGGGAGAATTTACTCCCTTCTCAGGGCTCTCGTCCGGGGCCCTACTCCACACCCACAGAGGGCTCTGTGGTTACTTTTCATAAGCTGCCATAATTTTCAAAGCCCAAAGGGCTCATAAGCAGATTTGGGAGAGCTGCTCTATTTGTAAGCATGTGAGGCTGGCTTTCCCGCGGTTGCTCCCTGAAGGGAGCGATGAGTGACAGCAAAGACATCCTTTTTTCCCACTTGGGGATAATCCTTTGTTGAGCAGGTCTTTATTGTTGCGGAGGAAGTTTACTTAGCTTCTGATCCCACTGGACTGATTCAGCAACTGCGCCGGAACCCCACCCCGACCCAGCACCTCGGTGCAGTCGGACCTGACTTCCGAGAGGGGGCGAGGCGGGGGCGAACCTGCGGGTGTACAGATTCTTGTTTCAGGCAGAGCCTTTTCTCTCCAGCCCCCTGGATTTTGTCCTTCCACCTGCAACCTCAGAGTCACCCACGTGGGAGCGGTTTCCAGGGAGGGTTATACCAAGATGCATCTTCCCTCGGGGATAACGTGGCTCCTCCAGGGAAAGGGCGAGGGCCACAACTTTGCCTTCTCACCGCAGCTCCTCCGGCTCAAGAAAGCCCCAACATGGAACGTGAAGGTTCTAAATCACACCCAGTTTCTCAAGGTCGAGCAAGTGAGTCTTCAGGGAGCCTCCCCTCCTGGATTCCTTGCCTTTTCACAGCGTGCCCTTCCTTGGGCTTCTTCAAGGGCATTTTTTTTCTTTCCCCAGTTCGATTGGATAAGACTCACTGAATCCGATACTTAACTGCTGTTTCCTCTTGGTCTCAATGACTTCTCCCTCAGTCTCTAAGGTCAAGTCCCTTGATTCTCATCAAGTATTTGCTTTCACAAAAGAAGAATTCTACTGATCCATCATTTATATTTTATAAGAAAATATGGTTGATCTTTGAACAACAGGATTTGAACTACATGGATCCCCTCAGAAGTAGATTTTTTTCGGCATATACAGTGCACTTTTATATATGTATTTTCTCTTTCTTAGTATTTTCTTGATAACATTTTCTTTCCTTTAGCTTGTTTTGTCATAAGTGTAGAGTGTATAATATATATAAATCCCAAATATGTGTTAATGTTATCAGTACATTTTCTGGTCAATAGCAGGCTATCGTAGCTAAGGGTTTTTTTTTTTTTTTTTAAAGATTTATTTATTTTAGAGAGAGAGAGAGAGAGAGCGAGCGTGAACAGGGGGAGGGGCAGAGGGAGAGAATCTCAAGCAGACTCCCCACTGAGCATGGAGCCAGATGTGGGGCTCCATCCCATGACCCATGAGATCACAACCTGAGCCGAAATCAAGAGTCAGATGCTTAACTGACTGCACCACCCAGTAGTTAAGGTTTTTGAAGGTCAGAAGTTATATGCGGATTTTTGCAGTGTGGGGGGGTGGTTCAGTGTCCCTAACCCACACATTGTTGAGTAGTCAACTGTAATCACATTCACTACAACTAACATTTATTAGGCACTTACTAAACGCAATCTTCTAGGAGTTTTCCATGTGGGAACTCCTTTTGTCTTGGCAATATCCCTATGTGTGGTAGTTATAAACTGCAATTTTTTTTATAAGTATACTCATAATGAAAGGTTAAGTAACTTGCCAAGGTCATACGGAATGCTTCATTTTTCCAACTTGGTTCAGCATTTTACTGTAAGTTCATCAAAGTCTTTGGCAAGAAGGATCTTACTTCTAGGAGTCTGTTTAGGAATAGATCAATTTTGGGTCATGAAAGAAAGCTTTCTCATCATAATATTTATTATTAGCTGGGCCTTGTGGGGTTTGAAACTTTGGGTCTTGGTAAATGTTAAGCTCCAAATAGTTGAGTTAATTGGCGAATGAAGGGTCACATATCTGCAAAAAAGAAGGCAAGCTATCTTTACCCCCAACGAGTATGACTTTCATCAGCTAAATCCGATTTCTCATTTCATGGCTCAAGAATGCAAAAAACATTTTCCCCTGATTAGCACATCTGCTCCAAATTCACCCTCATCCCCTTCCTTCCGGGCAGAGACCCTTCCCCTTTTTTAGAGAGAGAGAAAGAGTGCAAGTTGGGGAGAGAGGCAGAGAGGAAAGGAGAGAGAGAGAGAGAGAGAGAGAGAGAATCTTATTTATTTATTTATTTATTTATTTATTTATTATTTTTTTAATAAACATATAATGTATTTTTATCCCCAGGGGTACAGGTCTACACACTTCACGCCAGGTTTACACACTTCACAGCACTCACCATAGCACATACCCTCCCCAATGTCCATAACCCCACCCCCCTCTCCCGACTCCCCTCCCCCCAGCAAACCTCAGTTTGTGAGATTAAGAGTCACTTATGGTTTGTCTCCCTCCAGATCCTATCTTGTTTCATTTATTCTTTTCCTAACTCCCCCCCCCCATGTTGCATCTCCACTTCCTCCTATCGGGGAGATCATATGATAGTTGTCTTTCTCCGATTGACTTCTTTCGCTAAGCATGATACCCTCTAGTTCCATCCACGTTGTCGCAAATGACAAGATTTCCTTTCTTTTGATGGCTGCATAGTATTCCATTGTATATATATATACCACATCTTCTTTATCCATTCATCTGTTGATGGACATCTAGGGAGAGAGAGAGAATCTTAAGCAACCTCCATGCTCAGGCTCTGGTGCTTGATCTCAGGACTCTGAGATCATAACCTGAGCTGAAATCCTGTCAGGTGTTTCATCACCTGCCACCCAAGCGTCCCTGCACTGACCCTTTTAACCACCATTTGGCTCGCTTGATGTCGAAAGTATTTCCTATGCTGGTTTCTTTGCATTTGTCCCTGGTGCATCACCAATAGAGGCAAGTAAATGTCCTAATAATCGATGGCTTTTTTTTTTAAGATTTTATTTATTTATTTGACAGACAGAGATCACAAGTAGGCAGAGAGGCAGACAGATAGAGAGAGAGGTGGAAGCAGGCTCCCTGCAGAGCAGAGAGCCCGATGTGGGGCTCGATCCCAGGACACTGGGATCACGACCTGAGCCAAAGGCAGAGGCTTTAACCCACTGAGCCACCCAGGTGCCCCTAATCGATGGCTTTTTAATGTCTTTACCTAGATGTTTAGAATCTTAGAGACTCAACTCACCAATAAAATACAGAATTGATTTTTGTCTCAACTGTATTTCTAGACTTGATGATTGTTTCTTTTTTGTTTTGAGAGGAAAAATGTCACCATATTCAAGTCATTCCAATAACTTTCTATCAGCTGTGGTTAAGGATTATTATTGGAGGTTCAACTGCCTTTACTTCTTCCTTTTTAGCCTTGACATATAGGGATCTCACAGAGAGGAGTATGACTCACCTTCCCTGGGGGAAGGTATTTTGGCTGTCCTGGACCCTCACTTAGCTAGCAGATGTTTGTGAGATCATGGGCAGCACTGAGCCTGTGGGAATGCACTCCTCATGGATCGTAATTGTAGATGAGCAAATGCTGTGGCACGATCTCTTATGTCATCATTCGGCATATTTCTGACTGCAGGGAGGAAACCGGAGAGAACTAATCATAATTTCCTGTTCAGAGGATGGTGCTGGATTTGGGATTTTAGTCAACAGGTGTGGGACCATCTGTAGCTCTCCAGCAGTGCCTTCTTGAATTGGGTTTTATAAACATAACTAATTCTACTTTCAACTGATTCCACTGTATTGACAGAACAGGACTAGATCAGAGGAATTAAGTACTGAGTGCAACTAGCTGCCCTTAGTTAATTCTATAGTCGGAATTCTTGTCTCTTCAGGAGGACTTCCAGAATTAGCAGTTGACCAAGCATCGTATTTGCTTTTTAAAGTTTTATTTTGCCATCTTTTATCATTTTGTCATTCATTTTCATCACTTGGTCAGTTTCTTAAGTTTTATGGAGAGAATTAGATGAGTTTTGAAAATTCCTACTTGAGTTTAAGGAAACCAAGTTTTTTCTTTTTATTCTCTAGATGAACAAAACAGTGGAGAAAAACACAATATTTTTTCCTAAATAGACTGTCCATGAAAAGTAGGCCATAATGTATCGTCTGTATCCCCAGGAATCTAAGTTTGAAGGCAGGACTGACCAGTACATCAATGAACTGGGTTTCACTTTCACTTTCACTTTTTCTTTTTCTCTCTAGAAAGAGATAATTGCTAAGTTGTTTTAAGTCAAATATACTTCCATAGGGAGCAGAAATAAAAACCATTCTCATTCGTCCCTGCTTCCATAAGGAGCAATCTTTGACTTGAACCCTTTATTTCAAAGGCTTGATGTTGTAATTTCTTGACCTAGTGAGGAATTATAAATCTTGGATTTGAGTTATAAAGCCAGAGCAGTCCAAGCATGTGAGTTTTGGTTGTAACAGAGCACTTGTCAGTCCTAATGCCGCTGTGTGGCTTATTCCAACAGCTCTTGCCTTTCCTCTCCCCCAATATACAAATGCTTGCTTTTCAATTAGAACTTGATTTATCTGCAGAAAGTTACCAAAATAAACTCACTCTTAGTGAGCTCATAGGAAAATACAGACCAGGTGCTGTAGCTCACAGGGGTCACAATCTTCAGCCTCTTCTCCTGCTTATCCTCTCCACAGTTCTCAAGAAAGACTTCCCTAAATGAATCGATTGCTTTTAAGTGTCCTTAGGAATTTGAACAGATTGAAACTGCCTGAAGCTATGGGGCTGACTGAATGGCTTTAAAAAATAGACATTTCAAAGAGCAGGGGAGAGAACAGAGAAGGGAGACCTCCTTCAAGATGGTTCCACGGTTTCTTGTTAACAATAGGTGACAGATAAGTATTCCAGGACAGCTAATGCTCAGGAATTGGTCTGGCAGCCTACCGCAGATGCTAGTGTGTGTGTGTGTGTGTGTGTGTGTGTGTGTGTGTGTGTGTGTGTGTGTTTTGGGATGGGCAGCAATCTATCAGCTAAAAACATTTATACACATGAAACCATGCACTTCTGTGTATGCATTACATGTATTAGTATATCATATTCATGTTCTACTGTACCAAATATATAAAGCACACTAACACACATATAGAAATAAAACATTTAAAATGGTGAAGTAAGGGATGCCTGGGTGGCTCAGTCATTAAGTCTCTGCCTTCAGCTCAGGTCATGATCTCAGGGTCTTGGGATCGAGCCCCGCTCAGCGGGCTCCCTGCTCAGCGGGGAGCCTGCTTCTCCCTCTCCTTGCCGCTCTCCCTACTTGTGCTCTCTCTCTCTCTCTCTCTGACAAATAAATAAAATCTTTAAAAAATAAAAGGATGAGGTGAGAAAAACTCTGCTAGCCATGCCAGTACTTTTTTACTAGGAGCCGTTGTGCACCCTTGGGGCATGCTCACCCTACTTTAGGGTCCACCGTTCTGGGGAACAGAGACCACCCTCAAATAAGTCACAGCCTCACCGTGGAGAGTGTTGTGAAAACGAAGCCTTGTGTGGAGTGGAAGGGACATTGAGCTGGGAGCCAGTACACAAGGGCTTGGCTCTTTCCCAGTACCCAGAGCTGCTGCTTTACTTCCTCTGTATTCTCTATTAGCAAATGAACACCCCAATTGAATTTAATTCTCTCTGGCCCCCTGGAAAAATGACTGAAGTCTGGGGAAGCTGGAGAAGCTACCTTAGAGAAGATGTTAGAAATGGGTGGGACTCAGAGAATCAGATGCAAGGGAGGTGGGGATTCCACACAGGGAGGGTGGGGAAGGGTGGAAGGGATGGGGAAGTTGGGAGGAGTTTGGGGGTGGGGAGGCTGAGGTGGCTCCAGTAAAGGGCTGATGCCGGGCAAAGGTGGCAGGGACAGAAAAGCATGAAGTGGTGGAAAAGTCGGGGTCTGATGGGCAATGTCTTTGGGCTGGCAAGGAAAGGGTTTCCAGATTTTGGAGTCCTCAAAGTGGAGCAGAGAAGTTCGGCTTGCTGTGATAGATGAAAGTAAGTCACTTTGAGTAATGGGCTGTGGTAATGTTTTGTAGTTTTTTTTAAAGGAACACTCATGTGGTAGTGGTATGGAGGACAGATTGAGAGGGGATCAGAAGTCTAGAGTCAGTGTTGTGGTCTGGAAGGCTGGTGCATTGGTTCATTTATTCATTCAGTCAGTGGAGCTTTCAGTCACTGGACACCGTCCCTGATGACAATCTGCTTACTGCCTGTCAGGGTAACAGGTAGCAGTAAGAGCCATGCTTCTGGCTTTCGTGCAGCTTTTAGAATCAAGTGAGGAAGACCCATAAGAAACAGAGACATTTATTTCATTAACAAGGATGATGAATGCTGTAAAAAATAGAAACGTTGCTCATCAGGACAAGAATAAATTTGTGACAGTTCATAGAAAGGAAGAGAAACAGTGCTTTTCACAGAGATAGCAGAGGAATAATAGCATGGTTTGAAGGCAGATTAAGAAGACAGGTGGAGGTATTGGAAGAGTCAAAGATGACCCCACTGGTATCCAGCCCAGAAGATGATGTTCTATTCCAGCCCCCACATTCTGGATTTTGATGATTGTACCTTCCCATGTCAGTGTTCTTGTTCTTCTAGCCCCTGTATTTCCTATATATGTCAGTTTAATATGGAGCTTGGTTAGTTTCAGGATCAATTTTTATGGCTAGGATATATTATAGGTGGGGCTCTGTCTATCCGAGCACCTCAACTCAAAAGGTCTTTGATGGTCTTTCTTTTTTGTGACATTAATGTTGATCAGTGGCTTTGGGCAGTGACAGCCTGATTCATCCATTATAACATTCCATACCCATCTTTCTCCCCTGATGGTTTTAGCAGACTCTGATGATCAGTAAGGTCTATCAAATGGTGATTTTCTAATTCATTATTGGTTACAATTCCTCGTCAACTATTTCGTTGTCCTCAAAATCAGATTAAACAAGAAAGCTAGAATGAATGCATTGGTCATTTTTCTTTATTTACAAATTTTCAGAATGAGTTGGTTCCTTAACATCCTCCAGAAATGACCAATGTTTGCTGTTTACTCTTTACGGTATCGTGAAGAAGTTATGAGTTTTTAGCATAATTGATCTGTTTCAATCCATTGCAATAATAGGGGAGAGGAAAAAAAAAATTCTTACATTCTCCTAGGTTGAGTGGTGGGGGCCTGTGAATCAAACTGATAAAAGATAGATTAATGGAAGAAAAGGTTTATATGTACACCTACAGAGGCCTCAAAGAAAAAGAAGATCCAAAGGAGTCAGACCGTGGGCTTATTTACCATTTTAACAAAGGGCAATGAATTTGTGGGAAAATCACAAGACAAGGAAAAAGTGTTTAGGTTCCTAAGGCAGTAAATTTTGGGAAGGTAAATATTGAGGGAAGTGGCCAGAAAATGAGGGTTATTATTATTATTATTATTGTTGTTATTGTTCTTTTAAAGAACTATTTATTTATTTGAGAGAGAGAAGGAGAGAGAGTATGTGTGGGGGGAGAGGCAAAGGGAGAGGGAGAGAGAATCCTCAAGCAGACTCCCCACTGAGCATGGAACCTGATGCTGGGCTGGATCCCAGGACCCTGAGATCATCACCTGAGCCAAAATCGAGTCAGCCGCTTAACCAACTGGGCACCCAGGTGCCCCGAGATAAGGGTTATTTTAGTAGTTTTTTTTTTTTGTGGGTCTGTCTTGGTAGCATCTCTAACTCTGGTGATAAAGGTTCTTCTACTCTTCCTGGTATGAAAGAAGGAGACACTTTCATAAGCAAAACAAACAAAACAAGACAAAACACTTGGCATGTTGGAGAGAAAAAATTACGGTTTAGGGATTAAAACAAGTTTTTTTCAAAATATTCCTTAATAATGTTATAATACTTTTTTCCCAATTAAAAAAAAATCACACAATTAATTATAGAAACTCTGAGAGAACAGATAACTTCCAAGCGTTGGAAAAATGAGGGGCGTGGGTTCCACCGAGAACAGTGCTATCCTGTGCAAAGAGAAGCACACAGCACCAGGGATTTTTCAGAAGGATTTGACCCTATGCAATTGTGGGAACTGGAAAAATCGTTTTTGTGTCTGACGTTGGAACTGCCATGATGCTGGAGAAGATGGAGAGGAAGATAGCTGGAAAGTTGGGTTGGGAGACAAGCTGGGGTCACAATCAGGAGCTAGAAACCATGAGAAAAGACGAGAACCCTTAGTCGCTCACCACTTCCAGCTTGAGTGACATGGGTGATCTTGAGCAAGGCCTGCACCTGGCCCAAGAGCTGAAGAAAGTGACAGATAATCAAGGAAGGTGGGAGCAGCTGGGGGCTGGCTGCAGCCCCCACCATCAGGGAAGCTTCCATAGATCCTGAGATGTCCAAACTGCCATTTTGAGGGCAGTACTAATTGGGCTGCTGCTTCATTTACACTTTCGCCATCTCAGAATGCTTTCTGTGGCCCACTTTGTTGATTTGCTTAGTCTTTGCGTCACATGGATGTGATGTCACATTTCTTCCTCTTTATTTCAGGTAAGCATTATAGTTGTGTTGCTGCCTGTGGCACCCGTTCTTAGCACTGAATTCACAAGGCTTAAATCTTATTCATTTAGTCTCTCATTACAACAAAAAAGTTGCCCTTCCTGGGGCAACTTCCTGTAGGGTCACCGTTTTGCTCTGAGTCAGGGGATACCTGAAGTAGTAAATGCCAGTTTTAACAAAAACACATTTCTCCACCAGGGTGTGGATGTGTGGCTACAGCCCTCCCTAGAAATGAATAAAAACTCAAAACAGAAAATGTCTGTGCCAAAGTACCAGAAAACAAGTCTGCCCATGGGCTCACTGGTGATGGTGAATTCAGCAGATAGCATTTATTGCTGATGCCAAATGACACACAAGAAACACATCGTCTCATAAAGACTATAGGGATTTCAGACATTCCTTCAGGTTTTATACTTGAGCGTAGCAACAATTAGGGTAATCTAATTAGGAACTTACAATACTCCTTGATTCACAACTCAGTGGCAGCTTTTACAGAAGAAATCTGACTGCTCTTAAAGGAGGTTCCAAATCCACTGGAAGGTGACCTCTATTCATTGGTTCACTTCTGATTCTTAATCTCCTCTCTGGAAGTAATTTCCACACTTCTGAAAGCTGACTTCTGTTCTGCCCTAACTAGCCCTGTGATCGCGCTCAGAGGTGCTGGAGCCCCACCTGCCACATCTTGAAATGACAGGGTTGGACATGAATGATTCCTAATGCTTCTAATGGCTTTAACGATATGTGTGACTATGATGGATTAAATGACCACTTTCCCAAAACCATCAGGTTTCTCTCTTCACACTGCGGAAGACAAATTTATGGCCCCATGTGACATATAATTAGTACTGAGCTTATTTCTGGCTCCATGTAATGCATACCTTGGTTTTCTCTTTGTTATTGCTCTTATCTAATTCTGTTTCATGCGCTTTCATTGTACTTTATATTATCTTTGCAAGCCATCTTAAATATACTTTGGAAAACAGCAGGGTGTAAATGCCTATTTTAAAAATTTCTATATGCAGTATCAGCGATACAGGATTATAATTAAGAAAATAACTTCCCAGCCATTGAATGTAGAAAAAGGATTTCCATTATTAGAGCACTCCAGTTCGTTGAGTTGTATGAGGTGTTGTGGGGAAGGTATTTCAATATGTGAGCCATCATGAACACAGCAGAGAGAGTGGTGGGCTCTGGGCTATGGTTCCCTCCTTTATACAGTCTCTTGGCTCTAGCTGGATTTCCCTACTTTCTACAAACCTGCCAAGCTCATTCTCGACTCTAGAACTTTGCTACTTGCTCTTCTATTTCTGTTAACCTCTCTCTCTAAATCATGGGGAAAGACTATCCATCTCTTAGACATATGTTTATTATCTATCCTTCAAAGCCCATTTCAAACCTTATCCATCCATGGGATATATTTTTCTTCCCCAGTGGACCCAGTGCATGCTGGGTGAGTCTGCATTGTGGAATGGGGCACTCTTCAGTTTGTACCATCCTACATTTTTTGGAAAAAGTGTAGTATTTAGTACCTTTTTTTTTTTCTTAGCAAGTAAGTGAATGAGCGAGAGACCATGTACATCTGAGTGGGATTGAGGGGGTAGGGGCAGAGGGAGAGAGAGAATCTTAAGCAGGCTCTACACCTACCACGGGGCTTGATCTCACGACCCTGAGATCATGACTTGAATGGAAATCAAAGAGTCAGATGCTTAACCAATTGAGCCACCCAGGCACCCCCAGAATTCAGTAATTTAAGGTTTACAAAATTTAAGTTTTATGTGGCTTTACTTCTGAATATGTTATAATTTCTATCACAAAGACTTGGAGCTCAGAAAGTGCCCCTTTTTAAAAATCATTTTTTAATTTTTTTATTAATTATTTTAATTAATATATAATGTATTATTTGTCCCAGGGGTATAGGTCTATGAATTGTCAGGCTTACATACTTCACAGCACTCACCATTTCACATACCCTCCCCAATGTCCATAAGCCAACCACCCTCTCCATACACACCACCCCCCACAACCCTGTTTGTTTTGTGAAATTAAGAGTCTCTTATAATTTGTCTCCCTCCGAATCCCATCTTGTTTCATTTTTTCCTTCCCTACCCCCCAAATCCCTCACTCTACCTCTCAAATTTCTCATATCAGGGAGATCATATGATAATTGTCTTTCTCTGATTGATTTATTTTGCTCAGCATGATACCCTCTCGTTCCATCCATGTCACTGCAAATGGCAAGATTTCATTTCTTTTGATGGCTGCATAGTATTCCTACACACACACACACACACACACACACACACACACACACACACACACCACTTTTTCTTTACCAATTCATCTGTTGATGAACATCTAGTTTCTTTCCATAGTTTGACTATTGTCAACATTGCTGCTATAAACATTTGGGTGCATGTGCCCCTTTGGATCATATTTGAATCGTTAAGGTAAATACCCAGTAGTGTGATAGCTGGGTTGTAGGGTAGCTTTATTTTCAACTTTTTGAGGAACCTTCATACTGTTTTCCAGAGTGGCTGCACCAGCTTGCATTCTCACCAACAGTGTAAGAGGGTTCTCCTTTCTCTCCATCCTCTCCAACATCTGTTGTTTCCTGACTTGTTAATTTTAGCCATTCTGACTGGTGTGAGGTGATATCTCACTGTGGTTTTGATTTGTATTTCCCTGATGCCAAGTAATGTTGAACACTTTTTCATGTGTCTGTTGGCCATTTGGATGTCTTCTCTGCAGAAATGTCCGTTCATGTCCTCTGCCCATTTCTTGATTGGATTATTTGTTGTTTGAGTGTTGAGTTTGATTAAGTTCTTTATAGATTTTGGATACTAACCGTTTATCTGATATGTCATTTGCAAATATCTTCTTCTTTTCTGTCAGTTGTCTTTGGTTTTGTTGACTGTTTCCTTTGCTGTGCAAAAGCTTTTCATCTTGATGAAGTTCCAATAGTTCCTTTTTGCTCCTATTTCCCTTGCCTTTGGCAATGTTTCTAGGAAGAAACATGGCTGAGGTTGAAGAGGTTGCTGCCTGTGTTCTCCTCAAGGATTTTGATGGATTCCTGTTTCACGTTGAGGTCTTTCATTCATTTTGCATCTATTTTTGAGTGTGGTGTAAGGAAATGGTCCAGTTTCATTCTTCGGCATGTGGCTGTCCAATTTTCCCAATACCATTTGTTGAAGAGACTGTCTTTTTTCCATTGGACATTCTTTCCTGCTTTGTCAAAGATTAGTTGACCATAGAGTTGAGGGTCCCTTTCTGGACTCTTTATTCTGTTCCATTGATCTATGTGCCTGTTTTTGTGCCAGTACCATACTTTCTTGATGATGATAGCTTTGTAATAGAGCTTGAAGTCTGGAATGGTGATGTCGCCAACTTTGGTTTTCTCTTTCAATATTCTTCTGGCTATTTGGGGTCTTTTCTGGTTCCATATAAATTTTAGGATTATTTGTTCAATTTCTTTGAAAAAAATTGATGGTATTTTGATCGGGATTGCATGAAATGTGTAGATTTCTTTAGGTAACATAGACATTTTCACAATATTTGTTCTTCCAATCCATGAGCATGGAATGTTTTTCCATTTCTTTGTGTCTTCCTCAATTTCTTGCATGAGTACTTTATAGTTTTCTGAGTACAGATTCTTTGCCAGTTTGGTTAGGTTTATTCCTAAGTAACTTATGATTTGGGGTGCAATTGTAAATGGGATTCACTGCTTAATTTATCTTTCTTCTGTCTTGCTGTTGGCATATAGAAATGCAATTGATTTCTGTGCATTGATTTTTATATCCTGACACTTTACTGAATTCCTATATGAGTTTTAGCACTTTTGCAGTGTAGTCTTTGGTTTTCCACATAAAGTATCATATCATCTGCAAAGAGTGAGAGTTTGACTTCTTCTTTGCCATTTCGGATGCATTTAATTTCTTTTTGTTGTCTGATTGCCAAGGCTAGGACTTCTAGTACTATGTTGAATAGCAGTGGTGATAGTGGACATCCCTGCCGTGTTCCTGACCTTAGGGGAAAAGCTCTGTTTTTCCTCATTGAGAATGGTATTCACAGTGGGTTTTTCATAGATGGCTTTGATGATATTGAGGTATGTACCCTCTATCCCTATACTGTGAAGAGTTCTGATCAAGAAAGCATGCTGTATTTTGTCAAATGCTTTTTCAGCATCTATTAAGAGTTTCATAGAGTTCTTGTTCTTTCTTTTACTAATGTATTGTATCACATTGATCGATTTGCGGATGTTGAACCAATCTTGCAGCCCAGGAATAAATCCCACTTGGTTGTGGCGATTTGTCCTTTTAATGTACTGTTGGATTCTATTGGCTAGTATTTTGATGAGAATTTTTGTGCTTGTGTTCATCAAGGATATTGGTCTGTAATTCTCATTTTTTTAAAATAAACATATATTTTTATCCCCAGGGGTACAGGTCTGCGAATCGCCAGGTTTACACACTTCACAGCACTCACCATAGCACATACCCTCCCCAGTGTCCATAATCCCACCCCCCTCCCAACCCCCCTCCCCCCATCAACCCTCAGTTTGTTTGTGAGATTAAGAGTCACTTATGGTTTGTCTCCCTCCCAATCCCATCTTGTTTCATTTATTCTTCTCCTACCCCCTTAACCCCCCATGTTGCATCTCCTCTCCCTCATATCAGGGAGATCATATGATAGTTGTCTTTCTCCGATTGACTTATTTCGCTAAGCATGATACCCTCTAGTTCCATCCACGTCGTCGCAAATGGCAAGATTTCATTTCTTTTGATGGCTGCATAGTATTCCATTGTGTATATATACCACAACTTCTTTATCCATTCGTCTGTAGATGGACATCTAGGTTCTTTCCATAGTTTGGCTATTGTAGACATTGCTGCTATAAACATTCGGGTGCACATGCCCCTTCGGATCACTACGTTTGTATCTTTAGGGTAAATACCCAGCAGTGCAAATGCTGGGTCATAGGGTAGTTCTATTTTCAACATTTTGAGGAACCTCCATGCTGTTTTCCAGAGTGGTTGCACCAGCTTGCATTCCCACCAACAGTGTAGGAGGGTTCCCCTTTCTCCGCATCCTCGCCAGCATCTGTCATTTCCTGACTTGTTAATTTTAGCCATTCTGACTGGTGTGAGGTGATATCTCATTGTGGATTTGATTTGTATTTCCCTGATGCCGAGTGATGTGGAGCACTTTTTCATGTGTCTGTTGGCCATCTGGATGTCTTCTTTGCAGAAATGTCCTTTCATGTCCTCTGCCCATTTCTTGATTGGATTATTTGTTCTTTGGGTGTTGAGTTTGCTAAGTTCTTTATAGATTTTGGACACTAGCCCTTTAATGATATGTCATTTGCAAATATCTTCTCCCATTCTGTCAGTTGTCTTTTGGTTTTGTTCACTGTTTCCTTTGCTGTGAAAAAGCTTTTGATCTTGATAAAATCCCAATAGTTCATTTTTGCCCTTGCTTCCCTTGCCTTTGGTGATGTTCCTAGGAAGATGTTGCTGCGGCTGAGGTCGAAGAGGTTGCTGCCTGTGTTCTCCTCAAGGATTTTGATGGATTCCTTTCTCACATTGAGATCCTTCATCCATTTTGAGTCTATTTTTGTGTGTGGTGTAAGGAAATGATCCAATTTCATTTTTCTGCATGTGGCTGTCCAATTTTCCCAACACCATTTATTGAAGAGGCTGTCTTTTTTCCATTGGACATTCTTTCCTGCTCTGTCGAAGATGAGTTGACCATAGAGTTGAGGGTCTATTTCTGGGCTCTCTATTCTGTTCCATTGATCTATGTGTCTGTTTTTGTGCCAGTACCATGCTGTCTTGATGATGACAGCTTTGTAATAGAGCTTGAAGTCCGGAATTGTGATGCCACCAACTTTGGCTTTCTTTTTCAATATTCCTTTGGCTATTCAAGGTCTTTTCTGGTTCCATATAAATTTTAGGATTATTTGTTCCATTTCTTTGAAAAAAATGGATGGTACTTTGATAGGAATCGCATTAAATGTGTAGATTGCTTTAGGTAGCATAGACATTTTCACAATATTTATTCTTCCAATCCAGGAGCATGGAACATTTTTCCATTTCTTTGTGTCTTCCTCAATTTCTTTCATGAGTACTTTATAGTTTTCTGTGTATAGATTCTTAGACTCTTTGGTTAGGTTTATTCCTAGGTATCTTATAGTTTTGGGTGCAATTGTAAATGGGATGGACTCCTTAATTTATCTTTCTTCTGTCTTGTTGTTGGTATAGAGAAATGCAACTGATTTCTGTGCATTGATTTTATATCCTGACACTTTACTGAATTCCTGTACAAGTTCTAGCAGTTTTGGAGTGGAGTCTTTTGGGTTTTCCACATATAGTATCATATCATCTGCAAAGAGTGATAGTTTGACTTCTTCATTGCCGATTTGGATGCCTTTAATTTCCTTTTGTTGTCTGATTGCTGAGGCTAGGACTTCTAGTACTATGTTGAATAGCAGTGGTGATAACGGACATCCCTGCCGTGTTCCTGACCTTAGCGGAAAAGCTTTCAGTTTTTCTCCATTGAGAATGATATTTGCGGTGGGTTTTTCATAGATGGCTTTGATAATATTGAGGTATGTGCCGTCCATCCCTACACTTTGAAGAGTTTTGATCAGGAAGGGATGCTGTACTTTGTCAAATGCTTTTTCAGCATCTATGGAGAGTATCATATGGTTCTTGTTCTTTCTTTTATTAATGTGTTGTATCACATTGATTGATTTGCGGATGTTGAACCAGCCTTGCAGCCCTGGAATAAATCCCACTTGGTCGTGGTGAAAAATCCTTTTAATGTACTGTTGAATCCTATTGGCTAGTATTTTGGCGAGAATTTTTGCATCTGTGTTCATCAAGGATATTGGTCTGTAGTTCTCTTTTTTGATGGGATCCTTGTCTGGTTTTGGGATCAAGGTGATGCTGGCCTCATAAAATGAGTTTGGAAGTTTTCCTTCTATTTCTATTTTTTGGAACAGTTTCAGGAGACTAGGAATTAGTTCTTCTTTAAATGTTTGGTAGAATTCCCCCGGGAAGCCGTCTGGCCCTGGGCTTTTGTTTGTTTGGAGATTTTTGATGACTGTTTCAATCTCCTTACTGGTTATGGGTCTGTTGAGGCTTTCCATTTCTTCCTGGTTCAGTTGTGGTAGTTTATAAGTCTCTAGGAATGCATCCATTTCTTCCAGATTGTCAAATTTGTTGGTGTAGAGTTGCTTATAGTATGTTCTTATAATTGTCTGTATTTCTTTGGTGTTCGTTGTGATCTCTCCTCTTTCATTCATGATTTTATTTATTTGGGTCCTTTCTCTTTTCTTTTTGATAAGTCTGGCCAGGGGTTTATCAATCTTATTAATTCTTTCAAAGAACCAGCTCCTAGTATCGTTGATTTGTTCTATTGTTTTTTTGGTTTCTATTTCATCGATTTCTGCTCTGATCTTTATGATTTCTCTTCTCCTGCTGGGTTTAGGGTTTCTTTCTTGTTCTTTCTCCAGCTCCTTTAGGTGTAGGGTTAGGTTGTGTACCTGAGACCTTTCTTGTTTCTTGAGAAAGGCTTGTACTGCTAAATATTTTCCTCTCAGGACTGCCTTTGTTGTGTCCCACAGATTCTGAACCGTTGTGTTTTCATTATCATTTGTTTCCATGAATTTTTTCAATTCTTCTTTAATTTCCTGGTTGACCCATTCATTCTTTAGAAGGATGCTGTTTAGTCTCCATGTATTTGGGTTCTTTCCAAATTTCCTCTTGTGATTGAGTTCTAGCTTCAGAGCATTGTGGTCTGAAAATATGCAGGGAATGATCCCAATCTTCTGATACCGGTTGAGACCTGATTTAGGACCAAGAATGTGATCTATTCTGGAGAATGTTCCATGTGCACTAGAGAAGAATGTGTATTCTGTTGCTTTGGGATGAAATGTTCTGAATATATCTGTGATGTCCATCTGGTCCAGTGTGTCATTTAAGGCCTTGATTTCCTTGTTGATCTTTTGCTTGGATGATCTGTCCATTTCAGTGAGGGGAGTGTTAAAATCCCCTACTATTATTGTATTCTTGTCGATGTGTTTCTTTGATTTTGTTATTAATTGGTTTATATAGTTGGCTGCTCCCACGTTAGGGGCATAGATATTTAAAATTGTTAGATCTTCTTGTTGGACAGTTCCTTTGAGTATGATATAGTGTCCTTCCTCATCTCTTATTGTAGTCTTTGGCTTAAAATCTAATTGATCTGATATAAGGATTGCCACTCCTGCTTTCTTCTGATGTCCATTAGCATGGTAAATTCTTTTCCACCCCCTCACTTTAAACCTGGAGGTGTCTTCGGGTTTAAGATGAGTTTCTTGTAGGCAACATATAGATGGGTTTTGTTTTTTTATCCATTCTGATACCCTGTGTCTTTTGATTGGGGCATTTAGCCCATTAACATTCAGGGTAAGTATTGAGAGATATGAATTTAGTGCCATTGTATTGCCTGTAAGGTGACTGTTATTGTATATTGTCTCTGTTTCTTTCTGATCTCCTACTTTTAGGGTCTCTCTTTGCTTAGAGGACCCCTTTCAGTATTTCCTGTAGAGCTGGTTTGGTATTTGCAAATTCTTTCAGTTTTTGTTTGTCCTGGAAGCTTTTAATCTCTCCTTCTATTTTCAATGATAGCCTAGCTGGATATAGTATTCTTGGCTGCATGTTTTTCTCATTTAGTACTCTGAATATATCATGCCAGCTCTTTCTGGCCTGCCAGGTCTCTGTGGATAAGTCTGCTGCCAATCTAATATTTTTACCATTGTACGTTACAGACTTCTTTTCCCAGGCTGCTTTCAGGATCTTTTCTTTGTCACTAAGACTTGTAAATTTCACTATTAGGTGACGGGATGTGGACCTATTCTTATTGATTTTGAGGGGGGTTCTCTGAACCTCCTGGATTTTGATGCTTGTTCCCTTTGCCATATTGGGGAAATTCTCTCCAATAATTCTCTCCAACATACCTTCTGGCTCCCCTCTCTGTTTCCTCTTCTTCTGGAATCCCAATTATTCTAATGTTGTTTCGTCTTATGGTGTCACTTATCTCTCGAATTCTCCCCTCGTGGTCCAGTAGCTGTTTGTCCCTCTTTTGCTCAGCTTCTTTATTCTGTGTCATTTGGTCTTCTATATCGCTAATTCTTTCTTCTGCCTCATTTTTCCTAGCAGTGAGAGCCTCCATTTTTGATTGCACCTCATTAATAGCTTTTTTTATTTCAACTTGGTTCGATTTTAGTTCTTTTATTTCTCCAGAAAGGTTTTTATATCTCCCGAGAGGGTTGCTTTAATATCTTCCATGCCTTTTTCAAGCCCAGCTAGAACCTTGAGAATCGTCATTCTGAACTCTAGATCTGACATATTACCAATGTCTGTATTGATTAGGTCCCTAGCCTTTGGTACTGCTTCTTGTTCTTTTTTTTGTTGTGAATTTTTCCGCCTTGTCATTTTGTCCAGATAAGAGTATATGAAGGAGCAAGTAATATACTAAAAGGGTGGCAACAACCCCAGGAAAATATGCTTTAGCCAAATCAGAAGAGATCCCAAATCATGAGGGGGGCGCAAGGGGATAAAAAGGGGTTCAGAAAGAAAAAAAAAAAGAAACTATTAAAAAAAGAAAGCCGATAACAAATATAAAAAGAAAAAAAATATATATTAGATAAACTATTTAAAAAATGTTAAAAAAGAAAACGGTAAAAGTTAAAAAAAATTAGCAGAAGAAGAGAAAAAAAAATTGAAAAAGAGAAAAATTAAATTAACTGCAAGGCTAATGAATCATGGGGAGAAAGCCATGAGTTCCATGCTTTGCTTTCTTCTCCTCTGGAATTCCGCAGCTCTCCTTGGTATTGAAACTGCACTCCTTGGTAGGTGAACTTGGTCCTGGCTGGGTTTCCCGTTGATCTTCTGGGGGAGGGGCCTGTTGTAGTGATTCTCAAGCGTCTTTGCCCCAGGCGGAGTTGCACCGCCCTTACCCGGGCCCGGCTGAGTAATCCGCTCGGGTTTGCTGGGTTTGCTTTCGGGAGTTTTTGTTCCCTGAGTGCTTTCCGTAGAGTTCTGGAAGACGGGAATGAAGATGGCGGCCTCCCTGTCTCCGGCCCGGAGGAGCCGAGAGCCCGGGGCCCCACTCCTCAGTTCGCTCTCAGAGAACAGCGCCCAATTACTCCCGTCACCCTGGCCTCCGGCCGCTCGCGAGCTGACCGAGCCTGCGACCGGTTCAAGGTAACCCCAAGTTTAGAGCTTACTCCTCGGCTCTGTCTCTGTAGCCGGCTTCCCTGTTCTAATACCAGTAAGCTCTGCGACACTCAGACACCCCCGACCCTTCTGTGACCCTGTGGGACCTGAGGCCGCGCTGACCCCACCTGGGCTTCACCCCAGTTAAGCCTCTGGAGTGATGTCCCTCAGCGGAATAGACTTTTAAAAGTCCTGATTTTGTGCTCCGCTGCTCCCGCGGCTCGCCGGAAGCCGGCCCCTCCCCCCGCCGTCTATCTTCCAGTCGCTTTGGATTCACTTCTCCGCCAGTCCTACCTTTCAGATAGTGGTTGATTTTCTGTTTCTAGAATTGCTGTTCTTCTTCAATCTCCCGTTGGATTTGTAGGTGTTTGCAATCTTTAGATAAGCTATTTAGCTGATCTCCCGCTACCTGAAATAGTCTCAACCTGCTACTTCTCTGCCATCTTGACTCCTCCCCCTGTAATTCTCATTTTTGATGGGGTCTTTGTCTGGTTTTGGGATCAAGGTATGCTGGCCTCATAAAATGAGTTTGGAAGTTTTCCTTCCATTTCTATATTTTGCAACAGTTTCAGGAGAATAGGTATTAATTCTTCTTTAAATGTTTGGTAAAATTACCCTGGGAAGCTCTCTGGCCCTGGACTCTTGTTTGTTGGGAGATTTTTGATGACTGCTTCAATCTCCTTACTGGTTATGGGTCTGTTCAAGTTTTCTATTTCTTCCTGTCTCAGTTTAGGTAGTTTATATGTCTGTAGGAATGCATCCATTTCTTCCAGTTTGTCAATGTTGTTGGTGTATAGTTGCTCATAATATGCCCTTATAATTGTTTGTATTTCTTTGGTGTTGGTTGTGATCTCTCCTCTTTCATTCATGATTTTATTAATTTGGGTCCTTCCTCTTTTCTTTTTGATAAGTCTGGCCAGGGGTTTGTCAATGTTATTAATTCTTTCAAAGAACAAGCTCCTCCTTATGTTGATTTGTTCTACCCTTCTTTTGGTTTCTATTCCATTGATTTCTGTTCTGATCTTTATTTTTTCTCTCCTCCTGATGGGTAGGCTTTCTTTGCTGTTCTTTCTCCAGCTCCTTTAGGTGTAAGTTTAGTTTGTATACTTGAGATCTTTCTTGTTTCTTGAGAAAGTCTTCTGTCGCTGTATACTTTCCTCTCAGGACTGCCTTTGCTGTGTCCCACAGATTTTGAAAAGTTGTGTTTTCATTTTCCATTGTTTCCATGAATTTTTTCAATTCTTCTTTAATTTACTGGTTGACCCATTCATTTTTTAGTAGGATGCTCTTTAGCCTCCTTGTATTTGAGTTCTTTGCAACTTTCCTCTTGTGGTTGAGTTCTAGTTTCAAACCATTGTGGTCTCAAAATATGCAGGGAATGATCCCAATATTTTGATACTGTTTGAGACCTGATTTGTGACCTAGGATGTGATCTATTCTGGAGAATGTTCCATGTGCTTAGAGAAGAATGTGTATTCTCTTGCTTTGGGATGGAATGTTCTGAATATATCTGTGATGTCTATCTGATCCAGTATATCATTTAAGACCTTCATTTCCTTGTTGATGTTTTGCTTGGATGATGTGTCCATTTCAGTGAGGGCGTGTTAAAGTCCCCTACTATTATTGTATTATTGTCAATGTGTTTCATTGATTTTGTTTTTAATTGGTTTATATAACTGCCTGCTCCCTTGTTAGGGTCATAAATATTTAAAATTGTTAAATCTTCTTTTTGGACAGACCCTTTAAGTATGATTTAGTGTCTTCCTCATCTCTTATTATAGTCTTTGGCTTAAAACCTAATTTATCTGATATAAGGATTGCCACCGAGCTTTCTTTTGATGTCCATTAGCATAGCAAATGGTTTTCCACCTCCTCACTTTAAATCTGGAGGTTTCTTTAGGTCTAAAATTAGTTTCTTGCAGACAGCATATCAATGGGTCTTGTTTTTTATCCATTCTAATACCCTGCGTCTTTTGATTGGAGCATTTAGCCCATTGACATTCAGGGTAACTATTGAAAGATAAGAATTTAGTGCCATTGTATTGCCTGTAAGGTGACTGTTCCTGCATATTGTCTCTGTTCCTTTCTGGTCTACTACTTTTAGGCTCTCTCTTTGCTTAGAGGATCCCTTTCAATATTTCCTGAAGGGCTGGTTTGGTGTTTGCAAATTCCTTTAGTTTTTGTTTGTCCTGGAAGATTTTTATCTCTCCTTCTATTTTCAATGACAGCCTAGCTGGACATAGTATTCTTGCTGCATATTTTTCTTGTTTAGGGCTTTGAATATGTCATGCCAGTCCTTTCTGCCAGGTCTCTGTGGATAGGTTTGTTGCCAATCTAATATTTCTACCATTGTATGTTACAAACCTCTTGTCTCGAGTTGCTTTCAGAATTTTCTTTTTCTCACTGAGACTTGTAAGTTTTACTATTAGATGACATGATGTGGACCTATTTTTATTGATTTTGAGGGGGATTCTCTGTGCCTCCTGGATTTTGATGTTTGTTCCTTTTACCATATTAGGGAAATACTCTACTATAATTCACTGCCATATACCTTCTGCCGCCTCTCTCTTTCTTCTTCTTTTGGATTCCCAATTATTCTAATATTGTTTTGTCTTATGGTATCACTTATCTTTTAAAATCTCCCCTCCTGGTCTAGTAGTTGTTTGTCTCTCTTTTGCTCAGTTTCTTTATTCTCCGTCATTTGGTTGTCTCTATCAGTAATTCTCTCTTCTGCCTCATTTATCCTAGCAGTGAGAGCCTCCATTTTTTATTGCTCCTCATTAGTAGCTTTTAAAATATCAACTTGGTTAGATTTTAGTTCTTTTATTTCTCCAGGGAGGGATTTTATTTCTCCAGAAAGGGTTTTCTAATATCTTCCATACCTTTTTTGAGCCCAGCTAGCATCTTGAGAATCTTGTTCTGAACTCTAGTTCTGGCATATTACCAATGTCTGTATTGATTAGGTCCCTCGCCATCAGTACTGCCTATTGTTCTTTTTTTTAATGGTGAGTTTTTCAGCCTTGTCACTTTATCCAGATAAGAATATATGAATGAGAGAATAAAATACTGAAAGGGTGACAAGGACCCCAGAAAAATGTATGCTAAACAAAACAGAAGAGGTAAAAAAAACAGGAGGAGAAGAAAGGGGGAAAAGTAATTAAAAAAAAATATATATATTTATATATCAGACTGGTGAATAGAACACAGCCACCCACTTGATTTTGGGGTTATTTTGGTCTCTTAGAAGAAACTTCCTCTCAAAATTTTAAAGAAAGAAAAACTTATATATATATATATAAATAAGGGTAAACACAATGAAGGGATGGAATATGACTGTAAAGATGAAAGTTTTAAGAAAATTCTAAAAAAGGAATTGATAAGTTGGTCAGAAAAAGAAAAAAAAGAGGAGGGAATGTGTTTGAGGTTGGAGACCAGAACAAAGACATGTGCTAGATTAGGGTATATTTTGATCTATTAGAAGAAATTGTAACTCAAAAGTTTTTAGAAAAAAAAAAAACCCTAGATGTATACAAAAAATAAAGTTAAATACAATGAAGGGATACAATAGGACTATAACAATGAAGGTTTAAAAGATTTTTTTAAAGAAAGGTATTGTTAAGATTAACTAGTTAAAAAATATTAAAAGAGGAAAGAGGAAAAGTTTAAAAAATAGAATAAGAAAGAAAAGAAAATTTTTAAAAAATTAACTTTGCAAGACTAAAGGATCATGGGGGGAAAGCCATGAATTCTATGCATTGCTTTTTCCTAGCTCTGGAATTCTGCTGTTCTCTTTGATTGGTGAGCTTGTTCTTGGCTGGATGTTCTTGCTGATCTTCTGGGAGAGGGGCCTGTTGTAGTGATTCTCAAATGTCTTTGCCTGGGACGGAATTGTGTGGCCCTAGCCAGGGGCTGGGCTAAGGCTCACTCTCAGGAGCTTTTGTTCCCTGAACGCTTTTGGTAGAGCTTTGGAGGAATGAAAATGGTGGCCTCCCAATCTCTGGCTGGAGGAGCCAAGAGCTCAGGGCCACACTCCTCAGTGTGCCCTTGGAGAAAAGCGCTCAATCATTCCCATCTCCCTGCTCTCTGGCCACGCTCTGAGCTCACCTGGCCTGTGACTGAGCGTTTCTGTCTCTGGTGCACAGCCCTGTTTGGAGTCTCCAAACCCAGCAGATTCCTGCCATATTGCTCATCCCAGAGGAGGAAGGTGAGCGTTCCTGGATCTTCCACTTGTGGGGTCCCTCCTCAAAGAACAGTGGCCCGACTGTGCCTTGGATCATCGTTTAAGGTAATCCCAAACTGAGAGCTCACTCCTCGGCTCTGTCTCTGTCAGGAAGTCAGCTTCCCCGCTCTGATACTTGGGCGCTCTGCCACACTCAGACACCCCCAATCTTTCTGTGACCCTATGGAACCTGAGACCACTCTGTCCCCGTGAGGGTTCCACCACCAATTAGCCCCTGGAGTGATATCCCTCAGTGAAGCAGACTTCTAAAAGTTCAGATTTTGTGGTTGGCTGCTCCACTGCTTGCCGGGATTGGCCCTTCCTCCCTGCGGTCTATTTTCCCATTGCTTGGGATTCACTTCTCCACACATCCTACCTTTCAGAAAGTGGTCAATTTTCTGTTCCTAGAATTGCTGGTCTTCTTCTCTCCTGTCTCCTGTTGAGTTTGTAGGTGTTCAGAATGGTTTGATACCTATCTAGCTGTACTCCTGGGATCTGATGTCATTTCAGTCTGCTACTCCTCCGCCATCTTGCCTCTCCCTCCAAATACCCCTTATTTGATCAGTAGTCGTAATGAAAACAATGTAAACAAAAATGTAAGCTCCAAAGAGTCTAAAAATATATTTTTTAAAGATTTTATTTATTTATTTGACAGACAGAGATCACAAGTAGGCAGAGAGGCAGGCAGAGAGAGAGAGGAGGAAGCAGGCTCCCTGCCGAGCAGAGAGCCCGATGTGGGGCTCGATCCCAGGACTCTGGGATCATGACCCGAGCCGAAGGCAGGGGCTTTAACCCACTGAGCCACCCAGGTGCCCCTAAAAATATTTTGAAAGGGGGAAAAGTGGAGCAGGAGTTGATTTAGTGGTCACTGAGAATGCCCAGTGTTTTCACTAAAAATATGAACTCAGCCATTTAAAAAGTGGCTCATAGGTTTGTTTATGTTTCTCACCTAAGTTTCTATGACTGGCAGATAGGGCAGGAAACTCAAATGTCCTGCAAATCATGGCTAATAAGGGAAATGCATACTGTGGCTTGAGGTTAAGTGTGGCTCCTGAGCTCACATACCATTTATGACCTTTCCCCATCCAGGCAGAGGGGACTCCTGGCCCCATGGCAATTTCTTATTTACCTGTGGCAGGGTCCTCTGGGTCACTTATTTTTGTGGACAGAACCCGGGTCTGTCACTTCCACCACTGGTTCCCTAGACAAAAGCCTCACCCAGGAAATGAATTCTGAATCACAAATCAAACACTTTCAGAGCAAAGAAGGCTCCACACCACAAAAAGAGTTTTGATACTTTTGTTGCCAGACAGATAGTTGTGGGAAGTAGTTTTTGAAACAGATGTTAAGATCCACGGCTTTTTGCCAACATAGACTGATGTCTTTGTACACATTTTAGCATGAGGTGCTACACCTCCAACACTGTTAAGATGGAGACACATTATTCTCTTTATTTGGCTTGTTAAACCACAGTTCCCCTTTGAGACCCAAATTATTCAAACATAGTGAAATTTCAGGATTGGTAGCTGCCTGGTAAATATAGTTATTGTAGCAATGCAAATCACAGAATTTAGAATAGAAGAAATTCATGCTTAGGATTGGCATATTACTATAATTTTGCTTTCAAAATAAATACAGCTTGTCTGTGTGTGTGTGTGTGTGTGTGTGTGTGTGTGTGTGTGTGTGTATTTGTGTGGCTATGAGGTCCTGGATCAAACTTATTCAGATCGGTACTTTATCTTAACGAAAAATTATATTTATTACTAGAGAAATTATAAAGTTAAAATTTTTTTTAAAGATTTATTTATTTTAGAGAGAAAGAGAGAGAGAGAGAGAGTGTGAGAGAGTGTGCACAAGCACGGGGAGGGGCAGAAGGAGAGGGAGAGAGAGAGGGAGAGAAGCAGACTCCCTGTGGAGAAGAGAGCCTGATGTGGGGCTCCATCTCATGACCCTGTGATCATGATCTGAGCTGAAATCAAGAGTCGGGTGCTTAATTGACTGAGTCCCAGGTGCCCCTAGGGCAACTATATTTTATTATTATTACTATTATTTTTAAAGATTTTATTTATTTGTTTGAGATAGAGAGAGTGAGTGATAGAGCAAGAGCAGGGGAGCAGAGGGAGAGGGAGAAGACAATTCGCTGCTGAGCCAGGAGCCCAATGTAGGGCTGGATCCCAGGACCCTGGGATCATGATCGGAGCCAAAGGCAGATGCTTAACCAACTGAGACACCCAGGTGCCCCTCTTTTATTATTATTTTTAAATATTTAAACATTAAATATTTTTAAATATTTTATTTTTAAATAATCTCTACACCCAACACGGGACTTGAACTTACATCCCTGAGATGAAGAGTTTTGTGCTTTGTTGACTGAGCCAGCTGGGCACCCCTACAACAATTCTATTTTATGAGTACTATTGCAGCATACAGTATAATTTATACTCAAACTGCTTCCCAAAGATACCTGAAGGAACTCATATTAATCACCACGCATCGCAAATTCTACTATGGTGATTACTTTGTGCTAACCACTGTTCTCTATATATTTATTTATTTTTGTATATAGTTCCATTATATAACTTTCTAGCTGTGTCAACATTTTATTATATACATTAACTCATTTAACCATTCATCCCCATTTTACAAATAGGGAAACTGAGGCATAGGGGAGCTAATTACCCCAAGGTCACACAGCTGGTGGAAGGCAGAGCCAGGATCTATACCCAGGTGGGCTATCTTCCGAGCTCAGGTTTCTGCCTCTACCTCTATGTTGAATAGGAGAGTCAAATCTGACAGTCACTGACTTCTGTCTTCAGAGCAATGATTCAGCTCGGACATCAGAACTTTGAGGGCTCTTTCTCTGCCCCCTTGTGCCCTCTGTGGAAATCTTGATCTTTAATTTTATCATACTACCCACCACCCAGTATAATAATTGTTCCTATCCTACCAGACTTTTTCAACAGACCCTATCATCCTTGAGGGATAGTGTCTGATTTGTTTTTTGGATCTCTAGCACGGTTTCTTACCTGTACCATGAACTAACTCTTTAAATATTTAAATATTGAATGAACAATGAATGAACAAGTGATTGAGTGAATGAGTGAATGTATGATTCTCATCCTGTATCTTTAGCAGTGCTTTCAGTGGGAGTCTCGCCAGCTCGTGCCCATGGCACACTCAACAGAAGCTTGGCAAAGCAGGACAACGCACACCCTGGTGCCAGAATTCAAGATGAGGTGTCCAGTGTATAGCTGTGTGTTTTAAAATTATTGCAAGAGGGGAAAACATGTTCTGTTCGACAGGAGAAACTCTGGTGTGCAAACAATATGTCAATGTAGGTTTCAAACAGGTGACTGCAAGCTTTTTTTTTTTTTTTTTTTTTTTTTTTGACAAAGAGGATGAAGTGTGTTAGGTAACGCTAAGGAATTTGTTATTTACAAGCATGTTCC
Source organism: Lutra lutra (assembly GCF_902655055.1). Lineage (NCBI taxonomy): Eukaryota > Metazoa > Chordata > Mammalia > Carnivora > Mustelidae > Lutra > Lutra lutra. The sequence goes on from NC_062290.1 coordinate 28,008,483, forward strand.
TGACATTCTGGCCATCAGGAATTTTTCTGAGATGAAATGCCAAGAATGTGCCTGAGAGCAACAAATGCCTTTCATTCGGAGGCCCATCGCTGGGCTCCTGATGAGGTGTCTCTCCCCCACAGGTGTACCCTCCGCAGCCCTCACACTCTAGCTCCAAGGACCCTCACCAACCTCTCTCATTATCTGGGCAGCACATACCAGCCCTGGGGAGTTCGGTACATGCGGCCATTGCCCCGAATAAACACTGAAGAAGCTGACCTGGTAGCAAAGGTCTTGGAACCTCCCCAAACACTCCTATTATGACACTTGATAAATTCAGTATCAGGCCTTTTGGTCTGATACACTCTCTTCCAAGGATATGTTTCCATTTTTGCCTTGGAAACCAAGAATTTGAGAATTACACTGAATTACAATAACCATGTTTCCTTTTTGTCAATACAAAGAAATGTGGCTTTGGAGAAGTGTGTAGCTTGCTACCTGACTTTTCAAAGTACCACAGACAGGTGGCTTTATACAATGGGAATTCGTGTTCTCACAGTCCTAGAAGGTAGGAATCCAAGATCAAGGTGTCAGCAGGGTTGGTTTCTTCTGGGAAGATGGTTGTCTCCTCTCTGTATCTTCACATGGTCTTCCCTCAGTACCTGTCTGTGTCCACATTTCCTCTTCTTTTTTTTTTTTTTTTAAAGATTTTATTTATTTATTTGACAGAGAGAGATCACAAGTAGACAGAGAGGCAGGCAGAGAGAGGGAGGGAAGCAGGCTCCCTGCCGAGCAGAGAGCCCTATGCGGGACTCGATCCCAGGACCCTGAGATCATGACCTGAGCAGAAGGCAGCGGCTTAACCCACTGAGCCACCCAGGCGCCCCGCACATTTCCTCTTCTTAAAAGGACACCAGTCAAAGGAGATGGGGACCCATCCTAATGACCTCATTTTGCTGTAATTACCTCTTTAAAGGCCGTTTCTTCAAGTACAGGTCCGTGCTGAGGGGCTCGGAGTTAGGTATTCAGCATATGAATTTGGGAGCATACAGTTTGGAGGCCCATAAGAGGGAGTAACTTGCCTACGGTCATGGAGCTGGAAAGTAGTGCCACGACGAATGGAACCCAGGCATTCTGACCTGGAGCCCGAGTTCTTAACCATGGCATTGCAACTCTCAAATTCGTATATTAGAAAGCTCACAGAAGCTGGAGCGGGGAGCATGCGTCGGAGGGGACGGAGCAGGAGGGAGGAGGACCAGAATGGTAGCTGCTGCAATAGTCTGGGGGAAAGATAGTCACACTTGACTAGGACAGTAGCAAGGGGCGTGGCCAAAATGGATAAATTAGGGGACATTCTGGAGGTACCAGAACCTGGTGATCTAGGGGTTGCGGGAATGGAGGAGAGGGAAGAGGGCAGAACGCCTGCCAGATTTCTGGCTTGGGCACCCAGCAGGCAGGAGCACTGCTTAGTAGGAAAGTAGGGAATGTACCGTGTGGCCCAAGGCTGATCTCTGCATCTAAGCTCACTGCAGACCCTCTGCTGCAGTGTGTCGAATCTGTGTAGTAAATGCCACCACTGGTTGTCAGAATCCCCGTGGGCTGATGTAAGGCAACTACAACTATTCCCAGCTGATGGATGTTCTAAAATGCATCTGTGTACTCTTTCTAGAAAGGCTTATGGCATTCCTGAAATGTACACTTTCTTCTATTTTCATTTAAACAGTCACTTTGATATTCCTCATGACCTTGATCTGTGGACTGATTTCTCTGTGTGTTTCATTCTTTATGTCCCATCTCAGTGAGGAGAATTCCAGAACCCTCTGGGTGTGTGTGTGCTCCTGTGTGTGTGTGTGTGTGTGTGTGTAGTCATGGGTTCCGTCAGCTCTGCAGTTACCTGAAATTATAATTCCACTGAACGTGGAAAGACAAAGTGCTTTCATTATGGATTAAGTTAGAACTGGTAGTCTCATTGCCACCTGGAGAGACAGTGTTAGAGCAAACTGTGAGCCCTTGCCCAGAGTCTGGACCAGGGCTCAGCAAACTGTAGTGCATGGGCTAAATTCAACCTACCCATTTTATTTTTATTTTAATTGAGGTAAAAATTCACTAATACCAAATTAACCATTTTAAAGTGAACAATTCAGTGGCATTTCATGCATTCTCAACGTTGTGCAGACACCCCCTCTATCTGGTTCCAGAACATTTTCATCATTCCAAAAGGAAATTCCTTCCCGTTGAAGCATTGACTCTCCATTCCCCTCTTTCACAGCTCCTGGCAATCACCAATCTGCTTTGTGTCTCTATGAATTTACCTATTCTGAATATTTCGTATCAGTGGAATCACACAGTAGGTGACATCTTGTGCATGGCTGGTTTCATTTAGCATGATGTTTTCGAGGTCTGTTGCGGCATGAAATCAGTACTTCGTTCCTTTTTATCAACTGAATATTATTTCATCGTATGCGTATGCTGCCATTTGTTTACCCATTCTTCTGGTGCTGGATATTTGAGTTATTTCTACTTTTTGGCTGTTGTGGATAGTGCTGCTATGAACTTGTGTGTGCATGTATTTGTTTGAGTTCCTGTTTCTGATGCTTTTTGGATGTATAGAGTAGAATTTTGGGGCCATATGGTAATTCTATGTTTAAGTTTTTGATGGACCACCAGATTGTTTTCTGCAGAGAATGAACCATTTACATTCCTACCAGAAATGTGGAAGGGTTCCAGTTTCTCCACATCCTCACCAACAGTTATTCTCTCCTCTTCCACCTTTTAAAAATTATAACCATACTCGTGAGTGTGAGGTGGTGTCATTGCAGTTTTTATTTTGCATTTCCCTAATGGCTGGTGGTGTTGAGCATCTTTTCCAGATGCTCATTGGTCTTTTGGACATATTCTTTTGAGAAATGTCTATGCAAATCTTTGTCCATTTTTTAAATTGGGTTGTCTTTTGGTTGTTGAGTTGAAGGAGTCCTTCTTATACTCTGGATATTAGACTCGTGCTAGCCTCATAGGAGGAGTTAGAAAGTGTTGCCTCCTTTTCTTTTTTTGGAAGAGTTTGAGAAGGTTGGGTGTTAATTCTTATCTAAATGCTTACTTTTTGTTCTTATAAATAAAGTTTTAAGGAACACACCTGCATCCACTTGTATACATATCATTGATGGCTGCTTTTGCACTATCAGTGGCAAGATCAAGTATGGCCACAGAAGATGTATGACCTACAAAGCCAAAAATAGTTATTATCTGTCCCTTTACAAACAGTTTTGACCCCCAGCGTAGACTCTACATTTTGTTTTCTGCTCACAAGATTTCACTTTTATGGAAAACTGAGAAATCTGCCTTTTCAGAATAAAATATTCACAGTAATTAAAAAATTTCAGGGGCATCTGGGTGGTCTAGTCCAGTTAAACATCTGCCTTTGGCTAAGGTCATGATCCCAGGTCCCTACATCGGGCTCCCTACTCAGTGGGGAGTCTGACTTTCCCCTCATCTGCCCACTCATATGCATGCTTTCTCTCTAACTCAAATAAATAAAATCTTAAAAAAATAAAAATAAAAATGTCTTTTTTTAAAAGATTTTATTTATTTATTTGTCATAGAAAGAGAGAGACAGAACACAAGTAGGAAGAGCCACAGGCAGACTGAGAAGCAGGCTCCCCACTGAACAAGGAGCCCGATGCGGGACTCGATCCCAGGACCCTGGGATGACAACCTGAGCCCAAGGCAGATGCTTAACTGACTGAGCCACCCAGGCGCCCTAAAAATAAAAAAATTCATTCTGCCATTTTATCATATAAATGCTGTTTCAGAGGTATATTTCTATATTTTGGAGGATGGAATGTGGCCATTAACTTATCTCCCAATGAAATAATGCAGGGTAGGCTGGCGACAGTGGGGAGGACTGAAGTGAATTGGGTATAAGATGCAGAGGTAAGAGAGAGAATGTGTCTGACCTGTACCACCAGTGGAAGTGGGCCTTGGGGAGTCCCACTCAACTAGGGAAGACATGAGGAAGTCCGATGGATAGGGAAGATGGTGTGTTCAATTTTTGATAGGCTGAGTTTAGGTGAAATTTACACACCCTAACAGAGATGGCATGAAGAGGAGACAAATCACCACTGCGAAGTACTCCTCCTTGCCTCTAAATAATTAACATACCAAGGCTGACTCTCAGATCCTTCTCACTTGCCTAATTGGACACTTCCAAAGAGATTGGATGTAGCTGACACGCCACTCCCCATCCCCCCGCCATTTGGAACCTTAATCCCATCTTCCTAGGCCTCTTCTGTCAGCCCCCAGAGCTTTCTGCATGGTTTCTCTTTGGAGGCATATCACGTCCTCCACAAACTGAATTTCCAGTGACCTGCTGTGTTTTCAAGTCTGAGGTGCCTAAGCAGATTATGCTTTCCCTAACTCACTAAGTGCACAATTACATGTACCCAATTTCCGCGATTCACATTAAACTGAAAAATTTCTAGTATATTAAAAAAATGCTTTCTTGCATTGAAAAAATAATGTGGGGCAAGAGGTGAATCATAACAAAGAATTCAAGAATGGAAAGGTAGTGGTAGAAAGACTAGTTGTGACCATGGAATACATTAGAATATGGATCAAAGAAGAAACTACTGGTACATTTATGGTTTATGTGAATGTTTCGGATCCTGATGATATAGAAATGATATAAAGCAACAAATATTAGAAGGTATAGGGGAGACAGGAGGAAGTGAAAGAGAACTTCATCTTTTCTAGTGGGGAAATCAATCCAAAATGTTTAAAGTATAAAATATGTATTTTATTTTTAGTTTTATCCTTTAAAGATTTTATTCTTTTTTAGAAGGAGAGAGAGAGTGAGCAGGGGGAGGAGCTGAGGGAGAGGGAGAGGAAGAGAGAGGCAGACTTCCTGCTGAGGGTAGAGCTTGATGTAGGGCTCAGTTCCATGACCATGAGATCATGATCTGAGCCAAAATCAAGAGTCAGATGCTTAACCGACTGCACCACCCAGGCACTCCTAAAATATATATTTTAAATTATTAGCAATAAATTTTGACTCCAGGCTGCTAATGACTTCCCACTCCCTTTTTTTAAGTTAGATGGCAAAGAAATATCTACCTAAAGTTCTGATATTTCCTTTACTTCAATTTCTTTTTTCTTTGTTAAATGTGTGTAAAATAAGATGAACTATTTTAAAATGACATGTTATATGATTTCATTCTAACAATGTCTTTATATCTATTTATATGCCTATCTATCAAACTTTTATTTTTTTCTTTTCTTTTATGTTTTCCAGATTTATTGAAATAGAATTGACATATACTATTCATTCTTTAATCTGTATGTTTCTCATTCTGTTATAATAATACTTATAGACTTTTTTCAGGGAGTAGGGGCAAGGGAGAGGGTAAGAGAGAATCTCAAGCAGGTTCCATGCCCAGCACCTGAGTCCGATGTGGAGGTTCAATCTGATGACCCTGTGATCATGACCTGATCAGAAATCCAAGAGTCAGACACAACCAAAGGAGCCACCCAGGTACCCCAATGCTTGTTAGACTTTTTGCATTGCTTCTTCCTGGATGGTGAAGTGGAGAGTGGGTTGTTTCTTTCTTGAAACTTTTTATTTTGCTAAACTTTTTATATTTTTATTGTAATATATAAGTTAAGATAGATAATTAGATGACACTTAGGAATTCAGATTTTAAAGGTTTCAGATTTTTAAAATTCCATTTAAAATTCTTGAATGCATTTGGGATTTCACTTACCATCACACTGTGATGACCGTTTTACTACTTCTTGGTATTCATTTGAAAGGAAGTTTTAAAAAAAATTTTTTTTAAAGATTCTCCTATTCTCCCAAATACTGCTGAACTCACACAATATTTAATCTTGCAGGTGACATTTGCCCAATCCAAAGTGTGATCCTTTTCCTTAAGTTCCATAGTCTCTCTCTCCTTTTTTTTTAATTTAAAGATTTATTTATTTATTACTTTAGAGAGAGAAAAAGAGAGAGAATGAGAGAGGGAGAGGCAGAGGGGCAGAGGGAGAGAGAGAATCTCAAGCTGACTCCCATTGAGCATGGAGCCTGACGTGGGACTCAATCTCGCGACACTGAGATCACGACCTGAGCTGAGATCAAGAGTTGGAGGCTTAACTGACTGAGCCACCGAGGCACAGTCTCTTCTTAATAACCAGAACTGGCTTCTATTTCCAATACAGAATCCCAGCCCGAAGGAAGGAACATCACACCACTAGTTTTATTGGTCTTGGAGAACAGTAAGGCCATTGAAAATACTCAAAGCAACAGAAAAAAATCAGTGTGTGTTACATGTGATACTTGGATCTGTTGTAAAAGGGGAAAACAAATTGGAAATTAAATATAAACTGTGCTGAGATAACAAGCGCTGGTTGAATTCCTAGTAACTTGGAAATTTATTTAGGTCTGCCACATGAGACTTAACACGTTCCTAGTGACTATGTTTCCATTTGAATGGAAATGGATTATTTTAAGAAGGAAATTGAAGTTTTGATCAATGCATTCTTAGCCTCTCTTTCTCTTGTCCTTGTATTACTTCCGTTCTTACTTTTCCTTCTCTCTACTTGTGTTCCTTTTCTTTCCTCCTCCCACTCCATCCCCTCTCTCTTTATGTTTTTCTTCTGTTCTTTTTCTAAATGCTCAGAATTGTTTACTTAGGCCTCCTTTCCACATCCTGACAGATGCGAGTGATGCCCTAACACCTTGCGTCCAAGTCAAGCTTCAGTGTGCTCCAGACCCACTGTTTATGCTGCCCATTAAAGGCATCACTTTTTGGAAATATATAGGGAGTTAAATGATCTCTGACAGCTGTGAACTGCAGGAAAAAAAGAGGACTGCATTGTTCAAAGAGCTGCCTTTAATATTGAGAAGCTCTTGCGAAACATTGGAGTCTGAAGTATGGCAAATGTAAATTGGCCGTAAACTTAGAAAGAGCTGGTTTTCTTCCCTTCTGTCAACGTCCCCCAGCTCATTTCCCCACTGCTCATTCCCGAGTTCTGGTCTCCAATACAACACTTTCCTGCACTTTGTAAATTCACCTTTGACAGTCTCTCAGACTTTTGGGAATGTCATCTTCTTCCCATACTTTTTTCTTTCTAGAAACCAAGAGTATACAACTCAGACTCATGAGGAAAGAAAGCAAACATTCTGAACCTTTGAATATAGAGGGTCTGGAAACACTTGGCATCCTTAACGGGTTTCCCACATACTTCTGCCTTTGTAAAATATCTAATGTCCATTTCCTCCTACTGCCTTGACAATGATTTTTATTTTATTTATTTACTTATTTATTTATTTTAGAAAAAGATTTTATTTATTTATTTGACAGAGAGAGAGAGATCACAAGTAGGCAGAGAGGCATGCGGGGGTGGGGGGGCAGGCTCCCAGCTGATCAGAGAGCCCGACGTGGGGCTCGATCCCAGGACCCTGAGATCATGACCTGAGCTGAAGGCAGAGGCCCAACCCACTGAGCCACCAGGTGCCCCTCAACAATGATTTTTAAAAGTGAACTTGATTGTGCCTGGGCATTTTATAGACAGGTAGCAAAGGTGATAAAGAACAGTGTAGGATCATTAGTACATCATTCAGAATGAAGGAGAATCCTGCAACCCTTCATGGTGTTCTTCCTCCCTCTGATCTTCCTTCCAATCTCTTCTATGATCTGAATCCCATGTGTCCCATTAGGCTCAACTCAAGACCCCCTTCGTCATACTTTTTCTGATTTCCCCAGTGGACACAGAGAGCTTTGTTTTCTGACCTACATTTGTAGTGCCTATAATAATTGGGGTGCCTGGGTGGCTGAGTCTGTTGAGCGTCTGTTGGCTCTGGTCATGATCTCAGGTCGTGATCTCGGAGTTGTGAGATTGAGTGCCATGTGGGGCTCCAAGCTCAGGGCTGAGTCTGCTTGAGATTCTGTCACTTCCTCTCCCTCTGCCCCTTCCCCTGCTTGCACTCTCTCTCTCTCTCTCTAAAATAAATAAAAGAATCTTTAACAAAAAGATTAAATACAGCTAACCCTTGAATAATTCAGGGATTAGTGGCATTAACTCCCTTGTGCAGTCAAAAATCTGTGCATAATTTTTGAATCTGCAGAAACTTAACTACTAATAGCCTACTGTTAATTGAAAACCTCAACGATAGCATAAACAGCCAATGAACATGTATTTTGGTATGTTATATATATAATATACATTGGTATGTTATATATATTATACACCATATTCTTACAATAAAGTAGGTCAGAGAAAAGAAAACATTATTAAGAGAATCATAAGGAAGAGAGAATACATTTATACTACTGTGCCATATTTACTGAAAACAAAAACACCACAAAAAAACCCGGGTTTAAGTGGACCAATGCGGTTCAAACCCATGTTGTTCAGGGTCAACTCTACTCATATATTTTGTTAATTTATGTATATTTTTGCCAGAATTTAGATTCATAACTTGACTACTTTAAGGAATAAGCCATTGCAAGTGTTACTAAGTATGGTGAAATGCTTTTCTCTTGCAAGTCTGCTTACAAATCTGAGTGTCTTCTTGTTGGTTGTATCGTTTTATGGACCTCATCTTCAGAATCTACACCATACAATGTGGTGATTAGCTCAGTAACATCAGTAGATCAACGTTTCAAATTGTCTCCTGAGGTGGGTACTGCTGGGTGCACATTTCCACGCATTAGTTTGGTTCCTTACCAAGGTTGTAAACTTCTTAAGGACTGAGACCATGGCACATAGTGGTATCCTCCCGCCTCCCTCCACACTCAGTTCAGAAACAGACACAATGCAGGGACTCCATCAATCCTCTGAATGATCAAAATGGATGTTTTTAAAGCTGGAAAAGAACTTAGAAATCATCTGTCACTCTCTTGCTTCCTATTTAATTAGTGTATTTGCTTTTGTCTCAAATTCTTTCATGGTTTTATGCAAACAACATTTTTATTTTTATTATATAAAATTTCATTAAAAATTACATGTGTAGGGCGCCTGGGTGGCTCAGTTGGTTAAGCCACTGCCTTTGGCTTAGGTCATGATCCCAGGGTCCTGGGATCGAGTCCCATATCCGGCTTCCCCTGCTCGGTGGGGAGCCTGCTTCTCCCTCTCCCTCTGCCCGCCACTCCCCCTGCTTGTGTGCACTCTCTCTCTCTCTCTCTGTCAAATAAATAAATAAATAAATCTTTTTAAAAAATTACATGTGTAATTACCTGAAAAAAAGTTTCTGCTCAATGGTAAGTTTCAGTTCACAAACATGCCCCATGGTAAAGACTTCCTGACGTTTCCTGGATGACTCATTTATTCATCCTCCCAGGGCAACCATTATTCCATAACCATCCCTCATTGTGGGTTTTGTGCTTTTATATGTTAATTGTTGTTCTCCTCCCTAGACTTTGTAAGCTCCTCAAGGGAAGAGACCACATCACTGAATTTTGTAAGCAAACACTGACACTTTGAATAAAATGGTAATGATGGAAGGACCCTTCTCTGCCTTAGTCCTTAGTCATTAGTTGTAGCGGGGAGAAGAGACTGTCGGTGTGGGAGTTGCTAGGCATGCATCATTCTCAAACTAGGGTTCCCTCTGCCCAGCTTCAGTGTCCCTCTCTCACTTTCTTTCTACATTCTGTCCAGCTTTACAAAGAATACCAGTGTAACCAAGAAAAGATACGACAGAATTAAAAAAAAAAAAAAACTTCTTTGCTTTTCTTTCATATTACAAAAGCAGTGTAAACTGATTGTAACAAATTTATAACATTTATTTATTTAAAGATTTTATTTATTTATTTTAGAGAGAGAATGAGAGAGTGTGGGTGTGTGCGCCAGCTGGGGAGAAGCAGAGGGAGAAGACCAGAGAACCTCAAGCATATGCCATGATGAGCCCAGTGGGGGGCTTGATCCCACAACCCTGAGCTCATGACCTGAGCTGAAATTAAGAGTCAGACGCTTAACCAACTGAACCACCCAGGCGCTCCACAAATTTGTAACACATTTAACTGAATATCCAGACAAATACAGAGCTAGAAGGAAAAGTTTTTTCTTGCTCATTCCATTTCCTATCCCAGAAATAAATATTGTTAACAGCTTGGGGATATCATTAAACTTTTTGGAGTGCTTATACAAATCTTTACAAACAAATTTGCATTTTTTGGGGGAAAAATTTAATTGACTATTGTATCATTTGGCAATCTACCTTTTTCCAGCTATATGGCATAGATATGTTAACACATCTAGAATAGAGTGTTACAAAGTTTATTTTACTTTTTGACTGTGATGAATATTTATCCACTGTAATTTTGCCATTATAAATAATACTGCAGAAAATATATTTGTACAGCTTGAGGTACACATGCATTTGATCATATTTCCTTAGTAAATGCTCCTAAAAGTGGAATCATGGAATTTGAGGTGATGTCCATTTGTAGTTTTGAAGAATATTGGCAAATATTTGTCAGAAGTCGTAGTGATTTACACTGAAAGCTATGCTATGTGAAGATGTGTTTCTTTATGCCAGTGTTTCCATTGAGCAAACTCCACCTCTAACTTCTTTGCTATGCTGACAGTCATTATAGTTAGCATTTTTTTAAGTTATTAATCATGTAAAACATCTTTTTGTAGCTGAGTCATTTGTATTGTTCTTTTGTGAATTGTCCATTTATAATTTTCCCTCGTGTATTGTGCTACACATCTTTGATATTAATTTATAGGAATTCTTTATTTATTAAGGATTTAATCTTTTTTTCTATGCAAATATTTTCTTTCAATTGGCCACTTCCCTTGTAAATTTTGCTTGTGTGTTTCTCACCATCTAGAAGTTTTACATTTTAATCTAGTCATTCTTATCCATCTTTTCTCACTAAGAAAGCTCTTTATGCTTTGTAAACTCAATGCCATTCAGAGAGATTCATGGAAGGGACTGGGGCGCTAATTGTGGCTAAGTGATATTTAATAATTAACGGGGGATTCAACAAACATAGGGACATTTACTGTGTGCCAAGCACTGGGATAAATGAAGAGTCAGACACAGTCTATCCCATCAGAAATCTTATAGTCTATTGTGAGAGACAGACACTCAAAATGTTGATAGACTAGAAAGATTGGTGCTATGTTAGAGATAAGCATAGAACAGAGCTGAAGGAGAACAGCTAGGCATTCAACAAAGCGCTTGCTGGGGTGGTGCAGGACAGACTTAATCTGGAAGAATTCCTAGTGAGCTACATTCTCAGCTTGTCCTGGAGAGATGAACCAGAGCTGGAGGGAAAGATGTCGATGGCCTACCACAATGTCGGTCGCCATCCTGTGGGTCTCAATTTATCATCAGACTAGAAGGCACCATGGCGTTCCTGAGCCTTGCAGTGCTAATCCTGGAGTTGCAAAAGAAGCCCAAGCAAAGCCACACCTGGGTCTCTGCAGAGCCTACCAGTTACGGACAGACATGCTTGCTACCTAACTTCTTTAGTGCCAGCTTCCTAAACTGTTAAACCAAGTTAGACATTTCTCACATAATCGGAAAGATTCCACTGCATAACAAATGGAAAGCCCCTCACACAATACTCGCCACATAGTCAGTGTTCAATAAGATTTTGTTCCGCCATCTCTTCTTGAACTTTGCCTAAAGTACAGAGAATTTTCTTCTCGCCACTTCATGAATTCCTTGATATAAAGAAGGAGAAGCCATTGACTTCGTTTAAAGTCGGTCTCTAGATTTTACTGTGTTATACGTGCGTATGGATTAAAAAAAATTAAGTTCCTGTGCCCCACCAATGTGAGATGTGGCATTAAGTACCCCCCCAAAAAGACAAAAATTTGTATTTTTATTCTCTGTAGGGAACCAGCTTCTCTTCTCTCCCTTATTTGTTACAGTCTGCCCCTAAGGGGGACTCTGTTATCTGAAAAATGCATGCAAGTTATTTCAGAGACTTCGACAGATTTCAGCCTCCCCGTCCCCACTCCTCCCTCTCTCTGTCTCTCTCATGTGTATGCACACACCCTTATGTACATATATATATTTGGCAATTGTGGCACGATGATTTATTGAAAAACTGACATGTGTTTTGTTGTTTTTTTACCTTTCCCAATTTATTTATTTATTCACTTGTTTATTTATTATTTTAAAAATATTTTATTTATTTATTTGAGACAGAGAGAGAAAGAAAGAGCATGAGTGCATGAGTGGGGGTTGGGGGAAGGAAGAGAGGGAGAGAAATAGACTCCACACTGAGCAGGGAGCCCGAGGTGGGACTTGATCCCAGGACCCTGAGATCATGATCTGAGCTGAAAGCAACAGCCAGATACTTCACTGACCGAACCACCCAGAGGCCCCTGCTCTTACTGTTTTGCTCTCCAAGGTACTTGTCCTTCCTGCCCCCACACCATGAAACACCCCAGAAAACATGTTCAATGAGCTTTATTTTTCATAAAACACAAAAAAGGTTGCTTGCCATCAGCAGTATTTATTTAGATTCTGTAAAATCTCTAAAGCTGAGAGAGAGCCCCCCATTTCCACATAGTAAATGTTGTTGAAGGGAGTTGTTGAAGGGGTTGCCTGAGGTTATCTCTCTCTCCTCTCTGCTTGCACACACTCTCTCTCAAACGAGTAAAAGAATGAATGAGTGAATGAATGAATGATCTTAAAACAACAGCAACAACAGCTAGGGCAATAGTGAGGGGTAGTTTCTTAATCTGAAATGCAATCAGATACCAGCAGGTTTCTGGAGTGGTGGTACCTTCACCTACAAGGTGGGATGTCCCAGTGAGACCTCTGAAAGCAAAAGGCAAGAACCCTACCTTTATAATTTCTCTCTGTAACTGATCTCTGCCACCACCTGCAGGAAGGCCCCAGGGCTGGCTAGTGAGAAGAACAAGTGACCAGTGCATGCTGAAGAGTAGGGTTCTGCAGCAAAGTCTGCTTTCTGAAGATGATCTGGACAGTATGTCTCATCCCACTTGCCTTTCTCCAATATGGCCCTGCCACCACCCACATCAAAGGGAGGGGATTCATTTACCTCTAGTTGAATCGGGGCTAGCCTAGAGATTTATATGTCATCTGAAGGAGCCTTGTAGCTTCTGGGAAGCTAGTTCTCCAGAGACATCTTCCAGGGAGGCTATTCCTCAGAATCCCCCTGCTTTGCTGTAATAAACTGGAGCTACATGGATGGGCCACGTGCAGGTGTTTCAGTCAACAGCACCAAATGGGCTCGTCTCTACAGCTGGGCCAGTGCACTGCTCAGCCCAGTGCTCAATGTGTCAGCAAAGAAGCATCCAGAGGATTCTAACTCCTCATCATTCAAGTCTTCCCATCAGAATCCATGGCCATTCTGGAGCAAAGACCAGCCAGACTCATGGTCCTGACTGAGTTCCTAACCACAGGATTCATCAGTGCAATGAAATCTTTCCTTTTTCTTAATGCAGTTATTATTTTATGCCACTAACTTAAAAAAAAAAAAGCTACCTTTATTGAGATATGAGGTATTATTTATATACCAAAAGATCCACCCATTGAAAGTGTACAATTCAATGAGTTTTAGGTATCACCACAGTCAATTTTAGGACAAGCCCAAGACCCCAATATTTCTGTTTTCATCTTTTCTAGTCAATGTTTACTCCTAACTCTGACTCTAGGCAACTTCAGATCTGTTTTCTGACTCTGTAGTTCCTCTTTTTCTAGATATTTCATATAAATGGGAATTCCATTTCATATAAATGGAATCATATAAATTTCATATAAATGAACATATGAATCTTTGTGTCTCACATCACTGTGTCTTAGGATATTTGTTATGTATCAGTGGATGACTAGAATACTTCTCTCTACTTCCCAGATCATGGGAACCCTTTGGACAATTGTGCCCCAAAGGAGGGGAAAGGGGCCCCAATAATGATTGAGATTGAACTGCCCTTTAGGCTAATTTAGTCAGATTTGAAAGAAATTGAAATGTGATATTCCCTGTTTGATAGACTAAGATTCATTTATGGTTCATAATATGAGGAAGTCAAGGAGCTAATTCATTTCTAGAACAGTATTGATGAGTTCTACAAATGTCCACAAAGCACAGATAGCCACAGAAGATGGTTAGCAAATGAGCTTCCCTCTACTTCATGGTCTATTGTTAAGTGGGAAAAACAACAAATCTTACCCAGCCATCCTCTGTTGCCACCACACGGACAAGCAGCTTCATGTCTCTGTTTCAGTATTGTAGTAAGAAATGAAAGTCACAGTTCCCAGTGGGAAGCTATTGTGCTTCCATATTTTCAGGGAGTTCTAGACTTAAAATCCCTTAGAGTCTTGGGGGCTTTATATTTTTGTTCTTTTCCAACCTAAATATCAAGAAGTCTGAGACGGAGGATTAATTAACCAAAGGAGCTGTGATCAAGATGTTCCTTATTTATAGGAAAGTGGTGATAAGCAAAATGGAGACAAACTCTGTGCGAAAAGGAGTGGGGGAAATAGAGGCGAACTCAGAAAAGTGTGCAAGAAACCTAGAAGCAAAGATAGGAGAGAGCAACAGGAAACATGTCGTCTGTCCTCACCTCTAAATGCGCACAGGGGCTCCAGCCTACACAAGTCCTGCACAAGTCCTTGGAGCTCTTTCCAGAAGGTCTAGGAAGGGCACTCACAAGTCTTCTCTTGGTAATTCAGTGTGATTTAAAAACAAGGAAGAAAGAGAATATGGTTGAGAGGGACTGTGTTCTTTGCTTTATGTAATCCTCATTTCTCAAACTGTTTTGACTCTGGGCAATGTTTTTATTGGTATCTCTCAGATGTTTTAGTGTCATTTCCTTGAGAATTTCGTTTTTAGTTCTCAGTCTCTGCAGAAGATGTCATTGGTTGAGGGATTGTTGCTGGGTGAGAGGCCATCTCGATTCAGGGAGAACAATGTGGATTGGATTACAAAACACCAAGGGGTCTAGGACAGTCCTGTAGGTAGTGAAGATAACTATGGTTTATTGTAATACTCAGTGAGTTCCCAGCTGGAAGAATTATCTACTCACTAAGAATGAACATTGATCAGAAAAGATGAAAACAAATTTTGGGGGCATTGGGCTTATCCTAAAATTGACTGTGGTGACCTCAAAAACTCATTGAATGGTGTACTTACTATGGATGGATCTTATGGTATATAAATTAAATCTCATATAAAATCTCAATAAATCTAGTTTTTTAATAGTACTTTATTTTCTAAAGATTTTATTTATTCATTTGACACAGAAAGAGAGAGAGCACAAGTAGGCCAAGTGGCAGGCAGAGGGAGAGGGAGAAGCAGACTCCTCACTGAGCAAGGAGCCCAATGTGGGGCTCCATCTCAGGACTCTGGGATCACAACTGGAGCCAAAGGCAGACATTTAACAACTGAGCCACCCAGATATCCCTTATTTTATTAATTTTTAAAAAGATTTTATTTATTTATTATTTGAGAGAAAGAGAGAGAGAGTTGGTGGGGAGCAGAGGGAGAGGGATAAGCAGACTCTGTGCTGAGCATGGAGCTTGGTGTGGGGTTCAATCTCATGACCCAGAGACCATGACCTGAGCTTAAACTGAAAGTTGGATGCTTAACAGCCACCCAGGCATTCTGCCATATCCGTCTTTTAAAACAAATTTTGTGATATTGTTCACATCACTCCCTTGCTTCAAAGCTATCAGTAGCTGTGGGTCTTGGTATCTTGTATGTTTTTAGAAATTTTTCCATTCTACGTCATCCAGTTTGTTGGCTATAAATGTTCATAGTATTATCTCATGATCCTTCATATCTAGAGGCATCAGTTTAATGTTTCCTTTTTTATTTATAATTTTATTTATTTGAGTCTTCTCTCTCTTTTTCTACTGAGGAATAAAGGAGGTGAAAGACATGTACACTGAAAACTATAAAACCCTGATAAAAGAAATTAAAGCAGACACAAATAAACGGACAGACAACCTGCCTTCATCCATTTGGGCTGCTGTCACAAAATACTACAGACAGGTAGGCTACAAACAACAGAAATTTATTTCTCATAGTGCTGGAGGCTACAAGTCCAAGATCAAGTTACCAGCATAGTTGAGTTATTCTTTTGGATTGTATACTGCTGACTTCTCACTGTGTCCTCATGGTGGAACAGGTGAGCTAGCTTTCTCTGGGGCCTCTTTTATAAAGGCACTAACTAATCCCATTCATGAGAACTGTGTCTGCATGACCTTGTCACCTCCCAAGGCCCTATATCCTAGTGCTATTACCCTGGAGGTTAGAATTTTAACATATACATTTAGGGCAGACACAAACATTCAGATCATAGTACATTCATGTTCATGGATTGGAAGAACTAATACTGTTGAAATGTTCATACTACCCAAAGCACTCTCACCATGCCTACTCAGTAAGTACAAAAAGTCCTAGCCAGAGCAATCACGCAAGAATAGGAAAAAAAAAAAAAAAAGGCATTCAAATCAGAAAGGAAGAAGTAAAATAGTTTTCACTTGCAGATGACACGATCTTACATATACAAAACCCTAATGATTCCACAAAAACTGTTAAAACTAATAATGAATTTAACAAAGTTACAGAGCACAAAATCAACAAATAAAAATCAGTTGCATTTAATATGTTCACAATCAACTCTCCAAAAAGGAAATTAAGAAAGCAATCCCATTAATAATCACATCTAAAAGAATAAAATACTCAAGAGTAATCTCAACTCTATCTTTGATAATTTACCTGTTCATAAAGTACCTGGGCGCTGGCTGCTTCCCACCTTACACCTGACTTTTAGCCAGCGTGCCTCACATCAGAGCTTCCCAGGAACCTCCATGGCGACCTACTGAAGGGGACTAAAGTTCAGGTCTGGAGAGGAGCAGCTCATGGTATACCTGTGCGAGTCCTGGGGGCGCTGTCCCAGGGTCGATGTCATCTCCTTCAGGAGAGGACGGCAACACCTCTGGTCTTAACCCTGCCCTCTGTGTTCTGGTCCTGTGTTCCACGGCTGTGCATTCCCTTGTCCTCCCGCATCGGTGTCTGGCCCACATCTGACCCGCATCAAAACTCTTAATGATATTGGAATTGTCAGTTTCTGCTTCCAATCACACAAAGTCCAGTTTTCTAAAACACAGAGAAGTTCTGCTTTGAAGACTCAGTATTGTGTGACTATTTCCTACTCTTGCTATTTCTCTTCCTATTTGTGATTGCAAGGATTTATCAATTCTGTTCAGGCATTTTTCTGAGCCACTCCTCCAAACCAGAGTGCTCTCTGCTTGCATATGACCTTAGAAAAGCCTGTGGGAGAGGCTTAAATTCAGTGACCTAGTTTCAGACTGAAACAGGAGGAACGTACAGACTACATGCTCTTTGGCAGTTTTCTCAGTATTCAAAAGCTCTTTTTTTCCTCTGGTCCTTTTCCATCTCCTATAATTCAAGTGATAGTGTGGTGGCCTAATGCCGTTTAAAATGATGTGAGGCTGTCACCACACTATCACTTTGCAGTGTCCCTGTTGGTTTGTCCCCTCACAATGTACAGGACACACGAAGGTTGCTGATGTTAATTAGCAAGTACGAATAGAAAAGAAAAGACGACGGGGTGGTGGTGGGGGGAGCAGCAGCTTCTCGTACAATCAGGGGACTTTGGATTCATGTGCCCAACTTGCTGTGGGTGCATGGAAATGAACGAGGCCATGCGTGGCGGTGTCAGAGTGGGCACGCCAAGCACTTTCAATAGACCTTTACTTAGGTGGTCTTGGGTGCCTCTGCCTTTTATCCTTCGGAACAATCTGTGTTCTTCGCCATTGGTTGGAATTTTGTTTTGTATCTGAGCCAAATCCCATCAAGGCTTCTTTAAAAATAATGAGTTGCAGTCATTTTCTTGAGAAAAGGAAAAAGAAAAGGCTAATCAGTACAAGTGATATGGAGGGAAAATTGGCAGGCATGTGTCAAGTGATTTAAGTCCCTTAGCAAGCGAAGGCGTCCTCCATCAGGCACAGGCAGACCTTGCCTGGTGTACTTAATTGGGAGTCGGGTGGGAGTTTGGCAGCCCTGCAAGCCAGAACAAGCCCTGGGGGAGAGGCGTGTGTGGGAAGAAGGGGGAGGGGCAGGCTGCACACCTGAGCAGTCAGAATTGCAAAGGTCTCCAGGCAAAGGCGTCTCTGGTCTCAACAAGAGCCAATTAGGAGAATGACAAAACCCACACCACGCAGTCCCAACTCATTAATTCCTGCCACTCGAGAATGCAGACCTGTGCCCCCCTGTCTCATGTCCCAGACAACAGCGTGCTCACAGCTTGCAGGGTCACGAGTGAACCTTGCTGCTGTGGGACCACTGCGGTGGAGGGCTCAGTGGGACGTCCTGATAATGGACAGGGGCGGGGTGTGAAGTCATGGAATGTGGGGAGAAGGGACCTCTCTGTCTGTCGCCATTGAACCTCACACTTTGCACAAGGATGGTGATGCTTGGAAACCCTGACTTTTCTGGGAAAATGACTTAGTGCAAAGGCCCCACCTGAATGTAAGCTGCCTGGTTCCAAGGCCAAATGCTTTCCTCTGTTCTGCTCTGAGGTATAACGGGTGTGTGTGCGTTAGCCTGGGTTGCCGTAACAAGTACCATAGATGGGGGCTTAAAAAACAGAAACTTCTATAAAACAATAAAAACAAAAACAGGAAAAGAGAAGTTTATGCATCACAGTTCTGGAGGCCGGATGTCCAAGATAGAGATGTTGGCAGGGACGGTTTCTCCTGAGGCCTCTCTCCTTGGCTTGGAGATGGCCGCATTTCCACGGCGCCCTCCCTGGTCTCCCCTCTGTGCCCATCCCTGATGTCTGTGTGTTCAAGTTTCCCCTTCTTATGAGGACACAGATGAGATTAGGGCCCAGACTAACGGGCTTCATTTTTAACTTAATCAGGAATTAAAGACCCTGTCTCCAAACACCGTCACATTCTGAGACATTGGGGTTAAGTCCTAAACACATGGTTTTTGGTGTGTGGGGGGGACAAAATTCAGCCCATAACAGTGTGACGAGTGAGAGTGTAGTCTGTGCTCCTGTGGTTTTGGTGCAGTCACTGGCTCAGCGTATAAATAATCATTATGTCGTTGCAACCCTATTTTATTGTCTTTGTTTTGCCTTGGAAATAATCTTTTGCGGTCCTAGAGCTTTAGAAGGTTACCCACATTCCACAAGGGGGCTGACGTCCCCTCTCAATGCTGGCGATTGCATGGCAGAAAAAGCTGGGGGAGAGCTAGTGTGAGAGTCCATAAGACTTGGTGGTCTTTAAAGTTCTCTGGAATGTTCAGGAGAGAAATCCTAATTTCCAATCCTAATTTCCTTCTGTTTTATACATCCTTTTTTCCTCCCTCCCTCAGGAATACACTTTATATACGTTTGCTTTAAGTCACGTAACATTTTTTACAATGTTCTTTCCTTCACATTGGGAACATCATACACTCGCCCTCTGTATTTGTGACACACTCTGTGACAGCATCTACAAAGGCCACTGAGGCCCCGTCCATGGGGTTCCAGCTGGAGCGGCATCCTGGATCCTAGATTTTATGTCTCAGCTGTCACTGTTCATTTGTGCTCCAGGTACAGGGACTGGGCTGTTTTCTTAAGAGAAGTGTCATGCCTGGAGAAGGTAGCAACAGACATAATTTTAGTAAAAACCCCAGGACTTGAAGGCGTCCGATGCCTCTGATGGTATAAAGGTGGCTAGATTTCTGTTAAGAACACTGATTTTTTTTTTCCACTTTGCAAAGGTTAGGGGTGCAGTTTTCCACCAGGCTGGACAGCCTCACTTGACACAGGGCAGAAGCACGGGGATCGGGCTGCTTCGGCTTAAGCTGACGGGAGCATCAGTCCCTGGGCAGTGAGCTGCCATGGGTGCAGGTGGGGCGTCCTAGCTCCGTGCATCACCGTGACCCGGTGTGGGTGCTAGGTCTGGGGTCAGAGGGGCTGTGGTGGGATATCATCCGCCCTGGTGGGCCTCCTGCAGCTTTCAACCCGCCCTCAGTGCAGGGAAGTTCACAGCTCCCCGGCTGTGGGCTCTGGCCTCTTTCTTGCTGCTCTTATAAAGCCATAACCAGGAGTTAAGAGCGGCTCACACTGGAAGTGTGGAGGTGGATGTGTGGGTGAATAGACACAGTAAACACAGGGGGCGAGGAGGCCTGTAAGGGGCCGTCACTCCCCACTCTCATTATCAGAGACCTGTCTGGGGCGAGATCTGCTGCTCCCGGGCTCCCTAGGACCTCATTCACCCTGCGGCTGCTTCTAGTTTCCTCATGGGACATGGGAGAAATTTCTGCCCTGCCTATTTCATGCATTATCCTGAAGATGAGATGAGACTATGTAATTCTGGAAGTGTGTGATAGACGAGTGTATATGCATAGGTCTGTAGCTATCTGTACACTTACAGGTATAAGTAGTTAATGCATATGCAAATGTGTGAGTTACTCTTATCATCTCCTATTCATTGTTTTATGTAAAATGTGACAATAATGAGGGACGGAGATCGGGGAGAAAAATGTAAGTTTGTAATTCGAATTCCAGAAGGATCCTATGTTTGGGAGAGGAGGAAGGCACACTCAGTGTATGACTTCATCTGTGGTAAGAGGGCTCATAGAGTTAAGTATGTGTGGCTTATAGATTGTCTCCACTTTGTTTTCCAAAAATTACATTCCTGGACATCTAGCTTTGGAAAGATGAAATGTTTCCCTGATGAAAGAAATTATTGTTAACAGTTAGTCAGGAATATCAAAAGAAGCACATAAGTATGTGTCCTACGATGTGGTTCAAGAGGCCTGTCATCCTTGCTTGCTTTCCTCCCGCCTCAGGAAGACAGCCGTTAATATTCCAGAACTATCCTGAGCAGTATTCATTTTCTCCCCTGAGAGGAGATTTATTGCTCCCTCTCCCAGCAGTCTTTCCTAGTTAGAATTTAACTCTCCCTTCCAGGGGTGCCTGGGTGGCTCAGTGGGTTAAGCCTCTGCCTTCAGCTCAGGTCATGATCCCAGGGTCCTGGGATGGAGCCCCACGTCGGGCTCTCTGCTCAGCAGGGAGCCTGCTTCCCCTCCTCTCTCTCTCTCTCTCTGCGCCTACTTGTGATCTCTCTGTCAAATAAATAAATAAAATCTTAAAAAAAAAAAAAAGAATTTAACTCTTCCTGGGTGGGATGTACATGGGTGTCTGCTGGTGCTTGTGTGGACCATGAGCAATGGGAGGCCAGGAACCACAAGGTGGCCCCCTTGCTGGGGTGGGAGCAGGTCTGACCCACCTTAAGATGGTCCCCATCTAGCCTTGGGTGTGGTTCAGAATCCACCCAGACTCATGGAAGGACAAGACCTGCAGCAAGACTATGGAAAGATACGCCAGAGCTCCAGAGTCTTCTGTCTGGGCCAGTCTCTGGAATGGAAGCAAAGTTAATGTTGGGTTTCCCATGCTGGAGCGGCAATGGCCATTCCAACCCAGAGGGAGCCATCTACGTGGGAGTGGTGTCTCAAACAAGGAAAAAGTTCATAGGAGGTCCTGTAAACTCTACTCTGCTTTGTTGTTGATCTGTTTGTCTCTTTGGTTTTAAGGATAGCTACCTCAGTGGGCCTTACCCCCCTCTCTTGAAACATGACTCATTATTACATTTTATTTAGTGACTTCCTCCTATGCAAAAATAAATTGGAGAAGCTTACTGTCACACAACAAAGGAATAAAGTAAATAAATAGAGCCTTTGTGGTGTGTGGGAAATAGAATGAAGGTCAGGTTAAGACCCAATGTATAGAACCCAGATCCTTGGTGTGGCCTTGCTTTGGTTCTGTAGGGAGGCACCAAACCCTTCCCCTTGGGCTTCCCATGGTGCAGGGCCCACAGGTGTTCACAGAGCTGCTCGGTCCATAAAGTCTTCTGCTCCATTCCCTACTCCCTCTCTCTCTTCACTGACTACTGCTCAGAGGCAGAGGACACAGGCCTTTGAAAACTCTCGAGACCCTCCGGAATGGCAGAGCCACCAGAAAGGAAGGGCCCAGGTCTGGAATTACTGGCTGGAAGAGTTCCTGCCCACTGGCCAGGAACACCCATAGAAGTTCATACCAACGAGCATCAACTTCAGCTGAATGTGGGACTGTTTGTGACCTACACACCCCCCACGGCACTCTGCGCAGCCTTGGGAAGCAGAACTTGAGAGACAATTAGAATTGGGTCAGCTGGGAGCTTCTCCTTGGAGATCTTGAGATTTGGGAACTGCCCTTTGAACCTTTTCCCCACTTGGTGTCTCAGTTGGTGCCAGGGGCCTCCTGAGGACAGATTTCTGGTTCTGGCCTGAAGTTTCTGTTGGTTCTGACTGTTGTCCCCATGAGGGTCCTGAATGAGAACTTTCTGGAGGTGGGTAGGCCATCACTTCACAGAGGCACGAGGGTGCTGGAAACTGGGGGTACACGGCTGCCCTGCAGTCTGGAGCCCCCTGCTTTGCCTGCTTGCAGGCCATGTATGGTCGCAAGGGGAGGCCAGCCCCAGCCTCTGGGCAGGCTCGTTCCTCCCCCGGGGCGACTCTAGGTGTGCAAATAGCCAAGGAAGGATCATTTAAGATGGCCTTTAAAGCCTGATTTGTAAATAACCTAAAACCGAAGACGGAGCAAGTTAAATATTTATTTGAAGATTATGTCTCTAAAGAGGGATTGTTGAAAATTAGTGAGTGCTTTGCCATCTTCTCTCTCCCCTCCCCTGCTGGAGGGCATATTATTTTTACGGCTGTGTTTGACAGCCAGAACAAGCCTCTGTAGATTTACTGGTTGTTTGTAGTGGCATTTATGTGTTTGAATGAGCTGGGCAAACAGGAGGGAGGGAGGTGGGGGAGGCTAATTAACTCTGGGAATCTCTTGCTAACACTTGCACACTCAGAAAATGCCGGTAAAAGAACCATTCACAGGTTTTTACAAAAGAAATCCTTCCCTGAGCATGGCAGGTTTGGAAAGCACAGCTAAGCCACACTCCTGCCCTTACCGATTCAGGGTCTCCAAAGTAAAAGACTTACTTGAGAGCCGAAAATATCTGCGGCCATAACTTGCTGGTTGAGAAAACCCATTCCTGGGATAATGTCGCTCCATCACTCATTCAACACACATTTGCTCCTTCACTGGAGGGTTCTGGGCCCTGGATATAGATAGACATCCATCTGCATACTCGTGTACAGATTCACATTCATACACATACACATACACAGACCTAGACATGTACATACACACACCAAACCTTCTTTCTAAAGTACACACAGAAAGGTATTAGAAAAATCGCTCGGGCACCTGGGTGGCTCAGGCGGTGAAGCATCTGCCTTCAGCTCAGGTCGTGACCTTCGGGTCCCCTGCTCTGCTGGGGGTCTGCATCTCCTTCTGCCCCTCCCCCTGCTCGTGTTCACTCTGTCTCTCTCTCTCTCATAAGTAAATAAATAAATCTTTTAAAAAAAGAAAAATCTTTTTTTTTTTTTTGTGGCAAATACATTTATAGTGAAAATCAGTCTTGAGGGAAAAAAAAAAAGGCACGAGAACTTTGCCTGGGCAATATATGGTTGTACCCAGAACACTTTCCTTCCCCAGGAAAGTGTGTTAGAAGGTAAACTCATCCCATGTTCCCCTGAGACTGAATTCTTGGCAACTCTGCTCTCTGGGCTTCGTCTTGGAGATGAAGAGGCTGGGTTAAATCAGTGTCCCCTTAACAGGCATGAACTTAAGAATCATCTGGAGCTTCTGCTTTGGTAGATCTGAGATGAGGCCTGAGAATCTAGAATTGTTTTTTTATGGTTTCGGTGCATTTATATTGGTTTTCTGCTATAATTCTAACAAAGGCCCAGGGGATGCTTAAGACCCAGAATGTTTGGAAAACACTGTAACAGTGTAACAGATGATCTATGAGGTCCCCCCTGGGTATGACATTTTAATATCTATTTTTCTAGGGGCTCCTTAGTCCCCTTCAATTGCTATCACTGAAAAAGCTTTAATGAGAGCACTGATGATCAGTAGATTAAATAAAAAAAAAGATTTATTTACTTGTTTGAGAGAAAAGGAGCGTACATGAGCTGGGGGACGGGCAGAAGGAGAGGGAGAGAGAGTCCTCAAGCAGACTCCTTGCTGAGCCGGGAGCCCGATGAGGGGCCGCATCCCAGGACCCTGAGATCATGACCCAAGCCAAAATCAAGAGTTGGCTGCTTAACCAACTGAGCCACTCAGGCTCCCTGATCAGTAGATGTTTTTAAACAAGTAAAAGAGGAACGTGTGAGAGAAGAGCCATACTGAGGCACTATAGCTCTCTGACGATCTTGGTGGAGGGGGTAGCAGTGACAAAATGGGGGCAGATTCTCTCAGTGGTGAAGCTAGGACAAGGCCGCTGTACCCAAGGACCGTGCAGGCTTCACGCAGCCATGAGCGAGGGTTAGGGCTGCCCCCCAGCTTCCCTGCTCTGGAGGCGGCTGGGCACAGCCTTTCAGAGGCCTAGAGCTCCCGTTCATTTTCTCTCCCTGACCCGCCATCGTTCTCGTGGGGCAGGGGGGGTCAAGAACTGACAGGTACTTCTCTCTGCCCTTTCCTCAGTTTCCCCCAGCCCAGGGATACTGCCACCGTGAGTGCTTGCTCTACTTCTGTCTCTTCCTCAAGCACCATCACACCTGGCCTTTCCTCCACCTAGGACACCTGTTGTGACTCAGCGGTCCACCCCTCGAGCACGGAAGGGTGAGGTGAGCCCTCTGTGTTGTGCACTGGCGCTCTGCCATGTCTCCCTCCCCATCACACCATCACCTGTAGAAGAGCCCCCGACTCTACTTCCGGCTCCCCAGGAACTCCTGCAACATGGCAAGCTCTTGGGCTCTGGAGAGGCCTCCTCCACTCATTGTCGCTTCAACCTCAGGGCAGGTATCCACTTCCTGCTGTTCTCATTACTGGGTTGCCTTCACCTCTCTGGTCGGGCTCCTCAGGCTTCCACCATCTCTGCTCATTCCCTGCGTTAAATTCCCTTGGTATAGAAGACCCTGTTTTCGGCCCTCGACCCCAAACAGCTCAGCGCTGAAACGACATCCGTGGTGAGATGAAAGCTGTATCTGCGACAGCCGCGCCTGGCAACCGGTCGGCGGAAATGCTGTCATCCCATCCCCAGGAGGTCCCACGGGGAAGGTACCAACCTTCCCAATTCCCTCCTCTTTCCGTGTGCGTGGTCTTCCAGCTCTTTCGATGCCCCAGGTGCAGAGTCCAGAGTCCTCGACCTCCGCCGCTCCTCCCTGCACCTCCCCCCCCGGCCTTCCACACGTCACCAGCCCTCCTCGAGCCAGCGCCCCACCTGTCCACCCCCACACCCCTTGTGTGCATTCACACCACCCTTCCTTAGGCCGCCTTCCTCTCTCGCGGCAAAGGCCTCTCTGCTAGTCCCTGGCCTGGGGTCTGTCCCCACCTCCACTCCGCACACAAGCTCCCAGAGCGACCAAGTCAAACTATTCCGTTCTGTATATGGCTAACAAAGTCAAGGTCCAACCCATCCTGGATCGTGAGTGCTCCTGCCACCTAACCCGGCCACGCAGCCCCTAGCCCTGCCCGCGACTCCACT
Organism: Lutra lutra; assembly: GCF_902655055.1. Classification (NCBI taxonomy): domain Eukaryota; kingdom Metazoa; phylum Chordata; class Mammalia; order Carnivora; family Mustelidae; genus Lutra; species Lutra lutra. The sequence continues at coordinate 28,033,999 of NC_062290.1, forward strand.
CCCCGTCAGACGACCCTGCTTTTCCTGCATGTCCTCTGCTCCCTCCTGCCACGACACCTTTCTTATTTTTTACCTGTCCTCACGTCTTGGTTTAAGGCCAGCTCCAACCTAAAGTCTCTCCTAATCCTGCTATCCGGAACTAATCTCTCCTTCCTCAACCGGCTCCTATGTTCCTCTATGACACTCTTTCGCCTGTTACCACGTTCTGCCTGGTAGGTTAGCTACATAGCTTTCATCGACCCACATGGTAAGTTTTTGGGATGAGGTTTTTGTTTACATTTACAGCTCCTGTTACATAGCTGACTCTCAGTGGGGCCTGGCTGAAGCCCCCTTACCTGTTAATCTCAGTTTACTATGTTTCACAGCAATGCTTTCCTATAGTCAGTTCTCTCTCTATTTGTTTTTTTTTTTTTTTAAAGATTTTATTTATTTATTTGACAGAGAGAGATCACAAGTAGATGGAGAGGCAGGCAGAGAGAGAGAGAGAGGGAAGCAGGATCTCTGCCGAGCAGAGAACCCGATGCGGGACTCGATCCCAGGACCCCGAGATCATGACCTGAGCCGAAGGCAGCGGCTCAACCCACTGAGCCACCCAGGCGCCCAGTTCTCTCTCTATTTGAATCTATTTTCTCAATCACATGGCTGTTTTTCCTTCCAAGAAGAAAATTCCAAGTACTTGTTTCTCTTTTTAACCCAGTCTCTGAAGCGTAATCGACAGATATTCATCATCTACTGGACTCACTTTCTGATACGATCATATATGGAGTGTCTGTCATTGGTAATGTATTCAGTGACTTACATAGTTTAGTTTATCCCCTTCAGGAGGGATTCTCTTCATTGGACAGGTGTGAAAAACTAAGGCTCTGAGAGACTTGAGTTGTAAATACCCAGCCAGGGCCAGAAGTGAGCTCGGGATGACTTGAAACTCTACATTGTGAAAGGGGAGAGGCTCTTCTCGTTCATCTTGGGAGGAAATGTTGCACCTGAGGAGAAAACAGGGCAGGTGACCACTCCCAGCTCTGGTTTACTCCTGGTGTTGGAGCTGCCCCTCTGCCTCAGATTCCCCTGGACAGGACGGCTCACTGTAGTCCTTTCTCCTCTGGCTCAGTGCATAGTAACAGGGATTGTCTCTCACTCCAGCCATGCTTCCTGTCAGCTCCCTTACAATGGACCCCACCCTTACCCAGATAGGCTCAGTCATCCCAATTCTCAGTAACTCAACCATTGCAAGAAAAATGGTTTGTCCTTATAGGAGACCCACCCGATGTCAACTCTGGCCTCCATGGTCATGGATCCAGCTATTAGGAATGGGGCCAGACATGATGGGAGCCGTGGGATTCCTGGCCTGGCTTCCACGTAGGGTCCGGGCCGGCAGAGCCGTAGGCATTTCTTTCCGGGGCTCTCTTGTCTGCCAAGCTGGTTGACCTCTGGGGCCTGGTGAAAGGTATAGCTTTTTGGTTAGCTTTTCTCAGGCCTTTTGGATTCTCTTGCTTCCTTTCCCCTTTGACTTTTATTTGCTTCTTCATTCATTGCAAGAATACAAATGCATTGAGGCAGGGGTGCCTGGAGTAGCCGGGTTCATTAACCGGAATCCTGCAAGTGAATATAAAAGTGAGAACAGAGTAACAGTGCCGGGGTGACTCTCCTTTCTCTCCTCATTTTAAGATAATCCTCCCTGTCTTGTTTCCCTGTCTCAAGTTTCTGTTGCCTTCTTTTCCCTCTACCCTGAGTCTTTCCTTCTGCCTTCCCTGAATTCTTCTCTTCACCATTGTCTTTTCTCTTCTCTCTGTCAAGGCAAAAAGGACACCAGCTTCTCCGGGCCTGTCAGACTTCTTGGCCCTCAGGCTGGAAAAGTTCTGGAGTTCTCAGGAATCCTTCCTTGCAAGCCTGGCCCCAAGGAGCCCCTTCCCCTCGCCCGCCCAGACCACAGGGAGGAACAAGAAGCCTTCAAGGCACAGACCAGGTTGGACTAGATTCAGGAGCCTAATTACCGCCAGAAAATTAAAGAAAGGTAATAATTGCTTTTAAACACTTAACAAAAGGCAATCTCACCTCGCAGGTTTGTAAATTTGTAGTGAGAACTGATTACAAGGGGGCACTTGTGCTGCCTTCTTTGTGTTTGATTTGCAAACCAGAATGCACACGCCCCCATATGCATAATCGGACCCTCACGGTCCCCGCATCAATGTGGCGATGCAGCAGAACTTTATTTATCCCGTGCTCATTCAAAGAAAAGCTGAATGGAACAAGAAAACTCCCACTTTGCGATGGGATTAGATACCGTGGAGTATTCCTTCCCCGTACTCTTTCAAGGATTTTTTTTTTTAAGTTTCTAAATCTGCTTGGGAAAAAAAAAGTAAATTGCCAGAAGTGAGATTAGTGGGGAATATTGTTCTTAGGACAATGGTGTCTTTATGGCTTGACTGGTATGGGCTCCCTGCTTCAAAAAAATACAAGAGCTGGAGGTGTGGGGGTTCTTAATTGCCTACATCTGATCAACGGGCAGCAGAAAAAGAAGAAAGAAAGAAATCTCATTGAGCTCTGATTTAGCCTGGATCGAGTCCACTTGCTAATCAGAGTTTAATGAGGATGCCACTGGCCCTGTTGTATTTGCCAACGCTCCCACTAAGGTCCCTGGCCTTCTGTTTGTGCAGGGAGCACTTTCGTCCTGCCGCCCCACGAAGCAGGATGCAGGCTGAGATGGAGGAGTCCCAGCCCGGAGAAGTTAATTAAGTTTAGGCCCTTGGCATTCCAAGTCACCGGAACCCATGGTGGGAAGCCTCACCCACTGCACAAAAGAGACCCACACGGAGCTCTGAATGATCGTCCCGGCGGGGGTGGCTGGGCTCCTGCGTGCCCCACTGCCAGCTCTTAACCCCGGGAACTGTGTCCCCTCCACTGCACAAACTGAATAGGTCTGCAGGACCGCGGGCCGCTTCGGGAGGCGGGAGGATGCGGGAAGCACATGGGCCGTCATCCAATGTCACTAACAGACCAACTAACAGGCAAAGAATCCACAGACCTCTGAAGGCCCAGATGAGGGAATGACTTGTTTCCAAGCTGTATTCTTTTTGGTCTAAACAAAAATTCTCGGAAGCAAAACACTGACCTTTAGGTGGGCACGCTACTGTCTCATTGCGTTCCCTATCATCTCCAAGGAGGGAATGCAGCTTCTGTGGCCTCCAGGAGGATGCCTGAGGGCGCTGTCACCTTGCGGATGGAAAACACAATTCACAAGGAGCAGGGGCCCCCCCTGGGTGAATGGAGCACCCCCTCTTTGCTACGCATTTGCGTTTATAGCACGGGAAGGCAGGAGGGCAACAGAGAGAAGAGGCCACCGGGGGGGTCCTGGACTTGGGTTTGAGTTCCGGGTCCTCCTGAATTCTCGGAGGGTGTGTCCCTTCTGACAAATAGAACATCTGCCACGTGTGGCTTGAGATCATATGCGTGACCATGGCCTTGAGCAAGGGTAAATTCTCCTTCGCTCTCTCAAGACTGGAGGTCCTCGGAATGCCCTAAAGAGCGGGCGACATGCGCACTCCTGAGGCCTACCGTCGGAGCTTCCCATGAACAGGTTTGGGTGAGGCCCGAGACTCTGCATTCCTCACAAGCTCCCTGGTGCTGCTGCTGCTGCTGAATTGTAGGCCACACTTTTAGACACTGCCTTAAACCTTCTCTCCTTCCTTCGTTTCTCCTTCCTTCCCTTCCTCCTTCTCTTCCTTCCTTTCCTTCTTCCTTCTCTTCCTTCCTTTCCTTCCTCCTTACCCTACCTCCTTCCTTCCCTCCTTCCCTCCTTCCCTTCCTCTTTCTTTCCTAATTTGTGTTATTTACTGTGGTTTCTCTAGTGTCTGCAACAGTGCCTGGCCCATTGCAGGTGTCCCATTAAAATGTATCAAACTAATGAAAACAGCCCCATGAAATAAATAGATGAAAAGACAAGGTTCCAGAAAGATAGGTAACTTGGCCAAGCTTATACAACCAAGAGATGGCAGAGAAAGGACAAGCACCAGATAACTGTGGCTTCAAAGCCAGTGCTCTTAACACCCATGCCAGCTTCTGTCACTCCCAGCGTGCTCTGGGCTGAGGCAAATCTGGGCACATTTCCCTTGGGAATCTGGAAATCCTGACTGGCATCATCACACAGGGCTCTGAAGGACTCCTTCTCTCCTAAGTGCAAAACTGAAAGTGTAGGGGGCAGCTGCTTGGCCTCAGATGGCAAAGGCGGTCCTCTGAGAATCTACCACTGAGACAGCCCACTTTTTTTGAACATTTGGAAGTATCTAGAGAGAATTTCTAGGGAACATTCTTTCCTTCATTTATTGGAGAGCTGACTGAAATGTTTTTCTGCCTCGTAGTTTGAGTTTAGTCTCCAAGGTAATTCTTCTTCCAGACCATGGGCAAGCTCTTGGATCTTGTTTTATAATCCCAGCTGTTGAAACAGCAGCTATAAACTCTGTGGAGACCCATTTGGTTATCATGCACCATGAGAGGCTCAATAAATGTTTGAACAAATTAATGGACAAAACATTTTTAGATTAAAATTTTATTTTGATGCTATAGATTCATGTGCAGCTATAAAAATAATACAGAGATATTCCTGTACCCTCTATCCAGTTTCTCCCAAGTAGTGACATCTTGCAAAGCGAATGTGCAATGTCACAACTAAGATATTGACATTGACGCAGTCAAGATACAGAGCGTTTCCATCAGCACGTGGATCCTCACATTGTTCTTTTATAGTCCTCACTCCTTCCTGCATCTCCCTCTCCACTCGTAATGCCGTGGAAATCACTAATCTGTTCTCCACGTCAATAATTTTGTTATGTCAAGAACGTTAGGTAAGTAGAATTAGGTCGCATGTTTCCTACTGAGATTGATTTTCTTTTTCACTTAACACAATTCTCTGGAGATTCATCCAAGTTGTTGATGTATCATGTGTTTATTCCTTTCTTGCCAAGTAATATTCCATGGTATTGAAACTGAAGTTTGTTTAACCGTTTACCTGTTAAAGGATGTTTGGATTGTTTCCAATTATTTTTTACTCCTAGGAACAAAGCTGCTGTGACCATTCATGGATAGGTTTTTGTGTGACCAAACATTTTCATACTTCTGAAGCAAATGCATCGGAAATATAATTGTTGGGCTTCAAGAGAATTTACGTTTTGTTGTTGTTGTTGTTTTTTTTAAATGAAATTGCCACACTGTTTTCCAGAGTGGTGGTACCATTTTACACTCCCTCCAGCCATGTATCAGTGATCTGGTTTCTCTGCATCCTCCCTAGTATTACTTTTTGTTACCATTTTTTATTTTAGCCATTCCTATTCTGTGTGTACTGATATCTCATTATGGTTTAAGTTGTATTTCTCTAGTGGGTAATGAAACTAAACATCTTTTCATGTGCTTATTTGGCATATTTGGTGTTTGGTGTTTCCTGTTTGGTGAAAGGTCTGTTCATTATTTGCCCATTTTCTAGTTGGATTGTTTGTTTTATTATTGTTTGTTTTATTACTTTTGAGTTTTTAGACTTCATTATACATTCTAGATACTATTCCTTTGTTAGATATGCTGTTTGCATATCTCTGAGTCTGCAGCTTGTCTTTTCATACTCTTGACAAATCTTTCACGGAGTAAAATATTTTTATTTATTTATTTTTTAAAACCATGTTTTATTTATTTATTTGAGAGAGAGAGCATGAGAGAGAGAGAGTGCACACAAGCAGGGGTGAGAGGGTAGAGGCAGAGGGAGAAGCAGACTCCCTGCTGAGCAGGGAGCCTGATATGGGACTCGATCCCAGGACCCTGGGATCATGACCTGACCCAAAGGCAGATGCTTAACTGACTAAGCCACCCAGGCATCCCAGAGCAAATATTTTTAATTTCGATGAAGTCCAGTTTATCAGTTTTTCCTTTTATGGACCATGCTTTTGGAATCAAGTCTATGAACACTTTGCCTAGCCCTAGATTCTGAAGATTTCTTCAGTTTTCTTCCAAAAGTTTTATAGCTTTACATTTTACATTTCAATTCATGATTTACACATTGAGTTAGATTTTATATAAGGTATAAGCTTAGATAGGTTTTTTTTTCCTGTCTATGAATGTCCACTTGCTACAACACTATTGAAAAGCATATCTTTCCTCCATTGAATTGTTTTTACACCCTTGTCAAAAAGTTGAGTATATTTGTGTATCTACTTCTGCATTCCCTATTCTGTTCCATTGGTATCTTTTCCTCAATACCACCCAGTTTTGATTCATGTAGCTACAAAGTAAGTATTGAAGCTGATCCTTCCCACTTTAATCTTCTTCCTCTATTCCTTTTGTATTTCCATATAAATTTTTGAATATTCTTGTTTGTATCCATAAAAACTCTTGTTGATATTTTGATAGGAATTGGCTTAAATCTTTCAACCAATTTTCATTTTTATCATGTGAAGTGTTGAAGTTTATGTCCATGTGACACATATCATGTTTTTTATTTCTTTCATCAACATTTGGAATTTTTGGCATACAACTTCTGTATGTGTTTTGTTAGACATATCCGTAAGTATTTCATTTTTCTGAGTGACGGTAAATGGTATTATATTTTAAGTTTCAGTTACCATATGGTCATTACTACTATATTATTGATGTATACTAATATACAACTGATTTTGTATCTTGTTCTTATATCCTGTGAACTTACTGAGTTCACTTATTGGTTACGGAATTTTTTTGTAGATTTCTTGAGAATCATAATCACATAATCCATACATACTGGCAATTATAGTTCTTCTTTTCAAATTTTCTTTTTCTTTCTTTTTTTTTTTTACCTTATTTCACTTTACTTTTTGTTGCCTTGTTATGTAATTAGAACTTTCAGTAGTGTGTTGAATGAGTGGTGAACATTGAATAAGTAATGAATGGTTGTCCTTTTGAGATATTCTGGCCTATTCTCAATTTTAGCAGGAAAGTATTCGTTCTTTCACCATCAAATATAATATCAGCCTGAGGTTTTTTTAGTAGAAGCTCTTTATCAGGTTGAGTTAGTTCCTCTTTATTTCCATTTTTCTGAGGATTTCATCATGAATGCTTGTTGGATTTTGCCAAGTGATTTTTCTGCATTAATTGGTATGATTATGTGATTTTTTAAAAGATTTTATTTATTTATTTATTTTTTGTCAGAGAGAGAGAGAGAGTGTGAGAGTGCACAAGCAAGCAGAGTTGCAGGCAGAGGTGGAGAGAGAAGCAGGCTCCCTGCCAACCAAGGAACCTGATGTGGGACTTGTTCCCGGGATCCTGGGATCATGATCTGAGCCAAAGGGAGTGGCTTACCTGACTGAGCCACTCAGGTGTCCCAACATGATTTTTTTTTTCTCAGATTACAATGATTGATTTCCAGGAATTTAATCAGTTCTGCATATCTAGAATAAAGCCCACTTGGTCATAGTGTATGATTCTTTTCATGTATTCCTGAATTTGATTTTCTAATATTTTGTTCAGAAGATTTGCATCTGTATTCATGAGGGATAATAGTCCTTAGTCTCCTTTTTTTTTTCCTTTTTGTTTCTTCTTCTTCTTCTTCCTTTTTTTTTTTTTTTTTTTTTTTTTTGGTATTGTCATTTTCTGTGTCTGATTTTGATATCAGGGTAATAGTAGCATCATAAAATGAAATTTTGGAAGTGTACCCTCCTCTATTTTCTTGAAGAGATTGTGTAGAATTACTGTTAATTCTTTAATCATTTGAAAAAATTCTTCAGTGAAACTATGGGCCTAGAGATCTCTTTTTGAGAGTTTTTAAATTACAAGTTCAATTTTCTTAATAGTTGTAGGGCTATTCAAATTTTCCAGTTATCTATTTCATATTGGGTGAATTGTGATAGTTTGTGCTTTTTGAGAAATTGGTCCATATCCTCTAAATTTCATGTTTATGTGTATAAGGTTGTTTGTGGTATTTCCTTATTATCTTTTTGATATCTGTAGGGTTTGGAGCGATATTTTCTGTTTCATTTCAGATACTGGTAATTAATGTCTTCTCTGTTTTTTCTTTGTCAATCTTGCTAGAGTTGAATCAATTCGGCTGTTTTTTTTTTTTTTTAACCACTTCTTCTTCATTGAAATTCTCTCTGTTCTATGTAATTATTTTACTTCCTATGAGCTTCCTCTTTGATTCATGGATCTTTTTTAGAAGTGTATTGTTTAGTTTCCAAATATTTGGAGATTAAAAGAGCTCATACTGGGTTCTAAAATTCTTCCATTAAAAAAGTTTTGTGATACATAACATTGCTAACATAATTTGGTCATAAGTGACCCACAGTGGCAGATTTCTTATCTATGGGTGGCTATGCTGTGAGATTAGGCTACAGCAGTGTCTGATCAGGGCAGACTTTATTTATTTTATTCTTTATTCTCAGGAAGTTGCCTGAGAGCCTTGACTTTTAAGTCTCTGGTCCAGCCTCCCAGGAATGGCTGATAGGCCATTGATAATCATACTTTTGTGGAGACTAGGGAGTTCCCTTCATTTAATAATGTCTTCACTAGAGATCATAGATAAGTGAGAAGCAAACCAGTGAGAATAAGCTATGTCAAAATGAAAGCTCTCTGGAAACTTAAATGCATATCGTTAAGTGAAAGAAGCCAATCTGAAAAGGTGATGTATTCTATGATTCCAACTATATGGTATCCTGGAAAAGGCAAAATAATGGGGACAGTAAAAAGATTAGTAGCTTTCAGGGGCTAGGGGGCAGAGAGGGATGAGTAGGCAAAGTGCAGAGGAATTTTAGGATAGTGAAAATATTCTGTATGATACCATAATGGTGGATACATGTTATTGTACACTTGTCAAAACTCAGAATATACAACACCAAGAGTGAACCCTAATGTAAGCTATGGACTTTGGGTAATAATAGTGTCAATGCAGATTTATTGATTATAACAAACCCACCACTGTGATTCAGAATTTGTAGTGTGGGAAGATGTGCATGTGTGAAGCAAAAAGCATATGGGGCTTTCTGTACTTTCTGCTCAATTTTTCTGGGGACCTAAAACTGCTCTAAAAACTAGTCTGTTAAATATTTTAAAAACCATCAAAATCAGGTACTACCTCACACCAATTAGGATGGTTACTATAAAAAAACAACAAACTCATGAAGTAACAAGTGTTGGTGAAGATATGGAGAAATTAGAACTCTGACATACTGTTGGTGGGAATGTCAAATGGTAACATCAATATGGAAAACAGAATGGCAGTTCCTCCAAAAATTACAAACAGAACCACCATATGATTCAGTAATTCCACTTCTGTGTATATACTAAAAGAATTTAAAGCAAGTTCTCAAAATAGGTATTTAGACACCCATATTCATTGCAACATTACTCACAAAAACCAAGAAGTGAAAAAAATCCGGGTGTCCCTCAACAGATGAGTGGAAAAGCAAAATAGAGTATATCCATATAATAGAATATTATTCAGCCAAAGAGAGGTAATTCTGACACATACAACAACCTGGATAAACTTGAAGAATATTATGATGAGTGAATTAAGCTGGACACAAAAAGACAAATATTGTAGAATGCCTCTTCCATGATGTGCCCAGAATTGTCAAATTCAGGGACAAAAGGTAAGATGATGGTTACCAGGGGTTGGAGGAAGGAAGAAATGGGGAGGTATTCAATGGGTATAGAGTTTCAGTTTTGCAGGATGAAAAATTTCTGAAGATTTGGTTGTACAACAATGTGAGCATACTTAACATTGCTCTCTGCTTAAAAATGGTGAAATGGTTAATTTTATGGTATGTCTATTTTACCATAATTAAATATATTTGAAAACAAACAGACAAACAAACAAACAAAAAGGAAGCTCTTAGAAGCAGAAAAATGTCAACTAGCTTCAGAAGTTCAGAAGGCTCCATTCAATTTAGTTTGACCTCCATTTGAATGCAGTCCCTAGCTGTTTTATGTCTAGTGGTAGGCACTGTTGTTTTCTCCTGGTGACACCGTCTCTAGATTTCTCCAGTCAACTTTCCCAATAACACAGCAGTACTTTCACGCGAGGCCCCGGGAGGGCACTGACAAGACAGGCAGAGGCAGATCTTGGCCCAAGGGGATCATAACCTGACGCAGACAGATGCTTGCTTACAGAACGTGATCCTGTTTGGATAAAATAGGATGCCATTTGAAATCTAGCCTCTAATTCAAGTCTTTTTTTTTTTTTTAAGACAGTTGTTATGGTTTTATTTACAGCTAATTTCTCAGCTCCAGCCCACCTTTCCTCTCCAAGTTGAAACTAGTTCTCTTTCACGTCCCAAGTGTGTGGGAATGGTGAATGACACTGGCTCATCACCCTGTTTCTATGACAGAAATGCAGAGGAAATGTGTTACGCTAGCGTCTATTCAATAATATAAGCAAATGTCCGATTTAATTTGGTTTTCTTGTGGTAAAATACACATGGCATAAAATTTACCATGTTGGCCATTTTTAAATATACAGTTCAGTGACATTAGCGTATTCTCATTGTTGAACAACTGTCACCACTCTCCATGTCCAGAGCTTCTTCCTCATCCCTGTGATGAGACTGTGTTCCCATGAAGCAATAAGTCTCCATTCCTCTCAGAACCCCCAGCCCCTGGCCCAGTTTAATTCTGAAATTGATGGCCAGGGTTCAATGAACACACAGCCCTGGGAGACATATCAAGTACACGATCTCACTGACTCTTGCTTCTCTTTTTGAAAATAATCTTTTATAATGCACCTGACATTGTGTTACTAGATTTCCCTCCCTGTTTTAGAGAGTGGGAAACAAGGCCTAGCAAGCTAACACCACTCCTCTTAGCTGTGTACAGTTCTTATCTGGCTTTTTCTTCTTTCCCAGGGAAATTAGCTGCCTGCCAAGACTCAGAGAACTGAGGCATATTTATGGCCTCTGTGGCTGGCTCAAGCACTTGCCTAGAATTTCTGGGATGCCCATGCCCTGTAGGCATCTCATCCTGGGTATACTTATGGCGCTGATTCTGGGCCTGGGTTAGGTACAACAAGAAGCTGCTGCCCCTCCTGAGGGCTTCCACCACGAGGATGCGAGATCTCTGGCTGCAATGGCTTCTTAGCCTGAGTTTCAGGTTTGACGCTCTCCTAACAGCTGTTCCACTTTGAGATGACTAGTCCTCCTGGATCTCAGCTTCCTCATGTCAAGGAGCCTCTGTTTTCTCACTGTGCAACCAGGACGATGACATATCTGACCCTTCCACTGCGATACCTCGTAGGCACCTCCAACTCAACAGAGTGAAATGGTGCTTTGTTTCTTCGTCCCAGATTCCTCTCTTCCGCAGCCCTCCTCGGTGTGATAATGCCTCCTCGCCTGATAGTTTAGGACAGAAACCTGGGAGGAGTCCTTCATTTCCTTCCCTGTTCATCAGGAAGCCCTAAAGATCACACATCTCACTCTCATAATACTCTGCACAGAGCATCGCCCTCCAACTTCACAGTCACTAGGAAGGACGAGCAGAATAATTACCTCCCAACCTGTCTACTTGTTTCCATTCTTGGTTCTCCTCCAACCTATTGCTAGTAATCAGAATCAGGATAAGAATACTTTTAGAATGCTGTCTAGACTGGCCACTGTTCTAAGTGCATTATGTGTATTACCTCATTTAATCTGTGAGCTACAGGGAGACGAATCCCCAAACCTAAGATGAATCCATGGCTTCCGGTGATTTGAGGAATCCCCTTTTACTTCCCTGTGTTGCTCTGCCAAATTCTGAGTGATCTGACCCGCCCTCCTCACTCTTTCTCCTCTGTTCAGGCCAACTACGCTGCCTTCCTTTCATTCTTCAAACATGTTCTCAAGTCTCTGCCGTTCTTTTCCCTTCTCTTGCATGTCCCAACCCTTGGCAGGACCAGGTGGTTCCCCGGCTCTAGGTCGTAGAGCACAAAATACTTGCTTAGAGAGGTCTTTTCAGGCCTCCTCCTGCTCGTAGGCCAGGAATTCTTTATCACAGCATCCAGTTTATTATCTGAGCAATTTATTGGAGTTTGTCCTGATTTTGTTTCTTTATTTGGTTGTCTCTGTGTGGTCATACCCACTGGGCTGGGCTGTGAGCTCCTCGAGGGCAGATGCTTGATCAGTTTTGTCCCTCGATCTTGCCAGCATCCTGCAGAGTGCCTGGAACCAGTTACTATATATCAATTATTGTCTGATACTTGTTATATATACCTTTATAGGTTTTTATTTGAATTTATTCCAATAAAGTCCACATATTTTCATTGTTTAATATATCTGACAAGTATTTATAGGTTTCCTTGTTTTTTTTTTTCTTGAAATCTTTTTAAGAAACCATATCATTGTCCCATCAAATTCCCCACACTCTGCATTTTTCTGATTGTTATCTCTGTCATGTAGATAGCACGTTCCAACTTTCTTTGCATTTCCTATAAATCACAGAGACTTGATCAGATTCAAGTTCTTTTCTTTTGATAAGAGCACATTCTAGATCATGTTCTGTCCTGGGATTTCTAGAATAGGACTGTTCAATAGAACTTTCTGATGATAGGAATATCCTATATTTGTGTTGTAGAATTATGGTAGCCACTATCCACATGTGCCTACCAAGCCCTTGAAATGTGGCTAGTGCAACCAAGGAATTGATTTTCACATTTTATTTGGTTATAATTTAAAAAATTAAAATTTAAAGCCCTATGTGTGGCTGGTGGCTGCCAGATTGAACAGCATAGCTCTAGACTTTCCAAAGGCACTGTTGGTTTGGTGAACAAAACATGGCCAGTGGGGATGGAGTTAGGCCTGTGACAGACTATCTTTTCCAAGTAAACAAGCCAGTAACTGCCTTCTCTGTGTTATGTAGTCAGTGAGTTTGTATCCTTCAGTTTCTAGAAGTTCCTGGAAGGACCAGAGTGGGGATCCTATCACTTTTTTTTTTTTTTTTTTTTTTTTTTACACAGGTGGGAACTCAATCTTGTGTGGATCTCTTACAGGCTGAGATATGGACACTGGCTTCCTCTACCACTTGATCTGTAGAAGTTTTCAATCATCTTACCCCCCAAGGATCTTTAAGAAATATACACTGATCATGCATAATTCTCATAGATGTCTTCTATTCAGAAGAAACTTTCAAATATATTTGGTTTTAATTTTTCAAGTGTGTATCAACTTCTTGGAGAAGCGTGACACCACAGAGTGAAAGTGAAGAGAGGTAGGATGTCATCAGACTGAAGACACCATCATGGGAAGGCCAGTGATACCAAGGGATCTGTTGCTTTTGGGCTGACATGAGACTTTCTTTCAGGTGATTTTGGTCCTGTGAAACACACTGAGACGATCATTAGTACTATTAACAACAACATCTTTTTTCATTCCAAGCACATGAAAGGCTAAGTGTCTCTCTGTGGTTGGGTGGGGACTTCTGGCCAGCTCTGGCTGGTGGGTTGTGAGTGAAGTGATAGGTGTTGCAAGCTAGAGGAGATTTGGGTTTCCTTGGGCTTCCTTCAGGTTGGGCTCTTGAGTGAGGATGACAAAAGGAGAGCATGTTCCATGAGAAGGACATATAACATGACTGAGAAATCAGCCTTTGTTGCTTTTTGCTACTGGCATTTTCAAAGTGTTTGTGACCACGGTATAGTGTAACTCATTCTAATTAATGCATATCTTTAAAACCTAGAAAGAGAACAACTCAATGTATTGTGAAGAGTTGACATACCCAGATTCAGTCTGTTTAGGGAAAAAAAAAAAAAGAGGAACTTCTCAAAGCTAGAAACTGGGTTTCCTGAAAATTGAATCTGTAGAGTGGGATCTGCTCTTCTCTCCATAGGACTCCATTGTTCCTGCCGAGTCTTTGTCATGGATGTTCATTGCAAAAAATGAAGACGAGAGGCAATTGTGCAGTAGAGCTGACAAGCCATATAAAGTGGTAAGGAGGATCTTCGATTTGAGTGAAAATCAGTGTTATCGCCACATCTATTTATTTTGGTGATTATTTAATAATGCTCACTAAACTAGATATTAATATTCATGATAAAAAGGATCAAATCAACTTGATTATCATGGAGTCCCTAAATAGCTATTGATAAATGAATAAATTTACGTACATGTGTATCAGTAAGCATTCCTTAAGTGTTGCAGTGGACTTGGAGCAGCTGTTTAAGTCAAGGGCATGGGTGGGGTTTGGGAGGAAGGAAGGGGGAGTAGGGTGAGAGAGGACAGGTTGACTGTGGCGTGATCCACAAGCCAAAGCAAGTAGATTTCTTGACTCAGAGCTCAGAAGAGAAACCAGCACACTTGAAGTCTATGGACAGGAGGAATGTGTGCAAGTATACCACCATAAAGTCAAACACAAAATCATATCAGGATCATAACAATAATACATATGCATTATTTATTGGTCATGACTGAAGGCGAGGCACCAGCTAAAAACGATACCGTTGCATGTCATGTTTTAGCTTTGGCCTATGAAAGTACATATATATTTGTCTTCATTTTGAAAGATGTCAGTGGTAATTTAGCCAATTGTCTATTAACAGCAATGAGAAGTAGGTGATTATTTTAAAGGCATTTTAAGTAGCTCTTAAAGCTAGTATTAATAGTAATCCATCAGGAAAAAGTTATACTCATTTATATGTAAAGAGAAAGAATGAAGTTTCAGACCTAATGTTGCTCTTCATTTCTATTCATTTTAAAAGTCCTTTTGAGTTGTGCTTGGTTTGTAGTATCAAGCCTCTTCAGGTCATGGGATGACCCTTTAATACCGTCTGAGGCTTTCTTCGAGCAATACTGAATGCACAATTGACAGGTGAGTAATTGAGATGCATTGTTGCTATTGTAAGTAATTTTAATTCCAAAGTATGTCTCAGATGGTGGAATTTGGGTAAATGTTTATAGAATTCTTACTATATCTTTAGAGAAAGAAAAGATACATGAGAATTTGTTCTCGCCTCATGGGGATGTGATGAATGAGAGAAGTCCAACAGAGACAGGATGATATTTTTTTTACCATTTAGTATAATGCAATATTATACATCATATTATAAGATAAAAAGCTATAGAAGTTATAGAAATACATAGAAGAGAGACATGAGTAAGCTGAATTAATCAGAGAAGGCTTCATGTGGACCTTCACAGCTTGAGTTGGGTATGGCACCCTAAGGACAAAGGGGAGGGCAAACTAGATAGGGGTTCGTGAGGATAATAATGAGGGAAGAATGCATGGCATGTGTCTCATTAAGATTAGCAGGTGTGTGGTCGGGAGACCTGGAAGATATGGTAGGATGAGTAGGGTAGGGCAAGACTACAGAGAAATCAGAAAAATCACTCTAAAAGAGATTTGCTGGAGGTAATGGAAAGCTATGAGAGTAAGTGTATTGGTTTGGATGGCGTGGGATGCATGTAATAGAAAACTTGATTCTACTTGATTCTACTTAAAAAGAGAAAACTGCAATATGACTTCATTTAGAAGTTTGAATGAAGGGCCAGGGTTGGCCCTGTTCCTTCTGTCATTCTCTGGATGGCTCATTCTGAGGTTGGCTCTCTTTGTGGTCACAAGATAGTTGCTAAAGTTCCAGACATCACACCCAAACCTAACAATATCCAGATGACAAGGATAGGACATCTCTTTCAGCTGAATGGTTTCCCCTCTCCCCCTTATCAAAAAAGTAAACCTTTCCCCAAAAAAGACCCCTTGGACCTTTCTTCCTATCCATTGGCCAGAATTGCATCACATGGGCATGACTAAGTCTGTTGCTGGCAGGAGAAGTGCAACATGAGGGAAAATGTGAGTGAAGAAAACTGAAGTAGAAAATGACCACAGTCACACCCAATTGTGGTGAAAATATCTTACACATACAGGTAACCTTGAAGGTGAGAGTTTGCTTTTTCCAGACTTTGGGAAGGAGCCCAGCCGAGTGAGTGGTGTGGGAGCTAAAGCTTCAGTGGCTTCATGGTCAGTGGTGAGTCTACCTCTGCCTTGCAGGAAGATGATCACCAGTGTCTGCTATCATGACGGAAGAAGAGTCAGCAATCTTCAGGAGCATTGAAGTGAGGAGAGCCTGGAACCAGGGATTGGAGGAACCAAGCCAAACCTGGTTTCTAGAAGGACCTAGATTCAGGAGTGGCAGGGGGTATGGAGTGGACATAGGAGGTGGGAGACCCTGGAGGAAATGTTACACCACCTGGTGAGTAATGGATATAGCAGATGAGCAGGGGCTATATTAATGATGCATCCTAGGTGATCAAGGCTGGACCAGCAGGGAGATGGGCATGACTGATGGGGACAAGTGATGTGGAAGGGTAGCATTGTCCCAACCTGTAATGGGCACAGTGTGACTTCATGACGGTGGTCAGGAGGGCTGAGATCTGAAGGAGCTGAGCCCTCGGCTGATGTTGGGTTATTCTTTAGAAAGTGGTGAAGCTGGAAGGGAACCGGGTTTTTCTGACTCCTGTTTTTTTCTTTACCCCAGGCTGCCACCCAAATAAAACCTCATGCTACACATTCCAAGCTGGAAGTAGGCATTCGTTCTTGCCTGGGGAGAGCCTTCCTGGGAGGTGCCTCATCAAGTCCTCATGGTGGGTGGCTCCTCTTATTGATGGTCTTATCAGTTGTAGGGAATCTGTGCTGGGTGCTAAGAACATCCATAAAACAGGGGAGGGAGAAACCTATTGTATTAAATCTTTCCTTCTCCTTTCAGCTTTCTCTCTCTTGCCTCCCACAGACACCTGGTATTGGTGCCAAAATATGCATTTTAGTGCCTTTAAGCAAAACTAGTTCTTCTGCCAGAGAGAACTCTGACACTACCCTTTCTATTTTTCTACCTTTAAAAAACCTTCATCAAATTTTCTCCATGCAAAGGCTGAAACATTTCAGTCGCTGAAGCCATTCAGCGATGCTTGTGGTTGCTGTTTCTTAAAGGGGATATTCACTCATTCATTCATTCATTCGTTTGTTCATTCAACAGATAATTCACAAATACTGCAATTTGATAGACATTGAACTTGATACTAGAGCAAACACAATCACAGATCCTGCCAACTTAGAGACTCTCATCAAATAAATCACAAACAAATGTAATATTGCAACAATCACCTAAATGAGAGGCACGTACTTGGTTGATGTTCAGTCACTATGCAAATATACTGCTGTGTCCATCTTTAAGATATTTAAATGCATCCACACAGATATTTTCTTCAGATGGCCACCATCCTTTCCTTCCCTCTGTGTACACAGATGCTTTTTCACCCATCAAAGGGGAAGTCTTACCCCTTCCCTGAATGAGGCTAGCCTTGGAGCTTGCTTTGACCTGGAGAAGGCTCTGAAGGGAAGCTATGAGGCTTTTGAGTGAAGGCCTTAACAGAACCTATGGCTTCTGCTTCTACCCGTTCGATGTTATCTGCCACGGAAAAAGCCCAATATCCTGAGACCACAGTGCTGTAAGGAAACCAAGCTAGCAGTGGGGAGAGGCCACATGGAAGGAACAACATTCAGCCAGGTCCCAGCTCTTCAGCCTTCCCAGCTAAGACGTCAAACGTGATTGAGGAAGTCATCTCATCTCGGGTGTTCTTACCCCAGCGAACACCACAAGGAGCCACCCCGAGGAAACTAGCCTGGATTGCAAAACAAGAATAAATGGTTGTGTTAAGTTATTAGGTTTGGGGGAGGTTTGTTACACAACAATAGATCATTAAAACACTAGTAGAGCTGCTGCCGTGAGCCCCTTGAGTGCCCCCTCCCCTGTGGCCCAGGCCCCTCAGATCCCTCTCCAGCACCTCCAGGACTATTCTCCACCATGAGTTAGCACTCAATGGTCAATTCCTGGCACAGCAGGAAGCTTCCAGTTTCTTGTTCCAGAGGCTATTCTGATGGGGTCTATGCTCTATTGGCTGATGTCTGCATAGGGACAGTAAGTCAATGTTTTGAATACCATCACTGGGGATACGGAGGCACGGGGCCATGTACTGGTGATCTTTGACCTATTCAGAGAGGCCAGGGAAGGATTCCCCGAGGAAGTGACACTTGAGCTGAGAGCTGAAGTAGTGAAAGTATTCCTTGGGGGAGGAGGGAGAGGACACCTGACCACAGGAAAGGATGTAAGAGAGCTCTGTTGTGGGATAGGAGACAGCAGAAAGAGGCACTAGAAGAAGGCCAGTGTGACTGGTATTCATAGAGTGAGAGGGATGTGAGAGGTCTGGACCTTGTAATTCTTTTCCCAGACTTCAGCTGATTAAGTTAGGAAGTTCCCCTCTTCAGGCTGACCCTTGACTAAGGTCATGACCCATGACCAGCATAACAGCATGCTACAAGGTTAGAAGCCAACCCAATCAGATCCTCTCTTTCAGAGATGTGACTAGCCAACCCAATCAAATCCTCTCTTTCAGAGAGTTCAAATCAGATGGACCAAGGGAGTCCATTGGTCAAGAGCAGACTGGCCCCTGAACCACTGTAGGTGGACCTTGGCTGGGGCAATGGACATCTCTTCCCAGCTGAGGACTGACTTCTAGAATTGCTATACAGTAGAGGCAGCGGGTGGTGGCCTGCAAGCCAGCTGGCATGGACAGTACACCTTTTTATTATTATTTTTTTCTGTCCACCTACATGGACAGAACAATGGTTCTTTTGCCAGAACAATGCTTTCTTATTAAATTAGTTGTGAACACTGACATATCAAAAGTTTTCAAATACAGGACTCTCAAACATTTGGGATTTTTTGGAGTATTTCTGCCATGTCCGTGGTGGCAACAGTAGACGGAAGTGACTAGAAGCTAGTTGCTTTAGTTGGACAACGTGAAGTACACACGAGTTTGTAACAGTTTCTATTGCTCCCTGGGGCAATCTCTCAACACTTGAGGTAAGTGTCAGTTGCCATATATTATTGTATACAGGTCCTGTGGCTCATATTCACATCACCTCCTTCCTATCCCCCGGCCCCTAGAGGCATTAGACATTGCAGTCTCCGTTTGCCACAAGCCAGCTGCCATCATAAACCCAAGACCCTTGATGTCCTCCTTGCTGTGTGTGAGTTAGGATTGCCAGATTTAGCAGACATAAAAACAAAATAATAACAACAACAGCAAAACCAAGTAAGACAGGACAGCCAATTAAATTTGAATTTCAGATTAGCCACCAGTAACTTTTTTAGCATGAGTGTGTCCTCCCTGTTGTATTTTCTCTGGCAACCCTATGAGGGAGGCCAAGCTGCGTGAGGGCTGACACTAACGATGTCCCAGCCTCTGTGTTCCCCAACGTGTGCCCCCACCCACTGGGGTAACCCTGAGGGAGGCTTCTGCTTCTTGTGCCCGAAGTGCTTCACAACACAGGGGCCAGCGAGCAGCCCATTCCCAGTAAGTTGATGTGGATGCTTGTTGAGAGCAGAGCTTGGAAGATGGTGTAGGAATAACCAGGAAGGGTGCCGGCTCACGAGGGAGGGGTACCCCATGGCAGCAGTGTTTCAAGAAGATGCACCTGACAGAGCGGAAAACGGGACTCCTGCTAGCCAAAGGCTGTGGTGACACCGAAGTTGGAGGTCACGAGAGTTTCTATTGGAATGCTGAGGCTGTAAAGGAAAACTGTTTCTCTGCTCACAACACTTCTGACACCAAATGTGCAGGTTTTCCACACTGACCAATTCTCTGGTTCTCTGCGTCTGCCAGCTGGGTGTCATATAAATTTTTTTTGAAGACTTATTTATTTGAGAGAGAGAGAGAGAGATAGAGCATGAGAAGGACAGACACAAGGAGAGGAAGAGAGAATCTCAAGCAGACACAGCGTGTATTCTGACGTGGGGTTCAATCCCCCAACCCTGAGATCAGGACCTCAGCTGAAACCAAGAGTCAGATGCTTAACCAACTGCACTACCCAGGGGCCCCAGGATGTCCTTAGTTCACTTCTGACACTAATCTACAAGACTCTTCCCTTCAAATACTAATTTGCAAGTCATGGATCCCCAGGTTACCCCCATTTCTCTGCCTTGGCTACAAATTGAGGGTACCCTGACCCCCTGCTTAAGTTTGATAATTTGCTATAACAGGTCATAGTACTCAGGAAAAACACTTTAGTTACTAGTACCAGTTTACTTTAAAGGATATTATAAAGGATAGAAATGAATGGCCAGATGAACATAAGGTAAAGTTTGGAAGCATCCCAAATGGGAACTTCTGTCCCTGGAATGCATGACCCTCTCAGCATATGAGTCCATTCACCAACCTGGAAGCTCTCTAAATCCTTTGGGTTTTTAAGGAGGTTCCATTACATAGATATGGTTGATTAAGTCATTGACCACTGATTAACGCATTCCCTAGGTCTTGTCCCCTTCCCAGAGGTTGGGGGTGATGGGACTAAAGTTCTAACCCCCTTTTCACAAGCATCACTTATCTGGCAACAATCCCCCTCCCATCTTCTGAGAGTCATCTCATTAGCATAAACTCAGGTATGGTTGAAAGGGGCTAATTATGAATAACAAAGATGATCCTCTTGCCCCATCACTCAGGTAATTCTCAGAGTACTAAGAGCTTTGTACCTGGAACCAAGAACCAGGGACAAAGACCATATTTCAAGGTATCACAGCCGGAATGGAGAGGAGGTGACAGGCGACTTTTTAACTTTTTTTTAATTTTTATTTTTTAAAGATTTATTTATTTATTAAAATTAAAAATTTTTTTTATAAACATATAATGTATTATTAGCCCCAGGGATACAGGTCTGTGAATCGCCAGGTTTACACACTTCACAGCACTCACCATAGCACATACCCTCCCCAATGTCCATAACCCCACCCCTCTCTCCCGACCCCCCTCCCGTCAGCAAACCTCAGTTTGTTTTGTGAGATTAAGAGTCACTTATGGTTTGTCTCCCTCCAGATCCCATCTTGTTTCATTTATTCTTTTCCTAACTCCCCCCCGCCCCACGTTGCATCTCCACTTCCTCCTATCGGGGAGATCATATGATAGTTGTCTTTTTCCGATTGACTGATTTCGCTAAGCATAATACCCTCTAGTTCCATCCATGTCAAGGCAACTGGTTTTGAAGGAAGAATCATGAGGCTTTGGTGACAGTTTGGATGGCAGGAGAAGATGGGGGCAGGAGGGATCAAATATGTTGGTGGCACTTCCATGGCTTATCAGATAGCAGCACCACTGCCTGGAGTTTTATTTTGAAGGAAGTTGGGAGGAATTGCTGCTCTGAAGAGAAGAGCAATAACTTTCTAGATGTATTGATTTTGAAGTACAGTCAAATGAAAATGTCAAGTGAGTGGTTGAAAATTCCATTAAGTCATAAAAGCAACCATTATTGAATCTATATTCACTATGTGTTTCTTGTTCTAAGAACTTTGTACACATTAATTGCTTAAATCCTCATAAAAATTCTATGAAAGAGATATTCCTATTATTATTTCTACTGTATAGATTAGGAAACTGAATAACAGAGAAGTTTAGCAACTGGTCTAAAATCACATAGGTAGCCATATTCTACCCCAGCTGTCTCTTAATGCCGTTGGCACACTTCCTCTCACCTTAGACCCAGGGATTTTCTCCTCTGCTCCTCTTTCAGTTTATCAAAGCAGTCTAGAGCTGAGAAAAAAAGTTTTATTTGTCAGTATCATATTACTTAATTAAAATTTTATAAGGGGAAATATACAATTAAAACCAGACATCTAAAATTAAATTATATTTGCATATGAAAAGAATTGAAATGGGTTCTGGCCATGAGGCGCAGTTATTTTGTGGCTTCTAATTAGGATGTTTTAATTTTACCATTGCCATCTTGGTATTCAATTTCCGTGGAGAAAAACTAGTGAGATGAAGCGTGAACAGTAATTTTGAAGAGCCTCTTAAACACGATTAAAGTAATATTATATTAGCAATAATATATTAATTGAATAATTAATATCAACTTTATAATGTGAATTCACAGCAGTTTTGTTAAAGGGGTTGCTGAAAGTAAGCTCCTAGCAGGGATTTCAGTTTACGTCATCTTTTTTTTTTTTATTTTATTTATTTATTTGACAGAACTACAGCAAGAGAGGGAACACAAGCAAGGGGAGTAGAAGAGGGAGAAGCAGGCTCCCTGTGGAGCCAGGAGCCCGATGTGGGGCTCGATGTGGGGCTTGATGCCAGGACCCTGGGCTCATGACCTGAACTGAAGGCAGATGTATAACAACTGAGCCACCCAGGCGCCCCTCAGCTCACTTCATCTTTAAAAATATGTTTATTTTGTTCTGTGTAGAATAGTAATGCATTTTCACCAATCACTTGAACTGAAGGCATGCATTCTTGCTGGACTGAAAGTTCTTATTTTGTCTTTTTGAAGGGGATTGTTGAATCCATGTTCTCAGGTTCATAACTGGCATTGCTCCCTTGTCTTGGAAACACTTTGAAAGAAGACATTGCATTCCAAAGTCAAAATCTGGTTCCTGATTTCAGCCTTCATCCACATAAGATCTACTAGAAGAGGTCAATTTGAGAGATGGGAAATTGTATCCAATGGTGACATCAAGGAGTTATCACCATGGTAGCAGATTTAGGATGCAGGTGGATGGGGTAATTGCCATCTCTTCCCACTGAACCAGCAACTGTGCTTCCAACTTTACAAACAGAAGGGGGAGCCAGGGAAGAAAAATGCCTTTGCTCTTGTGCATGGTTTGGCCTGTTGTTGACTCTGCCACAGGCCATTTGGATGTCAGAGTGGCATCAGTGTGTGTGCAACCTGGCTCTTTTTAACATTGTATACTTCTCATGCTGAGAGAGCCATAAGTAAACCTGGAAAAAGTAACAGCCTAGAGAACTCAATTTGAGACTGCTGTACAGTGACGTTGAACAATGGGATGTCCCCAGTTCTCCCCAGTAATGCACTGCTGACACCAATAGAATATGTTTTTAAATGTCAGGGCTGGAGTAGTTTGGGGTGGCCTGAAGGCAAAGGCCCTGAGTGCCCTCCAAGATGGTGGTGGGCTCAGGGGAGTGGGATATTGAATCACTGTAGGGCAACTGACTTGTTAATTCCATGAGAAAGTTGGCAAAAGCTTTGTGAACCTGTGCGATTCTGATGCATGGGCTTGAAGTAGAAGAAATGGATCAGTCCACATAACTTGGCTTAGCCTAACAGCTATGGGAATGAAAATGCTGGGGAGAAATCCTATGGCAGCTTTGGGGAAGCAAGAGTGTGTGTGTGTGTGTGTGTGTGTGTGTGTGTGTGTGTGTAAGAACCTAAGAACATATATCCCAAATTGTTATGCAACTTGCACTACTTACATCAGAATCCATTTCCTTTTCTACCAAATGGCATTCTTAGCCCCAAGCACCCTCCCATTTCCTCTCATTTCTGAATATCCACAGTGATTTCATCTTGATGCTTTTACCCTATTTGGACAAATGCTTTTTTTAAAACCAAGAAAAAGGAAGGGAAATCTCCTTGCAGATTGATTTGGACACTTGATTAAAATGAGTCTTATAATTAAGAGTATTAATAGCTCAAAGTCTTTAAAAACGTAGAAAATCAGCTTATTTTGAACAAGCTCCCCTGTTGGCCATTTGGAATAAAGTTAAAGCACCTTTTGAATAGGTCATCCAAATGTATTTTTCTCTCATAAGCAGGTTTAAGCAGGAACAGATTGCCATTTCCTTGACTTCACTATGTGCTGTTGTTTTTCTGAAATCCAGACACAAGATGAGGTGTGTGTGAGTATGTGTGGGCATATGGAACCAGTTTTCCCCTCAATGATGAACACATGAGTGGATCCCATGTTTCCTCCCTGGTTGTCGAGCTCCAAGCCCACTGACAGTGAGGTGAGCCCAAAGCTGTGTTACTTGGCCTAAAATGAAATTCTCCTGCAGACACCTCTAACTTCTCTTCTAGTAATGGCTTAAGAATTAAGATGAAGACAGGAAGCAGCTCTTCAGTAATGACAGGTCTAAGTCAAACTTCTCATTTGGGAAAACTGCCAATTTGATTACTTACTTGACTTAAATTCGACGGTTCACGTCCCAGGGGTTTTTGCTGACTGTGTTTTGTATTCTCAGAGGCCATGAATGCAACTAATATTGGTATTTTATTTAAAAAAAATTATTTGCTTTTATTTCTCCAGATGAGAGTGAGAGGAGGGTGGGGACAGAATAAATCTATTTGCAAGTTCTTTAAAGGAAAGTTATTAAGAAATAGATGGTTTATTTTACATTCAGATCCTAGGAAAAAACCTGGGCCATTTATGTTTATTGTGTTTAGGGATAATCTAAGAAAATAGTGTGAGTAAAATATTTCACTTTTGTCTAGTAGTTTTATATGCAGATTTGGTTAAATGATAGAGAAGTCACATAAGGGAAAAATTGTTAAAATTCTAGTGAAAAGGAGAAAAAAATGTGTATATTCTTAGTAAAGGCTACTAAACTGGCTTGATAAATATAAGCTGTAACCACCAAAAAACAAATAATAAAATTTATTTTTAGGTTTGGTAGAATGTGTAGGACCATAATAATTACTGTCCAAAGGTACTAAGATGGTCTATTATGGTACATTCTTTAGTGGACAAGGTGAGGTTTCCTTTTTGCTTTTTGGGTTTTTTTTTCCCCTTTTGTTGTGGCCTTTCCCAGTAAGCATAGCCTGGCTGAATACATGATTATGTCAAATATCTGTTCTAAATTATAGAGGCCTCAGTAGCTTCTTGGTGTTTGGTTGTTTTGGGGAGAGTGAATATTTTTACACAAAGACAGGAGGGGAGGAGTGCTGGAAGAGATGAGTGGGCACACCCTAATCACCTGTGGGGCTTTTTAGAGCCCGGTAAAGGGGTTACGTTCTCTCCCTCACAGGATTGTGATATTGCAGAGCTTGTAACCCCTTTATGGGACACCCAATTCCCTACTCAACCTTAATCAGGCCTAGAGTCACTGCTGTGACTGGGGGAGTGTGTCTTATCCCTCAGGCATTTTAGGACAGAAAAAGTTTGTGAAAAAATTAATATTCTTGACAGGATTTTAATTTCCAGAAATAGGAGTGTGTTCTGTCACCAAATATCATCTGCCAGTCACACAAGACAATGTTGTGCATCTTCAATTAATTGTGTTTATATTTTAAGACTCAACCTAGGAGGCAAGGTCTTCACAGAGTTTGTTTTGAGCAAGAACTTGATGACTTTGCTTAAAGGGCCACCATGAGGACTGTTTCAGGCAAGGGATCTTCAAGTTCTGCTCTTGAAGTATGGCAGGAAGAAGAGGATGTATGCTCAGTTTTTTTTTTTTTTTCTTTGACCCACTGAAAGATTCTGTTATGGTTTATTTTCATCTAAAATGTTATTTGTGCTAGTACCAAATCCCAGCAATCATGAGAACAAGCTCTCTTCTCGTCTCTTCTCATCTTTCTGTTGGACCCACCAACTTGAATGATGATCTATCAGCTTTGGAGACTTGAACTTTTGAGATTAGAGACAGCTGTGCAGAGAAAGAAACTCCCCCCACCCCATGTTCTACCATTCCCACAGAAATAAATATGCTTTCAGCTGAGCCAGCTCTGACACAGAGGAGTCAACACTGGAGCATTTATCTGAAAAGGAAACCCAGGAAAAATCCTGACATATCTTGGAAAGGTCTCTAAAAATCTAGACATGACTGCAGTTCAAAGGCCCATGTTTTCTCCTCCCCCTCGGTCAAGGGCAGGCTCTCTCCTGAGGCTTTAGCTCTCAGTTTTCAATCCTGAGGCTAACTTCTGGCTCTGCCATCAACTACATGAGTGGAGGGCTACTCAGTGAGCCTCAATGTCTTCATCTGTGAAGAAATGACTTTTCGGAGCTGCTGTGGGAAATAAAGAGGACTGTGAAGATGACCATCTCTGTGCAGTGTCAGTCACTAAAACAAAACTAAATAAAGACCCCACAGAATGTTAGCATTCTTAGGGACATTCACTGGTAAATGGGGACTGTGAACCTGCATGCCAGAAGACATAATAGGAATGCTAATTGCTCTTATGAACATTTTGTTTATTTTATTTTATTTTATTTTATTTTTTATTTTTTAGAGAGTGGGGAGGGTCAGAAGGAGAGGGAGAGAGACAACCCCAAGCTGGGCATGAAGCCCGATGGGGGCTCCATCTCACAACCCTAAGATCATGACCTGAGCTGAAATCAAGAGTCAGATGCTTAACCAACAGAGCCATTCAGGTGCCGCTCTCATGAACATTCTAATTTACAGACACAGACATATCCTGTGAAGGCTGTGGGTTTTGCTAGATTAGAAATGGTGAACATTTCTGTTTTAGAATAAAAAAGATAAATCCTTGCTAGGAATGCAATTGATCATTAAATGGGTGGTCTCTGAAAACATAGAAGAGGAAGTAGTGTCACAAGAACTGGCAGGTGTTGGATAAGGTAATATATACCCAGCGTGCAGTCTCTCATGTGTTTTTTAAGCCCAAATGGGCATACATGGAAAAGTAATTATGTCAATAGAATTCAAGACTTCAATTCAAGTCTTTGAAACAAGCTTGCAATTTTTTTTCTTTGAATGAATGTATACATCTACCTATGTCTTTAGTTCTGGGCAAGGAATCACCCTGGACTATTAATTTTAAACTCTGT